>NC_141873.1:376986723-377289754 GCF_056163025.1 Triticum urartu
GAATTGAACCAAATAGTTAACTGAAGACGACAACTAATTAACAAAACAGTTAATAAGTGAGCACCACACTGCACGACATGTAGAACATATACATTAGAGCAATAGATTGCATGGTAAAATTAGATAGAACAATTCACTAGAATTTGTGAAGGAAAGACAGGAGCAGCACACGCAACGGGTAAACCGAGCATGCATAGCCGGCGTAGCTAGCAAATGGCAAGGTGCTCCTTCAAGATCTGGGGGTCGGCACGAATGACAGCCATCACAGCCTCATCCGCGCGTGCGGCCGCGATTTGCTTCTCCGCTGCCAAATGCTCCTTGAGGTCCTGGCAATACTGCGTGCACCATGGCTTAGGCCAGCGCTTATTTGGTGGAGGGTCGATGATTTGGGTGGAAGGTGTCGCTCTCGCGCCGGCGGTAGGGGCATGTGGGATGTGGAAGGAGGAGGAGGATGGGGGTTGGGTGTGGATTACCTGCCTGGATAGGCGAGGCCGAGGAGCGTGAAGGAGGGTCGCAGGCGAGGAGGCGGCGGCGCTGCAAGCACGGAGTGAAGGTTTCAACTTGGAAAGGAAAGCGGAAAGAGGGGAAATGTGGCTTTTGGTAAGGGGAAGGGGGCGGGGAGGTAGATATTTCTGCGGAAGCCAAAAATTTGGAATTGCTTCAGCCAAAAAACTGGCGCGCAAAGTGTCATCGGACACGGTCCCTTATTTAGAACTGCCGTGCTGTAGACTGTAGCCAATGCACCTTCTCTCGTAAGCCATGGGCGTACTATACACCGACGGTGCTCCAAGATATTTTGTGCTACATCTCACGTGGTTGGTGATAATAAACTGTGTGCGATCTACTTGATTTATCGTCTTGATCATTTGAATTACGTAATGGGGTCACAGCTACAAAGGATGGTGTTTGAATTGTTAGAACTTATATCTGCAGTGAACATGCAACTATAGGTATGTCGTCAAAAAAATTGGAATGATTCAGGGTTCGTTTGTTCATTTTAATACATTAACTAGGTTTTCAAGGCATTTTATGCGCATAATTCAAACTTGAACCACATGCACATCCTCAAGTGCATATAAACTTATTGAAAAATCAAATATGTGTCCTTGGTTGCATGCTTAGGTCCTATGCAAGAAATGGGAATGAATTTCAAACACCCTGCCACCGTCACTCGGCCGCAAACATTCACATGCCTGGTTTCTAAATTCTAGTAAATCCCAAACTCGTCTGAAATTATGAAACTTGGCATGCTATCATGTAGCGGCATCAACATGTTGTGGTACAAATTTTGTCCCATTTGGGGCAGGTTTGGGTATAAGCTTCTCACAAACCAGAGCTTCTCACAACAAGCGTGATGGTTTCGGTAGGGAACGTGCCACCCTTGGGGACGAAACGATATCTGTTGCCTCTTATTGCTTTCAAAAAAAATTCGAGTGTCAACATAGAACAACAGGAGTGTTTATCGGCGTTCTGGGAACGGGGGTCCCTAGACCTGCCTGCGGCCCACGGCGTGTGTAGCGACCAGACCTCAAACAGTCTGATCTCTGTGCTCCGGTGTCATCCCTGGATCAGTAATGCTGACACCACACAGTACTCGGAGGATTTATAGCAGAGTAGCAATCACACACTTATTACATCGAGTGTCTCAAAAGAGAGCTTATTACAATAAATATGGCTTAAGGCCATCTAACAACGATAACAGCGGAAGGCTTGGAAGATAAGTGAGTCCATCAACTCCAACGGCATCACTGAGTATAGAACCACGACCTAAAACTCCTTAATCGTCGTCTGAAAAGTCTGCAACATTAACGTTGCAGCCCGAAACGGGTTAGAACATGGAATATGCTGGCAATGTAACACATAGAGAGTAATGGAATGAAACAGCTATACTATATGCATATTTGGCTGGTGGAAAGCTCTATGGTTACAGTTTTGCGTAAAGCCAATTTTTCCCTACTACAAAGGAATAAATTTATTTAACTATCATGGCAGTTGTTAAACATTGAATGGTTGACAGCATTCTCAATCCCAATTAAGCATCATCATTAAACATAACCCAACAAAATTAATTTAGAATAACATGTTGAGATTCACATGATAATCTAGGTACTAGATACTCAAGATGTCCATAACCAGGGACACGGCTAACCATGATTAGTTTGTTACACTCTCCAGAGGTTTGCGCGCTTTTCCCCACAAGACTCGACCGCCTCCGTTTGGTTTCTCGCACTACATGGTGTTTGAGAAGACGGATGACCGAGACATAGTCTTTCAGAAGCGCTAGCACCTTACGATCGGGTAGACCGTACCACCTACATCCCCTATATTTGCTAGTCTACCACTGTAAGAGTTCGCATGACTTAGTCAACTATGCTAGAGCCCATAATAGCTTGTGGCTGCACACGGAAGTTTCTAGTATGAATAGTCTCATGATCCCTTTGAGCCTGGGTGGCGGTCCAAAAGAAAACAGGCAAGTCCTGGAATACCCAGGTGCCTCAATCCACCCAGATGTATGTTTAAGTTACCACCTTAGATAAACCATTAATTAACAAAACTCACATCTGTCATGGATATCACTCACCCAATCCACGTCTACTAGCATAGCATGGCATAATAAGCAAACGTAGAAGTAACTCCCAAAGGTTTGATAATAAACAGGTAATAGGTACTACCTCAACTAATTCCCATCCCACAATTTAATTAGATCCTAATCATGCAATGTGCGAGGATTGGTATAATGCAATAAAATTGGGTAGTAGGGAAGGTATGATCAAAGTGTTACTTGCCTTGCTGATGATCCGCGAAACCTAGAGATTCGAAGTAACAGGCGGCGCACTCCGGGTATTCTATCGCAGACAAACAAACAAGCATACAATAAGTACTCATCTAATGCACGGGTAAAACTCAAATAAGAGATCTAACCAGAAGGTACAACTTAAGAACTCCGGTTGGCAAAAAGAATCAAATCGAACGAAGCAACGAAAGTCAAACGGCGAAAGAAAACAACTTCGTTCTACAAATCTGGATCTAGGGCAAATTTTACAGTAGCAAAATCTTGTTTAGGTCGGTTAAATGGATAGAGGGTTTCGAGACGAAACTCTAGGCGCTTGAATCGCCTGATTCCGATAAACGAGCGAAAAGTTATACTAAAACAAAAACCGGATCAGGAATCGCGATCAGAAAAATCGCGGATTTAATCCGAAAAAAAGAAAAACGACGAACGTTCGTAAGAACGAACGAACGGACGAACGATCGCTATTTAAATAAATCGGAAAACCGATCTATTTTTAAAAAACTGAAACTAAAAAAACTGACGGAAAAAGCGAACGGTTTTTCGAAAAAACATAATAAAAAACGGCGCGGATTTTGAGGCGGCGGCGAACCTCGGCGAGCGGGCGGCGGCGGCGGCGGGGCGGCGCGGCGGCGGCGGGGCGGGGCTGGGGCTGGGGCTGGGCCTCTCCCCGGCTTATAAAGGCTAGCCGGGCCGGAGTCCTAGTCGGACACAGCCCGTAGGTCGGTTCGATTTTTTTTAAAATAATTACGCGCAGAAGAAAAATAAAAAAATACTAAACGGACTCCAAAAATTCCGAAATAAATTTTCACGGGCTTCTAAAATCAAGCCGCACAAGGTGAACAGTTATTTGGGACCTAAATGCAATTTTGAAAAATGCACATTTGTCCTAAATTCAAATAAAACACCGAAAAACTCCGAAATAAAATCTTACTTGATTTTATTATTAAATCCTCAATATTTCTTTATTTTGGGAAAGTCATTTTATTCCCTCTCTCATATTTTTGTAATAGAAATAATTGATGATAAAATAAATAAAATCAAATGATCCTATTCTCAAAATTTGAGAAAACTCAAATATGAAAATAACGAAATCTCCAACTCTCTCCGTGGGTCATTGAGTTGCGTAGAATTTCTAGGACCAACCAAAATGCAAAATAAAATATGATATGCAATGATGATCTAATGTATAACATTCCAAATTGAAAATTTGGGATGTTACAAACCTACCCCCCTTAAGATGAATCTCGCCCTCGAGATTTGAGTTGGCTAGAAAATAGGTGAGGGTGGTCCTTGAGCAAATCTTCCTCTCGTTCCCAGGTGGCTTCATCCTCTGTGTGGTGGCTCCACTGAACCTTGCAAAACTTGATAACCTTGCTGCGGGTAACTCGGCTGGCAAACTGGAGGATTTTAACTGGTTTCTCCTCGTAGGTCAAATCGTTATCCAACTGAATAGTTTCCAAAGGCACTGTGTCTTTCAAAGGTATGTCAGCCATCTCCGCGTGGCACTTCTTTAACTGAGAAACGTGGAACACATCATGAACTCCTGACAATCCTTCAGGCAATTCCAACTTGTAGGCCACTTCTCCCATACGCTCCAAAACTCGATATGGTCCTACAAATCGTGGCGCTAACTTCCCTTTAACTCCAAAACGCTTTGTTCCCCGAAGTGGAGATACTCGAAGATAAGCTCTATCTCCGACTTCGTAAACTGTCTCCTTGCGTTTAGAATCTGCATAACTTTTCTGTCTGGACTGGGCTACCTTGAGCCTATCGCAAATCAACTTCACCTTCTGTTCAGACTCTTTAATCAAGTCAGGTCCAAACAACTGGCGGTCTCCAACTTCGTCCCACGATAACGGTGTCCTGCACCTCCTTCCGTACAATGCTTCGAAAGGGGCCATCTTTAAACTGGTTTGGTAACTGTTGTTGTAAGAGAACTCTGCATATGGCAAATTTATCGTCCCAACTAGATCCATAATCTAGCGCACAAGCTCTCAGCATATCCTCCAAAATCTGATTGACTCTTTCGGTCTGTCCATCTGTCTGTGGATGAAAAGATGTACTGAATTCTAGCCTGGTACCCAAAGTTTCGTGCAACTGCTTCCAGAACTTTGAGGTAAACTGGGTTCCTCTATCTGATACGATACTCCTTGGAACTCCATGCAAACATACGATCCTGGTCATGTATATCTTTGCCAACATAGCACTGGTGTAAGTGGTCTTTACTGGGATGAAATGAGCTACTTTCGTCAATTGATCAACTACAACCCAAATCGAGTCATAGCCTGAACGAGTCCTGGGCAATCCCATGATAAAATCCATGCCTAACTTATCCCACTTCCATTCGGGTATCGGCAATGGTTGTAAGAATCCTGCTGGCTTCTGATGCTCTGCCTTTACTCTCTGACATACATCACAAATTGCTACATACTCCGCAATATCCTTCTTCATTCCGGTCCACCAGAAAATATCTTTCAAATCCAAATACATCTTGGTATTTCCTGGGTGAATCGAATATGGTGAATCGTGTGCCTCTTGCAGTATCAACTTCCTGATCTCTGGGTCATTGGGCATGTAAACACGGTCTTCAAACCATAGGGTATCGTGCTCATCCTCACGAAATCCCTTAGCTTTTCCTTTGCTAAGTTTCTCCTTAATAGCGGCAATTTCTTTGTCAGTCTTTTGAGCTTCTCTGATTCTATCCATCAATGTTGACTGAATCTCCAATGCTGCTACATAGCCTCTCGGAACTATTTCCAAACATAGTTCACGAAGATTTTCTGCTAACTCCCTTGGTATTTCTCCCGTCATTAATGTATTGACGTGGCTCTTACGGCTTAATGCGTCAGCTACTACTTTAGCCTTTCCGGGATGATAATGCAATCTCATATCATAATCCTTGATGAGCTCCAACCATCTCCTTTGTCTGAGGTTTAACTCCTTCTGTGTGAAAATGTACTTCAAACTCTTATGATCCGTGGACACCTCACAATGATTTCCAATCAGAAAATGTCTCCATGTTTTCAATGCTGCACTACGGCTGCTAACTCCAAATCATGCGTGGCATAATTCAACTCATGAGGTTTCAGTTGTCTTGAGGCATATGAAACAACTCTCCCTTCCTGCATAAGCACTGCTCCAAGTCCTCGACATGAAGCGTCGCAATACACCTCATAATCTTTGGTCTGGTCTGGCAAAATTAACACTGGTGAGGTAACCAAACGTTTCTTCAACTCCTGGAAACTAGCCTCACATTCCTCCATCCATATGAACTTGGTATCTTTCTTCAACAACTCAGTCATAGGCTTCGCAATCTTTGAGAAATTCTCAATAAATCTCCGGTAGTATCCTGCGAGTCCAAGAAAACTCCGGATCTCTCCAACTGTTGTTGGGGCTTCCCACTTGGTCACGGTATCAACTTTAGTGGGATCAACTGCTATACCTTCTCCAGATATAACATGTCCGAGGAATCCTACTTCCTTCAACCAAAACTCACATTTGCTGAACTTGGCATATAATCGATGTTCTCTGAGCTTTCCAAGTACTAGTCGCAATTGTTCCTTATGCTCCTCTTCATTCTTTGAGTAAACCAGGATATCATCAATGAACACCACGACGAACTTATCCAAAAACTCCATAAATACTTTGTTCATCATGTTCATAAAATAGGCAGGTGCGTTAGTCAGACCAAATGACATAACGGTATACTCGTACAGCCCATACCTGGTGGTAAAAGTTGTCTTAGGTATATCCTGTTCTCGAATCTTCAACTGGTGGTATCCTGATCGCAGATCGATCTTGGAAAATACCTTAGCTCCTTGCAATCGATCAAACAGATTGTTGATCATTGGTAGTGGGTACTTGTTCTTGATCGTTACTTCATTCAATCCTCGATAATCAACAACCATCCTTAACGATCCATCCTTCTTCTCCACTAGAAGTACTGGCGATCCCCAAGGTGAAGAACTTGGGCAGATATATCCCTTATCCAGTAACTCCTTAATCTGCTTCTTAATTTCCACCAAATCCTTTGCTGGCATCCTATATGGTCTCTTTGATATTGGCCCTGTGCCTGGCAATAGCTCAATCAAAAACTCAATATCTCTATCCGGTGGCATGCCTGGCAACTCCTCTGGAAATACTTCGGGGAAATCCCTTACCACTGGTACTTCCTCCTGCACAACTCCTGTTAGGCAATTTACTTGAGTCCTCTTTGGCATATGCAGGGATACATACTTGATCCTTCTCCCTTCTGGGGTGGTAAGAAAAATTGACTTACTAGCACATTCAATATTCCCTTCATACTTTGATAACCAATCCATGCCTAATATCACATCCAATCCTTGGGATTCCAATACTATTAGGTCTGAGGGAAAAACATAGTTACCAATCCTTAATGGTAACCGATCACACCATAGACTAGCCATATATTCTGCTCCAGGCGAGGTTACTAACATGGGTGACCTAAGGGCTTGGGTTGATAGGTTATACTTATCCACAAATTCCCTTGAGATGTATGAATGCGATGCACCAGTATCAAAAAGAACGAGTGCAGTAAATGACTTAACCAAAAACTTACCTATTACTGCATCGGGCTGAGCTTCAACCTCCTCCACGCTAACGTGGTTCACCTGTCCCCTGTTGAAAGGGTTTGGCTTCTTCCCAGAACTTTCATTGCCATTTTGGCCTTCAGGACATTCATTTGCATAATGTCCGGTCTTCTGACACTTAAAGCAAGTGACTTGGCTCAGGTTCTTCTTGGCTGGGGTTGATGGGTTGGTGCGGTTCTGGCCGTTACTTCCTCCATTGCCATTACCATTCTTGGTGCCATTCTGATTGTGCGAGCTACCTCCTCCATGGGTATGCTGAAAATGTCCTCCCGGTCTAGGGGTAAAACGTGGCTTCTGCTGAGCTCCTGAAGTGTACTTCCCTTGTCCATACTTCCTCTTGCGATTCTCAATTTGCTGCTGCTTCCCTTCAATCATGAGAGAACGATCTACCAACTCCTGGTAGTTGTTGAACGTTGCTACCATCAACTGCATGCTCAACTCATCATTCAGTCCTTCCAGAAACTTCTCCTGCTTAGCTGCATCTGTAGCGTCGTCATCTGGGGCATAACGTGCTAACTTACTAAAATCCTCCACATACTGGCCAATTGTCCGTCCTCCTTGGCGCAAGTTGCGAAACTCACGCTTCTCATGGCCATAGCTCCTGCTGAAACATGGGTAGTATGAAAAGCCTGCTGAAACTGGTCCCATGTGACAGTGTCGACTGGGAAAGTGGCTGTGAAATTCTCCCACCATGATGCTGCGGGTCCTTCTAACTGATGTGCGGCAAACTTCACCTTCTCCGCATCTGTGCATCCTGCTGTGGTTAACTCTCTAGCTGTCTTGCGGAGCCAATCATCTGCTACTATCGGCTCGGTGCTACTGGAAAACACCGCAGATTTAACCTAAGAAAATGGGCTAAGTGGTCAACAGGTGGTGGTGGGTTGTTGTTGTTGTTCCCCTGATTCTGATTTTGGACTAGCAACTGCATCAATGTGTTCTGCTGCTGGATCAACTGGGTGAGCTCCGGTGGAAAGGCAAATCCGAGGACACGTCTCGGAGGCATATGAGGGTTTAGAAAAGATGAGATGTAAGAATAGAGGGGGTCTAAAGAGAAAACACTACCCATATGCACATGAGGCAAAAACAAACAATTCACTTCATTCAATCAAACAAGGGCATACAATCGATCTATCTATCGCAAAAGTGCTCGGGCTACTATATTTACATGGTGGACTACTACTACTGATGAGGTGGTCTACTAGAAATATTCTTTGGTTGCAGACTCCATGATATCTGCTCCAGCTTCATCAACATAGTCATCATCGCTACTATCTGGATCCGAATCGGTGCCGTCGATGATGATGTAGTCTTCCGGGCTAATCTCCTTGGGTTCTTCGTCTTCCTCTACTGGCGTAGGTGTAACGCCCTCGATGCGGCTATATCTCCCACGTGTCGAAGCACGACTTAGAGGCATAACCGCATTGAAAGCAATGTCGCAAGTGAGGTAATCTTCACACAACCCATGTAATACATAAGGGAAAGAGATACATAGTTGGCTTACAATCGCCACTTCACACAATTACATGAATAAAGCATTACAACATCCAAATACAATCAAGGTCCGACTACGGAACCAAAATAAAAGAAGAACCCCAAATGCGACAAAGGTCCCAGATCGACCCCAACTGGGCTCCACTACTGATCAACTGGAAGCGGAACAACATAAAGGACAAGATCTTCATCGAGCTCCTCCTTGAGCTTGGTTGCGTCATCTGCACGGACTCATCGGCACCTGCAAGCTGGTTTTGGAAGAATCTGTGAGCCACAGGGACTCAGCAATCTCGCACCCTCGCGATCAAGACTATTTAAGCTTAAAGGTAAGGTAAAAGGTATGAGGTGGAGCTGCAGCAAGCGACTAGCATATATGGTGGCTAACATACGCAAATGAGAGCGAGAAGAGAAGGCAAAGCACGGTCGATAAAAGTATGATCAAGAAGTGATCCTAAAACAACCTACGTCAAGCATAACTCCAACACCGTGTTCGCTTCCCGGGCTCCGCCGTAAAGAGACCATCACGGTTACACACGCGGTTGATGCATTTTAATTAAGGTCAACTTCAGGTTTTCTACAACCGGACATTAACAAATTCCCATCTGCCCATAACCGCGGGCACGGCTTTCGAAAGTTCAAATCCCTGCAGGGGTGTCCCAACTTAGCCCATGACAAGCTCTCACGGTCAACGAAGGAATAGACCTCCTCCCGAGACATTCCGATCAGACTCGGTATCCAGATTCTTCAAGACATCCTCGACAATGGTAAAACAAGTCCAGCAAGACCACCCGATGCGCCGACATCCCGATAGGAGCTGCACATATCTCGTTCTCAGGGCACACCGGATAAGCTAACCGTACCGGAGCCAACGTAACCCATGTTGCCAAGGGACGGCCCCGCACGGTGCTCTGGGTTGGACCAACACTTAGACAAGCACTGGCCCGGGGGGGTTAAAATAAGATGACCCTCGGGATGCGCGACTCCCAAGGGAAAAAGGCTAGGTGGCGAATGGTAAAACCAAGGTTGGGCCTTGCTGGAGGAGTTTTATTCAAAGCGAACTGTCAAGGGGTTCCCATTATAACCCAACCGCGTAAGGAACGCAAAATCCGGGAACATAACACCGATATGACGGAAACTAGGGCGGCAAGAGTGGAACAAAACACCAGGCATAAGGCCGAGCCTTCCACCCTTTACCAAGTATATAGATGCATTAATTAAATAAGATATATTGTGATATCCCAACAAGTAAACATGTTCCAACAAGGAACAACAACTCCATGTTCCAACAAGGAACATACTTCAATCTTCACCTGCAACTAACAATGCTATAAGAAGGGGCTGAGCAAAGCGGTAACATAGCCAAGCAACGGTTTGCTAGGACAAGGTGGGTTAGGGGCTTGGTTCAACAATATAGGAGGCATGATAAGAAAGTGGTAGGTATCGCAGCATAGGCATAGCAAAAGAGCGAGCAACTAGCAAAGCAAAGATAGTAGTGATTTCGAGGGTATGATCATCTTGCCTGAAATCCCGCAAGGAAGAAGAACGAGTCCATGAAGAAGACAAACAGACGTAGACGAATGGGTCCTCACAATGCGACGTTAACGGAACCAACCCGAAGAAGCAAACACCGGAAAGAAGCACACAACATAGTAAACAACCAACACATGAACATGGTATGATATGCGGGATGCGGTATGCGATGCATATGCATGATTTGCAAGGGAATGCATGAACCTGGCCTCAAATTGGAAAACCAAGTGTGCCACTGGAAAGATGAGATGAAATCGCTTGAAAACGATATAAAGATCACCGGAATCGGAGTTATGGTTTGGAAATGGCAAGCAATTCAAATATGACACCGGTCTGCGATATACAGCAAGTAGCCATCTAAATGCAACGAGATGAACATGCTACAGCACTCAAACATGGCAAAAAATTACATGGCAGGGATCCATTCAAGAAGCTTAACAAAAGTCTAGCACTGAGCTACGGCCAATTCATCCATTAACAGGTTCAAACAAGCATGGCAAAAATGCATATGGTAAACAGATCTCAGACTTAGTGAAATTAACACTTGTCTGGAATTTCAGATCAGGTAGCACACTTCGGAGCATGAAAACTATATGCGCGGTCGTCGCGGCCGGGCGCGGGCTCTGGTGCGGAGGCAAGCTCGCCGGAGTTGCCCCGGCGACGCGGCTCGGTGGCGAGGTCGAGCAGGGCGGCGGCGAGAAGAGGCGGGGCCGGCGCGGGCGCGGCCGTCGGAGCACGGCAGGGAGGCGAGGCGCCTCGGGCGCATGAAGCTCGCCGGCGGCGTCGGGCGTCTGCGCCAGGGCGGTGGTGGTGAAGTCCGGCAGCGGTGAAGTCCGGCGAGCAGTGGTGCCGGCCGGCATTGGAGAAGATGGCGGAGCAACGCGGGTCGGGCGGCGGCGAGATCCGGGCTCGCGCGGGCCCCGGATGGGCTCCGCGGGCCGCAGCGGCAGTGGGGCGGCAGCGTGACAGGTGGCGGGCGGTGATTGGCCGAGCGAAGCGGGGCGGACATGTCCGTCGGCGGGGTTTTTGTCTGGCGCGTGAGGAGAGGGAGGGATCTAGGGTTTGCACCGCGAATTTTGGAGGGGAAGGTGCTTATATAGGTAGAGGGAGCTAGGAGAGTCCAAATGAGGTGCGGTTTTCGGCCACGCGATCGTGATCGAACGACCGAGATGATGGAGGAGGTTTAGGTGGGTTTTGGGCCAGTTTGGAGGGGTGTTGTGCTGCAACACACACGAGGCCTTTTCGGTCCCTCGGTTAACCGTTGGAGTATCAAACGAAGTCCAAATGATACGAAACTTGACAGGCGGTCTACCGGTAGTAACCCAAGGCCGCTTGGCAAGTCTCGGTCCAATCTGGAAATGTTTAACCCCCACACATGAGAAGAAGGTAGAAATGACCACCGGAGGAGAACGGAGCGCCGGAATGCAAAACGGACAACGGGGAAAATGCTCGGATGCATGAGACGAACATGTATGCAAATGAAATGTGCATGATGACATGATATGCAATGCAAGACTCGCAAGCAATGACAACGCAACAACAGCGAATAACTAGACGACACCTGGCACATCGGTCTCGGGGCGTTACAGTAGGGCTTCCCATAAATATTCCAATCTTCTTGATCAGGTCGTCATTCTTCTCCACCAATACTTCAATTTCCTCTTCATAATCTTCACGTGTAGCCTTGAGTTCTTCCTCTAGTTCCTTGATTCTAGTCTTAGCCTTCTTCAGATCTATCATGTCGGCGCACATCTGGTTCTCCTGTCGTCGAGTGTGCTGGTTTAGCTCCTGGATAAAAGCTGTGATTGATCTATCCTTCCTGGTGCTGATCATATCCCAGTGTTCATCTCGGCGCCCACAAATCTGGTAGATAGTATCCTTGAGATCCTTGTGGTAGACTTCTCCAATGCGTCCCATGGCGATGTGAGCTGCCATGCTCTTTCCTAGACTCCAAGTTGGTGCATCAAAAGAAAACTCTATGGGCTCAGTGACTGGCATGAATGTCCTTCCTGGAACTTGAACTTGAATCATCCAGCGCTCTTCTTTAGGTAAAGTGCCGTTGTAGGTTCCTGTGAAGCTTGCTACTCCTATGTTCAGGTATCTAGTGACTTCCTTCAAGTGACGTCCAAAGGGTGTATCTTCATCCGGTTGCGTGAACTTGTTCCTTGCATCCGCCATCCTAAAAGAGTAGAAAAGATGAGAAGTCAGAAGAGAAGAGAGGGAAAAGTGATCTAGGTCTTTTAGCTTAGTGGTCGTGTCCTACAGTCAGCGTGTGCTCTGATACCATCTCTGTAGCGACAGACCTCAAACAGTCTGATCTCTGTGCTTCGGTGTCATCCCTGGATCAGTAATGCTGACACCACACAGTACTCGGAGGGTTTATAGCAGAGTAGCAATCACACACTTATTACATTGAGTGTATCAAAAGAGAACTTGTTACAATAAATATGGCTTAAGGCCATCTAACAACGATAACAGCGGAAGGCTTGGAAGATAAGTGAGTCCATCAACTCCAACGGCATCACTGAGTATGGAACCATGACCTAAAACTCCTTAATCATCGTCTGAAAAGTCTGCAACATTAACGTTGCAGCCCGAAACAGGTCAGCACATGGAATATGCTGGCAATGTAACACATAGAGAGTAATGGAATGAAACAGCTATACTATATGCATATTTGGCTGGTGGAAAGCTCTATGGTTACAGTTTTGCGTAAAGCCAATTTTTCCCTACTACAAAGGAATAAATTTATTTAACTATCATGGTAGTTGTTAAACATTGAGAATGGTTGACAGCATTCTCAATCCCAATTAAGCATCATCATTAAACATAACCCAACAAAATTAATTTAGAGTAACATGTTGAGATTCACATGATAATCTAGGTACTAGATACTCAAGATGTCCATAACCGAGGACACGGCTAACCATGATTAGTTTGTTACACTCTGCAGAGGTTTGCTCACTTTTCCCCACAAGACTCGATCGCCTCTGTTTGGTTTCTCGCACTACATGGTGTTTGAGAAGACGGATAAACGAGACATAGTCTTTTAGAAGCGCTAGCACCTTACGATCGGGTAGACCGTACCACATACATCCCCTACATCTGCTAGTCTACCACTGTAAGAGTTCGCATGACTTAGTCAACTATGCTAGAGCCCATAATAGCTTGTGGCTGCACACGGAAGTTTCTAGTATGAATAGTCTCATGATCCCTTTGAGCCTGGGTGGCGGTCCAAAAGAAAACAGGCAAGTCCTGGAATACCCAGGTGCCTCAATCCACCCAGATGTATGTTTAAGTTACCACCTTAGATAAACCATTAATTAACAAAACTCACATCTGTCATGGATATCACTCACCCAATCCACGTCTACTAGCATAGCATGGCATAATAAGCAAACGTAGAAGTAACTCCCAAAGGTTTGATAATAAACAGGTAATAGGTACTACCTCAACTAATTCCCATCCCACAATTTAATTAGATCCTAATCATGCAATGTGCGAGGATTGGTATAATGCAATAAAATTGGGTAGTAGGGAAGGTATGATCAAAGTGTTACTTGCCTTGCTGATGATCCGCGAAACCTAGAGATTCGAAGTAACAGGCGGCGCACTCCGGGTATTCTATCGCAGACAAACAAACAAGCATACAATAAGTACTCATCTAATGCACGGGTAAAACTCAAATAAGAGATCTAACCAGAAGGTACAACTTAAGAACTCCGGTTGGCAAAAAGAATCAAATCGAACGAAGCAACGAAAGTCAAACGGCGAAAGAAAACAACTTCGTTCTACAAATCTGGATCTAGGGCAAATTTTACAGTAGCAAAATCTTGTTTAGGTTGGTTAAATGGATAGAGGGTTTCGAAACGAAACTCTAGGCGCTTGAATCGCCTGATTCCGATAAACGAGCGAAAAGTTATACTAAAACGAAAATCAGATCAGGAATCACGATCAGAAAAATCGCGGATTTAATCCGAGAAAAAGAAAAACGACGAACGTCCGTACGAACGGACGAACGCTCGCTATTTAAATAAATCAGGAAAACCGATCTATTTTAAAAAAACCAAAACTAAAAAAACGACAGAAAAACTGAACGGATTTTCGAAAAAAAAACCGGCGCGAATTTCGAGGCGGCGACGAACCTCGGTGAGCGGGCGGCGGCGGCGGCGAGGCGGCGCGGCGGCACGGCAGCGGCGGCGGCGGCGGTGGGGCGGGGCTAGGGCGGCCCTAGGGTTTGGCTGGGGCTGGGGCTGGGGCTGGGCCTGTCCCCGACTTATAAAGGCTAGCCGGGCCGGAGTCCTAGTCGGACACGGCCCGTAGGTCGGTTCGATTTTTTTAAATAATTACGCGCAGAAGAAAAATAAAAAGAAATACTAAACGGACTCCAAAAATTCCGAAATAAATTTTCACGGGCTTCTAAAATCAAGCCGCACAAGGTGAACATTTATTTGGGACCTAAATGCAATTTTGAAAAACGCACATTTTTCCTAAATTCAAATAAAACACCGAAAAACTCCGAAATAAAATCTTACTTGATTTTATTATTAAATCCTAAATATTTCTTTATTATGGGAAAGTCATTTTATTCCCTCTCTCATATTTTTGTAATAGAAATAATTGATGATAAAATAAATAAAATCAAATGATCCTATTCTCAAAATTTGAGAAAACTCAAATATGAAAATAACAAAATCCCCAACTCTCTCCGTGGGTCATTGAGTTGCGTAGAATTTCTAGGACCAACCAAAATGCAAAATAAAATATGATATGCAATGATGATCTAATGTATAACATTCCAAATTGAAATTTTGGGATGTTATAGCGTGGCTGAGCCAGCAGGCCGTACGACCCATCTTCACCAACAAGGCACCCAAGACCCTCGCGAGGGGCCAAGCCTCGCGAGGCGGATGATGCAAGACCTCCTCAGGAGTGGCCTGTTCAGGCAGGCTCGCGAGGAGCGGAGATATCAAGGCGAGGCGAACCTCACGAGGCTCTCGTGACGTGAGCCATGACGATCGACACCAGGCGAGCGCCAGCGCGCGCAGCGTCCTTGTTTCCTCTTTGGTGCAAGGGAGGCAAGCATAGTCGCGCAGTACCGAGGCCTCAGGCAAAGGTTGCCATTTCGGTGCAACAAGACCAAGACCAGGCGGACGGCAAAGTGGAGGTCATTGTGGAGCCCAAAACAGCGTCAGCACTAGAGCTCTGTGCAGGCGCAGACTACCTTTTGTCAGGATAGCTTGTACTAGCTATCTCCCTTCAAATTAGCCCGCCATTGTTGGCTCCCTTCCTGCTCAATATTTGGGAAGAGGACCAGGGCCTCTATAAATAGGACTAGCCACCGCAGTAGAGAGGGGAGATCTCTTCAAACCCAGAGATACACACAAGTCCATACGCACAAGAACACCTCAACCTCAGGAGGCTGTTCTTACCCTTGTACTGTTCATCATCAGCCCAAGAGTCAATCCACCACCACCACACTGGAGTAGGTTATTACACCACAACGGTGGCCCAAACCAATATAAACCCCGTGTCTTTCTGTATCATGAGTTCGTCAAGTGCGTCCGCAAGATCTTAGCGAGCTAGAGCGTAGATTGGTAGAAGGGAAAGATTTCGCGTGCACCCCAGTGTTCGAACCTTAAGGGTTAGCCGGAACCCCACATCCGAGATTTGGCGCGCTAGGTAGGGGTGCGCCGGAGCTTCTTCTCCGCCAATCAGCTCCCCGACGTTCACCGACTACGATGTCTGGCGGCCCAAGGCCGGATCCGACCGCTGGGCAGCCTGGCCGGCCCGGACGGCGCCGCCTGCCCGTGAAGGTCTCGACCCCCCGAACCCCAAGCGGCGCGGGCGCCACCAAGCTCCACCGGGCGTGGACAGCATGGCCAGGCATCATCCACCCTCACCCCGCTGCAAGTACGAGCCATGGCGAGAGCAACGAGTCACGCCGCAGCAACAGCGCCACACTCACAGCGGGAGCAAGCGAACATGCGGGCGGCACTCACCGTGGCAAGGGAGCTGCTGCGATGCAGGCTGATGGAGAGCGGCCGGGACACGCTGCTTGAGCGTGTAGTTGAGCTACTGGACGCAGCGGCGTCGGGAGCGCCACCCTTCTGCTATCGACTTCCCTCCTATGCCACTACAAGGTCGCGCGGTGAGCCTCACCACATCTGCGCGTCATCGACTACGCCGGGGGGCTTTGTCAACATTAGCACGGCCAGTGGCGTAGGGGCTCCAACCCCCCCATGCCGCCCTCGACAAGCACGAGCACGAGCGTCACCCCCCATGGTCCCGGCCGGATGCCATATTATCATCGCCAGGATGCCATCATGGGCGGAGCAACATGGAGCGTGGGGCACCACGGCGAGGTGTTCGGGGTGACGGCTCCGGAAGCCTACGTGTCCCGCATGATGGACCAAAGGTACGCACCAGAGGACGACATCGACTCATTCATTGGAGAAGATTGGGGAGAAGGGGCGCTAGGAGTCGAAGCCTTCCAAGAGCCAGCGGAGAACCACAACGATAGCGCCGGCGACGGCAACTATAGGGTACCGCTAACCTCTCAGGAACAGGCTTATGCTAACCATGGGCTGCAGATGAATCAGGTTGCAACATCGATCGGCGACCCTGGCACGGCGGCACCCGTTCCAACAAGGGAAACACGCTGGGGGCCGCCGGGAGGGAGCCAGGAGCAAGGCCCCTCCCCAAGGCATGCGAAGCCAGGGGACACCCGGAGGTAGGCCCTCTGCCGGGGTGGCTACAATGACCCTTCCCCCGACAGAGGACCCGTGGTCGCGGAGGGAACCGCTGGCATCCCCTTTCCCTCCTTTGTGTCGTCCTGGTCTCCGGTCGGCTCAAAGGAGGTCGAGGGTGGCGCAAGGCGGGGCCCTCGTCTGGCGATATGAAGCAAGGCCGGTACCTGTGAAGAAGGCCCAGTGCCTGTGAAGCTCGCCGCCCGTGAAACTCTTACGTAATAATGAGTTGGGGTTGTACACGCCTCGGAGTCCCAGGAGCGCCGGCCTCAAGCCCTGGGGCTCCCTCCCACACCTAGTGGACAGCACTTAGCTCCGCGCTGGTGAGAAGACTTGAAGACCCGAAGACTAGACTAGGTTCCGGACGTGGCCTTTTGCTTTGGATCTCTCTTTCTGCGGCTTTGCTTTCTGATTCTAGACTTAAGTTGAAGCTGAATTTTTATCGCTGCGCGCGGGGGTGCCTTTTCTCGTTCGAGCTGTTTCTCGCCTTCTAGATCTTGTTTGGTTTGGGACTCACGTCCATCGCCTTTCCCTCACAAAGCTCCTCGCGAGCCAGACCACGCAAAGCACGCGCTAGCACTGCACTTGGTGCTCACCCCCTTGCGGGGCCCCCTCAAACGGGGCGATAAGCTCCGCAGGATTCTCAGGAACTCATCGCCTCATGACCCAGCCCTAAGTTGGTGCTGACTAAGGTAAACCACGTCGGGAAACTCACCCCCAGCTTCATGAGCTCATGAGGACACGTACCCACATCGCACAGGAAAGTAAAAAACTGTAATTTTCTTACACGAGGGGCTCCCCCTCTCAAAATTCTCTTACAAGTTTTCCAAGGGCCACGCCCGAGTTTTCCGTGCAGAATAAAACAACAGGAGAATATGGGATCAGCCAGAGATATCGCTCGCTGCATCTTCCATGGACGTGTCGCTCGCATCGTCATCATCTTCGTCGGAATCGTCGCCGCCGTCGGCGACGCCCCCGTCGCCATCGTCGACCACGTCACCTTCTTCTGCGATGACCACCACCCCATCGTTCTCCAGGTGAAGGCCCTGACCAACGCAGCGACATGGCCCTCTACCCAACGTGCCAGGTCGCCCCGGACGGCCATGGGTACAAGGGCAATGGCGGCATCGAAGTCGAAGTTGGGGTCGGCGTTCAGGAGGTGGCTGAAGACACGGGAGAAGGCGCGCTGAAGCAGGCCACGACCCCTCTCCTCCACAAGCTGCCGAGCTCTGGCAGATTGAGCCTTCAGGCGCGTCACCACCCCGGTGAAGAAGGTCAGGTGGCTCGCGTAGTCACTTGAGTGAGGGGTCGGGGCGTTCTCATGGCAGATATAACCCAGGGCGGTGTTGGCCCTGTTCTGAAGGTCTTGAAGCATAGGAGCATGCTCGCGCTCCAGCGTTCGGCGTTGAAGCACTTCCTCCCTGTTTTGCCGAGCGACGGCTTCGGCGTCGTCAATTCGTCTTCGGAGGGAAAGCAGCTCGGCGCGAGCAGAGGCCAAGTCCGCCTGCACCATAACCAGGGCGGCGGTTGTGGCCTCCGCACGCCTCTCGGCCTCATCCAACCTTGGCCTGAGGGCAGCAGCCCTTCCCGCACCCTCCTGACCGGCGAGCTTCAGCTTCAAGTCGTATCTGCCCTCCAGATCTGCACGAATCGCGGCCACCCGGCGATTGATCTCCTCCTCGACTCTGGCCTCACGGGCCCCTACGGCATCCTCAGCTTGAGCGACTTGACGATCCCTCATCTCCAGTCGCTCAAGCTCGAGGCTGCGCTCCACGGCTTCCAGGGCCAGCGTCTCCTCACGCCGCCAGACCTCCTCTTCCTCCGTAGGTGTCCCCCTCAATGATGCAAGGGCAGCTGTGCGCCCCTCGACCTGCTGCTCAAGGGACGTGCTCCAGGCCTGGAGCTCCCACGCGCGCTCCTCCGCGGCCTCGCTGTGGCGATCGGCCTCGTGAGCTTCTTCCAAAGCTCGCGAGCGGGCCTCATTGGCAATCTTGAGGGACGCCTCAACCTTCGCGTTCTCAAGGTCACGATGATAACGACCAAGGTTGATGGCCACTCTCAGCTTGTGCCGCTCCTCCACCAACCGAAGACCTTCAACCTCAAGACGCAAGTCGACACCAGCATGCTCTTCACCAAGGTGGTTCATCGCGTCCATCACCTTCTGGAAGAGCTCATGGCGGACCACGCTGCTCCCGCGGTCGAGCTCGAACGCTCGCCCCATCTCGTCCTCCACCTCGAGGGTTTCGGGTGGAGCACCAAGTGACGCACCACCTCCCGGTTGGGGGCTAGGAGCTGGCACGGCCCCAGGCTCCAGCTGACCCTCGCGAGGGGCCCGAACCGAACAAGGCCCGCTGCTTGAAGAAGACTTCAGGATCGAGGATAGCCAGTTACCAACCGTGACCAGGGGAGGAGCCATTGGCACGCTTGCTGCGCTCCGAGCAAGGCCGCGAAGGAAGGACGGCGAAGGCGCAAGCTCGGGGTGCCTTGATGACGGACCAACTCCCGTGGCTGACCCCACGCCGTGGGCAGCGTCCGAGCCTGTAGCGCTGGAGCTTGGCGAGTGCGATGGGACGAGAGGGAGCTGCTTCTCTGGAGATTTCGTGGCCTTAGCGGAAGGGGACCTGAGGGGACAATCATCAGGAAAGGAAGGCGGCACATAGAAGACCACCAAGATAAGGTACTTACTCATCGACAGCAATGTACTTCCGTCGTTTCAACGGTCCAAAGATGTTGCCGCCGTTGGGGGATCCCTTCCTCTTGCGGAGCTCCTCGAAGTCCACACAAAGGCGACCGAAGCGCTGGACGTGACGGCCGGAACGCGGCGGAGCCGAAGAAGAACTAAGAGGGATGGCTTCAGGGGAGCCCAGATGCGGCGAACAGCCCGGCTCTCTCTCGCTGCGACCTCCCGAGGCTCCTGGAGCCTCGGCCTCGGGAGCCGCATGCCACATCTCATTAGCGACCAACGCCTCAGGAGGGGCGTCACAAGCTCCCGAGGACGATGCCCCTGGATCGCCGCTTGGCATGTGCTCCTCAGCACCTGAGCAGCCGGCCCCCATCGCAGCTCGCTCCCCCACACCGTCACCTGGGGCGAGCTCGGCACCGGCGGCAAAGACGGGGACCATGATGATGGGATTCTCGCGAGGATCCACCAAGCCGATTGGACGCGGCCCCCACTCATGAAAGGAAGGCATGTTCGCGGCAAATGTGACATTGTTCTCACAGCGGTACAACATGTAGCTTTTCCTGGGCATCTCGTCCGGCAGAGGGACACCAAATAGGACCATGAGCACTATTTGCCGCGCAGCGAGAGGAAGCCCCTCCTCCTGAAACCTCATGTTGTCCTGTCCGCTGAGCAAGGCCCACATCGGGCGGGAATGGCGCTGAAGCGGAGCAACTCGGCGCCTGACAAACTCCCTCACCACCATGGGCGCAGTCACACCAAGGTCCTTCAACCACCGCAGCCTGGCCCAGACGTGGGCAAGGCAGGGGCTCGCGAGCCTCTGGTTACCCCAGCTGGAGTTTGGAATGGCAGGCCCCACTAGAGCTTGGAGCAGAGGGTTGAGCACGCCAGCATCAACAACCACCCATCGCGTGCGGAACTCGCTCGCGGATGAAGGGAGCTCGAAGTCGATCCCCATGCCTATACGGCCTGGAAGCCCACACACCCTGAGCTCTGCCGGGCACCGGTGAGATGCAGCAAGAAGAAGTGGCAGGGGAGTGCCACGGAGGGGGTGATGCCCACCATGGCCTCACACACGAAAGCAAAGACGGCAAGAAGGGTCACAGATTGAGGGTCGAGATGGAGCATGTGGATCTGATAGTGCTCGAGCACCGCATTGAAGAAGGTGGAGAAGGGAGGAAGCAGGCCAGCACAGAGGGCGTCAATGAAGATCGGAACCTCAGTGACTGCCCAAGCCATGCTGGAGCGAGACGCAGGCCAGGCCGGCGTCTCTCCCCACTCGTTGAAGCTGGAGGCAACCATGGGGCGCACCTTGCCCATGGCCTCGTCGTTGAGCACCCGAGGCCGACCGAGCGCCGGCTCGAAGGATGGAGGCGCAGTTGGCGAGGACAAGGGTTTCTTCCCCTTCCCGGTGTCGGTGTCCAAACCGGCGGATCTCGGGTAGGGGGTCCCGAACTGTGCGTCTAAGGCGGATGGTAACAGGAGGCAGGGGACATGATGTTTTACCCAGGTTCGGGCCCTCTTGATGGAGGTAAAACCCTATGTCATGCTTGATTTATTCTTGATGATATGAGTATTACAAGAGTTGATCTACCACGAGATCAGAGAGGCTAAACCCTAGAAGCTAGCCTATGGTATGATTGTATGTTGTCCTACGGACTAAAACCCTCTGGTTTATATAGACACCGGAGGGGGCTAGGGTTACACAAGGTCGGTTACAAAGGAGGAGATATCCATATCCGTACTGCCTAGCTTGCCTTCCACGCCAAGTAGAGTTCCATCCGGACACGAGACGAAGTCTTCAATCTTGTATCTTCATAGTCCAACAGTCCGAGCAAAGGATATAATCCGGCTGTCCGGATATCCCCTAATCCAGGACTCCCTCACCCGGCCTGTTTTGGAGCCATGGCGGTGAAGCGGGCAGAGCGCAAGTTGGATTGGGAAGGTGGAGCAGGACGTCGAGGAAGCAGGGAGATTGGAAGAACCAGGCATGGCAAAGGAAAAATAACCGTGTAGGCCGCAGGGGCCGCATAGGCAGGCGGATTCAAAGGCAGCGTGGGGAAGCGGAGACGCCGACGTCTAATCAACCGCCACGCATCAACCGAGGCCGCAGGCTTTGGGGGCCCGTGGTGCTCCGAGCTTGACCCTTGGCTTCACCGTGAAGCCAAGCCCGAGGGCACCTTGGGCCCGGGGGCTACTGTCGGCATTCTGGAAACGTGGGTCCCTAGACCTGCTTGCCTGCGGCCCACGGCGTGGCAGAGCCAGCAGGCCGTATGACCCATCTTCACCAACAAGTCACCCAAGACCCTTGCGAGGGGCCAAGCCTCGCGAGGCGGACGACGCAAGACCTCCTCAGGAGTGGCCTGGTCAGGCAGGCTCGCGAGGAGCGGAGATATCAAGGCGAGGCGAACCTCACGAGGCTCTCGTGACGTGAGCCATGACGATCGACAACAGGCAGGTGCCAGGCGGGCGCCAGCGCACGCAACGTCCTTGTTTCCTCTTTGGTGCAAGGGAGGCAAGCGCAGCCGTGGAGTACCGAGGCCTCAGGCAAAGGTTGCCATTTTGGTGCAACAAGACCAAGACCAGGCGGACGGTAAAGGGGAGGTCATTGTGGAGCCCAAGACGGCGTCACCACCAGAGCTTTGTGCAAGCGCAGACTACCTTTTGTCAGGATAGCTTGTACTAGCTGTCCCCCTTCAAATTAGCCCGCCATTGTTTGCTCCCTTCCCACTCAATATTTGGGAAGAGGACCAGGGCCTCTATAAATAGGACTAGCCAACGCAGTAGAGAGGGGAGATCTCATCAGACCCAGAGATACACACAAGTCCATACGCACAAGAACACTTCAACCTCAGGAGGCTGTTCTTCCCCTTGTACTGTTCATCATCAGCCCAAGAGGCAATCCACCACCACCACACTGGAGTAGGGTATTACACCACAATGGTGGCCCGAACCAGTATAAACCCCGTGTCTTTCTGTATCGTGAGTTCGTCGAGTGCGTCCGCAAGATCTTAGCGAGCTAGAGCGTAATTTGGTAGAAGGGAAGACTTCGTGCGCACCCCAGTGTTCAAACCTTACGGGTTAGCCAGAACCCCACATCCGACAGTGTTGTGCGAATTTTGTGATTTTTCAGGGTTTGTTTTGACATTCTTATGCATTAACTGAGTTTTCAATGCATTTATGTGCATAATTCAAATTTGAACTACATGCACATGCTCCAGTGCATATAAACTGGTTGAAAAAACAAATATGTGTCCTTGTGTGCATGCTTAGGTCCCATGCAAGAAATGGGAATGAATTTCAAACACCAGGGCACCGTTGATTGCAGGCAAAACATTGAGATGCGTGGTTTTTAAATTCTAGTAAATCCAAAACTCGTCTGAAATTCATGAAACTTGGCATGCTATCATGTAGCGGCATCAACATGTCGTGGTACAAATTTTGTCCCATTTGGGGCAGGTTTGGGTATATGCTTCTCACAAACCGGAGCTTCTAGCAACAAGCATGATGGTTTTCGGTAGGGAACGTCCCACCTTTGGAGATGAAACGATATCCATTGCATCTTATTGTTTTCAATTTTTTTCTTGTGTCAACATAGAACAACAGGAGTGTTGTGTGAATTTTTGTGATTTTTCGGGGTTTGTTTGGACATTTTTATGCATTAACCGAGTTTTCAATGCATTTTATGTGCATAATTCAAATTTGAACTACATGCACATGCTCCAGTGCATATAAATTGGTTGAAAAATCAAATATGTGTCCTTGGGTGCATGCTTAGGTCCCATGCAAGAAATGTGAATGAATTTCAAACACTGGGGCACCGTTGATTGCCGGCAAAATGTTGAGATGCCTGGTTTTTAAATTCTAGTAAATCCAAAACTCGTCTGAAATTCATGAAACTTGGCATGCTATCATGGAGCAGCATCAACATGTCGTGGTACAAATTTTTTCCCATTTGGGGCAGGTTTGGGTATATGCTTCTCACAAACCGGAGCTTCTGATAACAAGCATGATGGTTTTCGGTAGGGTACGTCCCACCTTAGGGGACGAAACGATATCCATTGCCTCTTATTGCTTTCCAATTTTGTTCTTGTGTCAACATAGAACAACAGGAGTGTTGTGCGAATTTTTGTTATTTTCCGGGGTTCTTTTGGACATGTTTATGCATTAACTGAGTTTTCAATGCATTATATGTGCATAATTCAAATTTGAACTACATGCACATGCTCCAGTGCATATAAATTGGTTGAAAAATAAAATGTGTGTCTTTGGGTGCATGCTTAGGTCCCATGCAAGAAATGGGAATGAGCGGGGCACCGTTAATTGCCGGCAAAAGGTTGAGATGCCTGGTTTTTAAATTCTAGAAAATCCAAAACTCGTCTGAAATTCATGAAACTTGTCATGCTATCAGGAGCGGCATCAACATGCCATGGTACAAATTTTGTCGCATTTCGGGCAGGTTTGGGTATATGCTTCTCACAACCGGAGCTTCTCACAACAAGCATGATGGTTTTCGGTAGGGAACGTACCACCTTTGGGGACGAAACGATATCCATTGCCTCTTATTGCTTTCAATTTTTTTTTCTTGTGTCAACATAGAACAACAGGAGTGTTGTGCGAATTTTTGTGATTTTTTGGGGTTCGTTTGGACATTTTTATGCATTAACTGAGTTTTCAATGCATTTTATGTGCATAATTCAAATTTGAACTACATGCACATGCTCCAGTGCATATAAATTGGTTGAAAAAACAAATCTGTGACCTTGGGTGCATGCTTAGGTCCCATGCAAGAAATGGGAATGAATTTCAAACACCGGGGCACCGTTGATTGCCGGCAAAACATTGAGATGCTTGTTTTTTAAATTCTAGTAAATCCAAAACTCGTCTGAAATTCATGGAACTTGGCATGCTATCATGGAGCGGCATCAACATGCCGTGGTAGAAATTTTGTCCCATTTGGGGCAGGTTTGGGTATAAGCTTCTCACAAACCAGAGCTTCTCACAACAAGTGTGATGGTTTCGGTAGGGAACGTGCCACCTTTGGGGACGAAACGATATCCGTTGCCTCTTATTGCTTTCAAAAAAATTCGAGTGTCAACATAGAACAATAGGAGTGTTGTGCGAATTTTTTTGATTTTTCGGGGTTCGTTTGGATATTTTTATGCATTAACTGAGTTATCAATGCATTTATGTGCATAATTCAAATTTGAACTACATGCACATGCTCCAGTGCATATAAACTGGTTGAAAAATCAAATCTGTGTCCTTGTGTGCATGCTTAGGTCCCATGCAAGAAATGGGAATGAATTTGAAACACCAGGGCACCGTTGATTGCCGGCAAAACACTGAGATGCCTTGTTTTTAAATTCTAGTAAACCCAAAACTCGTCTGAAATTCATGAAACTTGGCAAGCTATCATGTAGCGGCATCAACATGCCGTGGTATAAATTTTGTCCCATTTGGGGCAGGTTTGGGTATATGCTTCTCACAAATCGGAGGTTCTAACAACAAGAATGATGGTTTTCGGTAGGGAACGTCCCACCTTTGGGGACGAAATGATACCCATTGCCTCTTATTGCTTTCAAATTTTTTTCTTGTGTCAACATAGAACAACAGGAGTGTTGTGTGAATATTTGTGATTTTTCGGGGTTCGTTTGGACATTTTTATGCATTAACTGAGTTTTTAATGCATTTTATGTGCATAATTCAAATTTGAACTACATGCACATGCTCCAGTGCATATAAATTGGTTAAAAAATCTAATATTGCCGGCATCAACATGCGGTGGTACAAATTTTGTCCCATTTGGGGCAGGTTTGGGTATAAGCTTCTCACAACAAGTGTGATGGTTTCAGTAGGGAACGTGCCACCTTTGGGGACGAAACGATATCCGTTGCCTCTTATTGCTTTCAAAAAAATGCGAGTGTCAACATAGAACAATAGGAGTGTTGTGCGAATTTTTATGATTTTTCAGGGTTTGTTTGGATATTTTTATGCATTAACTGAGTTTTCAATGCATTTATGTGCATAATTCAAATTTGAACTACATGCACATGCTCCAGTGCATATAAACTGGTTGAAAAATCAAATATGTGTCCTTGTGTGCATGCTTAGGTCCATAATCTCTTCTATCAATTGCTTGAATAGTGAACATTAATCTTTTAATATGGAAACAATTTTTAGTATTTGAGTTTCTTATGATACTCCCACTATTCCGAATGAGAAGAATTTTGCTTATGTGGAGAGTAATAAAAATTATATGCTTGTAGATCATGAAAAGAATGTTTTAGGTGCTGGTTATATTGTTGAATTCATTCATTATGCTACTGAAAATTATTATGAGGGAGGAACATATGCTTGTAGGAATTGCAATAATATCAAGCTTCCCCTCTATGTGCTTAAAATCTTGAAGTTATGCTTGTTTTGCTTTCCTATGCTAGTTGATTATTGTTCCCATAAATTGTTTGCTCACAAAATCCCTATGCATAGGAAGTGTGTTAGGCTTAAATGTGCTGGTTATATTCTTCATGATGCTCTCTTTATGTTTCAATTCTTATCTTTTATGTGAGCATCATTGAAATCATCATGCCTAGCTAGGGGCGTTAAACGATAGCGCTTGTTGGGAGGCAAACCAATTTTATTTTTGTTATTTGAGTTTTTGTTCCTGTTTAGTAATAAATAAATTCATCTAGCCTCTATTTATATGTGGTTTTATATTTTAATTAGTGTTTGTTCCAAGTAGAACCTTTGGGAAGACTTGGGTGAAGTGTTTGTGATCTTGCTGTAAAAAACAGAAACTTTAGTGCTCACGAGATTAGCTGCCAATTTTTACTGGAGAGTGCTATTAAGTTGATTATTTTTTAAGAGGATTAATAGACAAATTCCTCAGGTCCACCAATTTATTTGAGAACTTTATGAGTTCCAGAAGTATACGTTTGATACATATTACTACAGACTGTTCTGTTTTTGACAGATTCTGTTTTCTATGTGTTGTTTGCTTATTTTGATGAATGTATGAGTAGTATCAGAGGATATGAACCATAGAGAAGTTGGAATACAGTAGATATTACACCAATATGAATTTAGAACTAGTTCACAACAGTACCTAAGTGGTGATTTGTTTTCTTATACTAACGGAGCTTACGAGTTTTCTGTTAAGTTTTGTGTTGTGAAGTTTTCAAGTTTTGGGTAAAGATTCAATGGATTATGGAAAAAGGAGTGGCAAGGGCCTAAGCTTGGGGATGCCCAAGGCACCCCAAGGTAATATTCAAGGACAACCAAGAGCCTAAGCTTGGGGATGCCCCGGAAGGCATCCCCTCTTTCGTCTTCATTCATCGGTAACTTTACTTGGAGCTATATTTTTATTCACCACATGATATGTGTTTTGCTTGCTGTTTGAATAATATCCCAAGATCTGAAATTCTTAAATGTTAGAGAGTCTTCACATAGTTGCATAATTATTCGACTACTCATTGATCTTCACTTATATCTTTCAGAGTAGTTTGTCGTTGCTCTAGTGTTTCACTTATATCCTTCTAGAGCACGGCGGTGGTTTTATTTTATAGAAATAATTGATCTCTCATGCTTCACTTATATCATTTTGAGAGTCTTTATAACAGCATGGTAATTTGCTTTGGTTATGAATTTAGTCCTAATAGGATGGGCATCCAAGAGGAATATAATAAAAACTTTCATATAAAGTGCATTGAATACTAGGTGAAGTTTGATAATTGATGATTGTTTTGAGATATGAAGATGGTGATATTAGAGTCATGCTAGTTGAGTAGTTGTGAATTTGAGAGATGCTTGTGTTAAAGTTTGTGATTCCCGTAGCATGCACGTATGGTTAACCATTATGTGATGAAGTCGGAGCATGATTTATTTTTTGATTGTCTTCCTTATGAGTGGCGGTCGGGGACGAGTGATGGTCTTTTCCTACCAATATATCCCCCTAGGAGCATGCGCGTAGTACTTTGTTTTGATAACTAATAGATTTTTGCAATAAGTATGTGAGTTCTTTATGACTAATGTTGAGTCCATGGATTATACGCACTCTCACCCATCCACCATTGCCAGCCTCTCTAGTACCGCGCAACTTTCATCGGTACCATGAACCCACCATGTACCTTCCTCAAAACAACCACCATACCTACCTATTATGGCATTTCCATAGCCATTCCGAGATATATTGCCATGCAACTTTCCACCGTTCTGTTATTATGACATGCTTCATTATTGTCATATTGATATGCATGATCATGTAGTTGACATTGTATTTGTGGCAAAGCCACCGTTCATAATTCTTTCATACATGTCACTCATGAGTCATTGCACATAACGGTACACCGCCAGAGGCATTCATACAGAGTCATATTTTGTTCTAAGAATCGAGTTGTAATTCATGAGTTGTAAGTAAATAAAAGTGTGATGATCATCATTATCAGAGCATTGTCCCAGTAAGGAAAGGATGATGGACACTATGATTCCCCCATAAGTCGGGATGAGACTCTGGACGAAAAATATAAAAAAAGGAGAAAAAAGAGGCCATAAAAAAGAGAAGGCCCAAAAACAAAAAACAAATGAGAGAAAAAGAGAGAAGGGACAATGCTACTATCCTTTTACCACACTTGTGCTTCAAAGTAGCACCATGATCTTCATGATAGAGAGTCTCCTATGTGTTCACTTTCATATACTAGTGGGAATTTTACATTATAGAACTTGGCTTGTATATTCCAATGATGGGCTTCCTCAAAATTCCCTAGGTCTTAGTGAGCAAGCAAGTTGGATGCACACCCACTAGTTTCTTTTGTTGAGCTTTCATACACTTATAGCTCTAGTGCATCTGTTGCATGGCAATCCCTACTCACTCACAATGATATCTATTGATGGGCATCTCCATAGCCCGTTGATACGCCTAGTTGATGTGAGACTATCTTCTCCCTTTTCGTCTTCTCCACAACCACCCTTCTATTCCACTTATAGTGCTATGTCCATGGCTCACGCTCATGTATTGCGTGAAGATTGAAAAGGTTTGAGAACATCTAAAGTATGAAACAATTGCTTGGCTTGTCATCGGGGTTGTGCATGATTTAAATATTTTGTGTGGTGAATATAGAGCATAGCCAGACTATATGATTTATTAGGGATAACTTTCTTTGGCCATGTTATTTTGAGAAGACATGATTGCTTAGTTAGTATGCTTGAAGTATTATTATTTTTATGTCAATATTAAACTTTTGTCTTGAATCTTATGGATCTTAACATTCATGCCAAAATGAAGAGAATTACTTAGAGAAATATGTTAGGTAGCATTCCACATCAAAAAAATTTGTTTTTATCATTTACCTACTCGAGGACGAGCAGGAATTAAGCTTGGGGATGTTGATACGTCTCCAACGTATCTATAAATTTTTGATTGTTTCATGCTATTATATTTTCAACCTTGCACATTTTATATGCATTTATATGCTATTTTATATGATTTTTGGGACTAACCTATTAACCTAGAGCCCAGTGCCAGTTTCTGTTTTTTCCTTGTTTTAGAGTATCGCAGAAAAAGAAAATCAAACAAATTCCAATTAACCTGAAACTTCACGGAACTTATTTTTGGACCAGAAGAAGCTCACGGAGTATCGAAGATGGACCAGGAGAGTCCGGGGCTGCCCACAAGGGTGGGGTCGCGCCCCTGCCACGTGGACAGCCCGGAGATCCACCGACGTACTTCTTCCTCCTATATATACCCATATACCCTAAAAACTTCGCAGAGCATAATAGATCGGGAATTCCACCGCCAGAAGCCTCCGTAGCCACTGAAAACCAATCTAGACCCGTTCTGGCACCCTGCCGGAGGGGGGAATCCCTCTCTGGTGGCCATCTTCATCATCCCGGCTCTCTCCATGACGAGGAGGGAGTAGTTCTCCCTCGGGGCTGAGGGTATGTACCAGTAGCTATGTGTTTGATCTCTCTCTCTCGTGTTCTTGAGGTGATACAATCTTGATGTATCGCGAGCTTTGCTATTATAGTTGGATCTTATGATGTTTCTCCCCCACTACTCTCTTGTAATGGATTGAGTTTTCCCTTTGAAGTTATCTTATCGGATTGAGTCTTTAAGGATTTGAGAACACTTGATGTATGTATTGCGTGGGATACCTGTGGTGACAATGGGGTATTCTATTGTTCCACTTGATGTATGTTTTGGTGATCAACTTGCGGGTTCCGCCCATGAATCTATGCGTAGCGGTTGGCACACGTTTTCATCTTGAGTCTCCGGTAGAAACTTTGGGGCACTCTTTGAAGTACTCTGTGTTGGTTTGAATAGATGAATCCGAGATTGTGTGATGCATATCTTATAATCATACCCACGGATACTTGAGGTGACATTGGAGTATCTAGGTGACATTAGGGTTTTGGTTGATTTGTGTCTTAAGGTGTTATTCTAGTACGAACTCTATGATAGATTGAACGGAAAGAATAGGTTCATGTTATTTTACAACGGACTCTTGAATAGATCGATCAGAAAGGATAACTTTGAGGTGGTTTCGTACCCTACCATAATCTCTTCGTTTGTTCTCCGCTATTAGTGACTTTGGAGTGACTCTTTCTTGCATGTTGAGGGATAGTTATATGATCCAATTATGTTATTATTGTTGAGAGAACTTGCACTAGTGAAAGTATGAAACCTAGGCCTTGTTTCAACGCATTGCAATACCGTTTACGCTCACTTTTATCATTAGTTACCTTGCTGTTTTTATATTTTCAGATTACAAAAGCTATATCTACCATCCATATTGCACTTGTATCACCATCTCTTCGCCGAACTAGTGCACCTATACAAGTTACCATTGTATTGGGTGTGTTGGGGACACAAGAGACTCTTTGTTATTTGGTTGCAGGGTTGCTTGAGAGAGACCATCTTCATCCTACGCCTCCCACGGATTGATAAACCTTAGGTCATTCACTTGAGGGAAATTTGCTACTGTCCTACAAACCTCTGCACTTGGAGGCCCAACAACGTCTACAAGAAGAAGGTTGTGTAGTAAACATCAGCGTGCCTCCCTTCCTCGTGGCCACCTCGTTTCTTTCTTGACGTCTACTCCAATTCCCTGGATCACGTTTATTCCAAAAATAACTCTCCCGAAGGTTTCATTCCATTTGGATTCCGTTTGATATTCCTTTTCTACGAAACACTGAAATATTAAAAAAAACAATTTGCAATGGGTCTTGGGTTAGTAGGTTAGTCCCAAAAATAATATAGAAGTGTATAAATAAGCCCATTAACATCCAAAATAGATAATATAATAGCATGGAACAATCAAAAATTATAGATACGTTGGAGACGTATCAGATTCCTCCTCCCTTGGCGCGCCACTAGGACCGGCCGGCCTCCCCCTTGCTCCTTTATATACGGGGGTAGGGGGCACCCTAGAACACACAAGTTGATTGTTTCCAACCGTGTGCGGTGCCCCCCTCCACCATAATCCACCTCGGTCATATCGTAGTGGTGCTTAGGAAAAACCATGTTCCGGTAGCATCATCATCACCGTTATCACGCCGTCGTGCTGACGAAGCTCTCCCTCGACACTCTGCTGGATCGTGAGTTCGTGGGACGTCACCGAGCCGAACGTGTGCAGATCACGGAGGTGTCGTACTTTCGGTACTAGGATTGGTCGATTGTGAAGACGTATGACTACATCAACTGCGTTGTCATAACGCTTCCGCTTACGGTCTACGAGGGTACATGGACAACATTGTCCCCTCTCCTTGCTATGCATCACCATGATCTTGCATCTGCGTAGGAAATTTTTGAAATTACTGTGTTCCCCTACAGTAGGGTGTTGGACGTGTGATGTCTACTACCCAACCTTCTTCTTGTAGACGTTGTTGGGCCTCCAAGTGTAGAGGTTTGTAGGACATTAGCAAATTTCCCTCAAGTGGATGACCTAAGGTTTATCAATCCGTAGGAGGCGTAGGATGAAGATGGTATCTCTCAAGCAACCCTGCAACCAAATAACAAAGAGTCTCTTGTGTCCCCAACACACCCAATACAATGGTAAATTTTATAGGTGCACTAGTTCGGCGAAGAGATGGTGATACAAGTGCAATATGGATAGTAGATAATAGTAGTTGTAATCTGAAATTATAAAAACAGCAAGGTAACTAATGATAAAAGTGAGCGTAAATGGTATTGAAATGCATGGAAATAAGGCCTAGCGTTCATACTTTCACTAGTGCAAGTCCTCTCAACAATAATAACATAATTGGATCACATAACTATCCCTCAACATGCAACAAAGAGTCACTCCAAAGTCACTAATAGCTGAGAACGAACGAATAGATTATGGTAGGGTACGAAACCACCTCAAAGTTATTCTTTCCAATCAATCCATTGGGCTATTCCTATAATTGTCACAAACAGCCCTAGAGTCCGTACTAGAATAACACCTTAAGACACAAATCAATCAAAACCCTAATGTCACCTAGATACTACAATGTCACCTCAAGTATCCGTGGGTATGATTATACGATATGCATCACACAATCTCAGATTCATCTATTCAACCAACACATAGGACCTCAAAGAGTGCCCCAAAGTTCTACCGGAGAATCACGACGAAAACGTGTGCCAACCCCTATGCATAGATTCATGGGCGGAACCCGCAAGTTGATCACCAAAACATACATCAAGTGAATCACATGGCATCCCATTGTCACCACAGATACGCAGGGCAAGACATACATCAAGTGTTCTCAAATCTTTAAAGACTCAATCCGATAAGATAACTTCAAAGGGGAAACTCAATTCATTACAAGAGAGAAGAGGGGGAGGAGAAACATAAGATCCAACTATAATAGCAAAGCTCGCGATACATCAAGATCGTATCACCTCAAGAACATGAGAGAGAGAGAGAGAGATCAAACACATAGCTACTGGTACATACCCTCAGCCCCGAGGGAGAACTACTCCCTCCTCGTCATGGAGAGCACCGGGATAATGAAGATGGCCACCGGAGAAGGATTGCCCCCTCCGGCAGGGTGCCAGAACGGGTCTAGATTGGCTTTTGGTGGCTACGGAGGCTTCTGGCGGCGGAACTCCCGATCTATTGTGCTCACAGATGTTTTTTAGGGTATATGGAGATATATAGGCGGAAGAAATACGTCAGGGGGGCCACGAGGGGCTCACGAGGGTGGAGGGCGCGCCCAGGGGGTGGGCGCGCCCCCTGCCTTGTGACCTCCTCGCAGATCCCCCGACGTGCACTCCAAGTCTTCTGGTCTTGTTTCCTTCCAAAAATGAGTTCCGTGAAGTTTCAGGTCAATTGGACTCCGTTTGATTTTCCTTTTCTTCGAAACCCTAAAACAGGGTAAAAACAGAAACTGGCACTGGGCTCTGGGTTAATAGGTTAGTCCCAAAAATGATATAAAAGTGTATAATAAAGCCCATAAATATTCAAAACAGTAGATAATATAGCATGGAGCAATCAAAAATTATAGATACGTTGGAGACATATCAGCATCCCCAAGCTTAATTCCTGCTCGTCCTCGAGTAGTAAATGATAAAAACAGAATTTTTGATGTGGAGTGCTACTTGGCATAATTTCAATGTGATTCTTCTTAATTGTGGTATGAATATTCAGATCTGAAAGATTCGAGACAAAAGTTCATATTGACATAAAAATGATAATACTTCAAGCATACTAACTAAGCAATTGTGTCTTCTCAAAATAGCATGGCCAAAGAAAGTTCATCCCTACAAAATAATATAGTTTAGTCATGCTCCATTTTCGTCACACAAGAATGCTCTCATCATGCACAACCCCGATGACAAGCCAAGCAATTGTTTCACACTTTAGTAATCTCAAACCTATAAACTTTCACGCAATACATGAGCGCGAGCCATGGACATAGCACTATGGGTGGAATAGAATATAATGAGGGGGTTATGTGGAGAAGACAAAAAAGGAGAAAGTCTCACATCAACGAGGCTAATCAATGGGCTATGGAGATGCCCACCGATTGATGTTAATGCATCGAGTAGGGATTGCCATGCAACGGATGCACTAGAGCTTGTATGAAAGCTCAACAAAAGAAACTAGTGGGTGTGCATCCAACTTGCTTGCTCATGTAGACCTAGGGCACTTGAGGAGGCCCATTGTTGGAATATACAAGCCAAGTTCTATAATGATGTAGCGACCCGACCCAAATGGATCAAGTCTCTGTGCTTAAGTGTCATCCCTGGATCGGTATGCTGACACACACAGTACTCGAGGATTTATAACAGAGGTAAATCACATGTAGAAGTAACATAAATACTATTACCTCAATCCAAATAGCGGAAGTAACAAGGTTCTGGATTCCCATCAACACCAACGGCAAAGTTGAGTGTAGAAATCATAACCCTAACTTATCACTTACTCGTCGTAAGATTCCTGCAACATGAGACGTTGCAGCCACAAAGGGTCAGTACATTGAATGTACTGGCAAATTCACACCATAGAGAATGATGAACAATAGCTATCACTACATGCATATTTGGCTAGTGGAAAAGCTCTACAGTTATAGGGTTTTTGCGAAAAGCTAATTTTTCCCTACTGCAAAGAAATAGATTTTATTTAACTATCATGGTGGTTGTTGAACATTGAGAATGGTTGACAGCATTCTCAATCCCAATTAAATAACATCATTAAACCCAACAAACTTAATTTAAAGTAACGTGATGAGATCAATAGGATAATCCAAGTACCAGAGACTCAAGATGTCCATAACCGGGGACACGGCTAATCATGATTAGTTTGTACACTCTGCAGAGGTTTGCGCACTTTTCCCCACAAGACCCAATCTCCTCCGTTGGATTTCTCGCACTACAAGGTGTTTGAGAAACGGATGACCAAGACACAGTCTTTCAGAAGCGTTTGCACCTTACGATGGGTAGACCGTTCCACCTACAACCCCTACATCTACTAGTCTACCACTGTAAGAGTTCACACGACTTAATCAACTAAGCTAGAGCCCATAATAGCTTGTGGCTGCACACGGAAGTTTCTAGCATGAATAATCTTATGATCCCTTTGAGCCTGGGTGGCGGACCGTAGGATGATCACACGGTATATCCCCGGGATCTCCTAGGACAACACTGGTATTTCCCCAGGTGTCCGGGCAAGTCCACTGGTATATCCCCAGGGTGCCCCTAGCAATCCACCCAGATGTGTATTAAATTTGCCACCTTAAGTTGAACCATTAATTAACAATCTCACATCTGTCATGAAATACTCTCAAAACCCAATCCACGTCTACGAGCATAGCATGGCACTATAAGCATAACGTAATAGTAACTCCCAAGGTTTGAATGCAGGGCAATAGGTTCCTACCTCATCAACTACTTCCCAATACCCACATGTTATCAATCCTACTCATGCAATGTTTGAGGGTGAAACTAATGCATAAAAACTGGGTATGAAAGGGGATATGATCAAAGTGTGAACTTGCCTGCAATGTTGATGAAGATGATTCGCACTCAAAATTCTTGATAGATCTACTCGTCTCACTCCGGTCAATCTATCGTAAGCAAGCAATAGTAACCACACATAAGCAATCACTCAAAGATTGGAGAGAACAAAGAAAACAATTCGGAAAACGTCAAAACCAAGCAAATAACTCTTGCAAAATAAAACAATTTCTAACAGTACCAAAATTAAGTGAATTTGGCCTTATCAGAAAGTTTAGTTCAAGAGCTTCAATTTGCAAAAAGAATCAACTCAAACGGAGCTACGAAACTCAAGTTATGATCAAACGAAGTTTGAATTCAAATCTGATCTAATTCAAATTTTAAACTTTTCAAAAACATGTTTGAGTTGGATTACTGGATAGCGGAGATCATAACGAAGATGTGGGCATTGGTTTCGTTGGATTTGGACAAACGAGCGAAAAGATGTGGTCGTTTGAAGTATAGGGACTAAATTGTAAAAAAAATCATCATAGATAAGTCCCTGGCCGGAAATAAAACAGAAAAAGAAAAAGACTAAGTAACAAACGTTCGCTATCTAGCTCTAAACAGATTACGTTCTCTAAATAGATCTAACTAAAAAACTAAACAGGTTTTTAAAAGAAAAACTAAAAAAACAACTTAAGGTTCGGCGATTTTACCGGTTCGGCCGGCTCGGCGGTTTAGGCGGAGAAAACCGCCGGCGGGACGGCGGACAGCGGGCGGTGGGCGGTGGCTCCGGTGAGTCCGACGACAGGGCTACGCGGCGCGGGCGGCGCTGCAGGCGGCGGGGCAAGGCGGCAGCGGCGGGAGTGACGCGGCGCGGCATGCGGCGGCGCTAGCAGGCGGCAGCGCGGCGAGGAGGCGACGGCGGCGGCTCCGGCTGCAGATGGCGTGGGGCGGCGATGCGAGATGCGGCGGCGGCGATGCGAGATGCGGTGGCGGCGTCGCGGAGAGGGGCCCGGTGCTCTGCTATTTAAGGAGGGAGAGGAGGCGCAAGGCGTGGAGGAGGGGCAAGGGCGGCGAGGTGGTGGAGACGGTCACGGCGGCGGCGAGTGCGGCAGAGGGCGGCGGCGCTGGCGCATGCGGCGGCGACGAGAAGCGGGGAGGAGGAGGCGGCGGGGCTTTAAAGGGGGTCAGGGGGCCTCGGGAGGCGTGGGGAAGGGGCGATGGCGGCGTGTCCGCCTCGGACACGGCAACGGCCGACGGCGTACGGGCGAGGGACTCCGCCCGGGGTCGGTGGCGACGGTGCGGATGGGCTGGGCCGCGGCTTGGCTGGGAGCTGGGCCGGCCCAGTCGGCGAAGAGGAGAAAGTTTTTTTAAACATTATTTTCCAGACAACGAAAATATCAAAACCAAAATAAATAAAAATATTATATAGGCATATAATATATTAAAATTTTTAGAAAAATATTTTCTACAAGTTGAACATTTTTATAATGCCAAATAAAATCCACACAAAATCAAATAAATCAAAGAGTGCTACTGGTCTATTAAAACCCAACAAAAATCATTTAAAAAAACCAAAATGATTTCAAATTAATTTTTCTCCAATTTTCTATTGTAGGGAATCATGTTACCCTAATTTCCATATATTTTATTTTTGGAGAAAAATAATTTGAATAAAACTCAAATAACTCCAAATTGAAAATAAATTCAAAAGAACTTTAAATTTAATTCTTTGAAACTCCCAACTCATATTTCATATAATTTGAAGAAGTCCTTTTATCTTCTTTCATGAAAATCATTGAGCTGCATGAAGTTTATGAATTGAAATATTTCCAAATGAAATCCAATTATTTTCAAATACCCTTTCATTTAATTTAAATGGAAGAAGTCATATCATCTTCGCTCAAGGGTTTTGTATTTGAAAAGAATTTGAATTCATGGAGATCAGAAAGCAAATATGAAAGTTTGGGAAAGTCCTTTTATTCCCTCTCATTTAACTTTCAAAAAGTTTCGAATTCACTCACTTTCAGACAATCAATCAAACAATCAGTCAAATCTATCTATTTATTATAACATTCCAAAATTTAGAATTTTGGGATGTTACAAATGAAAATTCCCACTAGTATATGAAAGTGATAACTGCGTATCTATAATTTTTGATTGCTCCATGCTATATTATCTACTGTTTTGGGCAATATTGGGCTTTATTATCCACTTTTATATTACTTTTGGGACTAACCTATTAACCGGAGGCCCAGCCCAGATTTGTTGTTTTATGCCTATTTCTGTGTTTCGAAGAAAAGGAATATCAAACGTAGTCGAAACGGAATGAAATCAACTGGAGAAGTTATTTTTGGAAGGAAACACACCTGATGAACTTGGACCCCACGTCAGGGGAGACACGAGGTGCTCACGAGGGTGGGGGCGCCCCCCCCCCTAGGGCGCGCCCCCTGTCTCCTGGGACCCCCGTGGCTCCTCCGACGTCCTCCCTGCACCCATATATACCCACGTGACCTAAAACTTCCAGAACGAAAAAATAGATTGGGAATTCCGCCGCCAGAAGCCTCTGTAGCCAACGAAAACCAATCTAGACCCGTTCCGGCATCCTGCCGGAGGGTACAATCCTTCTTCGGTGGCCATCTTCATCATCCCGGTGCTCTCCATGACGAGGAGGGAGTATTCTCCCTCGGGGCTGAGGGTATGTACCAGTAGCTATGTGTTTGATCTCTCTCTCTCGTGTTCTTGAGGTGATACGATCTTGATGTATCGCGAGCTTTGCTATTATAGTTGGATCTTATGTTTCTCCTCTCCCTCTTATCTCTTGTAATGAATCGAGTTTCCCCTTTGAAGTAATCTTATCGGATTGAGTCTTTAAAGATTTTAGAACACTTGATGTATGTCTTGCCGTGGATATCTGTGGTGACAATGGGATACCGCATGCCACTTGATGTAAGTTTTGGTGACCAACTTGCGGGTTCCGCCCATGAACCTACGCATAGGGGTTGGCACACGTTTTCGTCGTGATTCTCCGGTAGAACTTTTGGGCACTCTTGAGGTCCTTTGTGTTGGTTGAATAGATGAATCTGAGATTGTGTGATGCATATCGTATAATCATACCCACGGATACTTGAGGTGACATTGGAGTATCTAGGTGACATTAGGGTTTTGATTGATTTGTGTCTTAAGGTGTTATTCTAGTATGAACTCTAGGGCTGTTTGTGACACTTATAGGAATAGCCCAACGGATTGATTGGAAAAAATAACTTTGAGGTGGTTTCGTACCCTACCATAATCTCCTCGTTCGTTCTCCGCTATTAGTGACTTTGGGGTGACTCTTTGTTGTATGTTGAGGGATAGTTTTATGATCCAATTATGTTAGTATTGTTGAGGGAACTAGCGAAAGTATGAACCCTAGGCCTTGTTTCCTATCATTACAATACCGTTTACGCTCACTTTTATCACTTGCTACCTTGCTGTTTTTATATTTTCAGATTACAAAAACTATTATCTACTATCCATATACCACTTGTATCACCATCTCTTCGTCGAACTAGTGCACCTATACAATTTACCATTGTATTGGGTGTGTTGGGGACACAAGAGACTCTTTGTTATTTGGTTGCAGGGTTGCTTGAGAGAGACCATCTTCATCCTACGCCTCCTACGGATTGATAAACCTTAGGTCATCCACTTGAGGGAAATTTGCTACTGTCCTACAAACATGTGCACTTGCAGGCCCAACAACATCTACAAGAAGAAGGTTGTGTAGTAGACATCAAGCTCTTTTCTGGCGCCGTTGCCGGGGAGGTAGTGCTTGAAGGTATATCTTTAGATCTTGCAATCGAATCTTTTTGTTTCTTGTTTTATCACTAGTTTGGTTTATAAAAGAAAACTATAAAAAATGGAATTGAGTTTGCTCATACGCTTCACCTTTTTAATATCTTTCGTGATTATGATGGAAAGGAAAATTGTGCTCAAGTGCTAGAAGAAGAAATCTATAAAATGTTTGGTACTGAATATGTGAATGATGAGCATGATTGCAATGTTGTTAGTACGGATTCTTTGAATATCCATGATGCTAATGATGATTGCACTAGTTATGATGAAAATGCCTCCTATAAACATGTCAATTTTGTGGAGTAGACTGGGTTTGCAAGTACACACCAAATAGGGAAGGTAGATATTGCAAGAGGCATAAGTACTTAGAAACCAAATTGTTGCAAGAAGCGCTAGATGAATGTGCTGAAAAATTCAATATTTTTCGTGTCCCTTGTGACCTTTGCAATGAACATGGTCATTTAAAGCTCCAATGCTATTTGTTTCATGATCAAGTCGTGTCCAAACATTGTGATAATTTGATTACCCTTAATTTGATTACCCTTGAGCATCATAAAGAGCTTAGCCTTCTTTTGGGTTATGAAGAAATGAAATGTATAACTGAGGGTATTCCAAAGTTTAATCTTGATAAAGTTCTTCATTTTGATCTAGAAAAGATTTATATGTATTGTGCGGTGAATTGCATTGAAAATCCTTATATTGCCAATTACATAAAGAAAAGAAAACAAATAGAATATGAAGAGAATACTAATGGAAGGGAAGAGACTTCCCAATACCCTCCTATTATTTCTTATGATGAATCAGGTAACAAGGAGGAGCCTCCTATTCAACCAATCACATTAATAAGGAGCTCCAAAAAGAGGATTGAACCCACACATGATGTGGTGAAGAAGAAGAAAAGAAAAAGGAAGAGAGGTAAAAAGATATCTCTCCCAAATAAAGTTGCTCCTATTATTGTTGTGCCTCATGAAAATGAAGATGATACACTTTATGATGATCTTGTTATGCCTATTGCTTGTTGTGATGATTATGATTGGTAAGATAATGATACTTCTTATGATCTTGAAAATCTTTTTGGCACTTGCTTGGAAGAATATGATAATTGCTATACTATTGGTGCTATCTATACTATTAATGATGAGAGTGATTATGCTTATGATATGAAAAGGCCCAAGCTTGGGGATGCTATGTTTGATGAAGATGATGTTTTTGAGAATATATTTTCTGCAATTAATGTTTGTCCCAAGCTTGGGGATTCTACGCTTAATGAAGATGATATTTTTAGTCTCCCAAGTTTTGATATGCAAGTTTATAATGATGATAGCATGCCTCCTACTTATGATGATTATTGTGATGATACTTATGCTATAAAAAGTAGTGATTATATTTATAAAACTTGTCATTGCTATGATTACCCCTTCTCTGAACATTACTCTTTTAATGTGGAAACAATTTATAGTATTCAAGTTTCCTACGATACTCCCACTATTCCGAATAAGAAGAATTTTGCTTATGTGGAGAGTAATAAATTTTATATGCTTGTAGATCATGAAAAGAATGCTTTAGGTACTGGTTATATTGTTAAATTCATTCATGATGCTACTTAAAATTATTATGAGGGAGGAATATATGCTTGTAAGAATTGCAATAATATCAAGTTTCCTCTCTATGTGCTTAAGTTTTGAAGTTATGCTTGTTTTACCTTCCTATGCAAGTTGATTCTTGTTCCCACAAAGTTGTTTGCTCACAAAATCCCTATGCACAGGAAGTGGGTTATACTTAAATGTGCTAGTCATATTCTTCATGATGCTCTCTTTATGTTTCAATTCTTATCTTTTATGTGAGCATCGTTGAAATCATCATGCCTAGCTAGGGGCGTTAAACGATAGTGCTTGATGGGAGGCAACCCAATTTTATTTTTATTCCTTGCTTTTTGCTCCTGTTTAGTAATAAATAATTCATCTAGCCTCTTTTATATGTGGTTTTATGTTTTAAATTAATGTTTGTGCCAAGTAGAACCTTTGGGAAGACTTGGGGAAAGTCTTGTTGATCATGCTGTAAAAAAATAGAAACTTTAGCGCTCATGAGAATTGCTTACATTTTTATTTGGAGAGTGATATTTAGTTAATTATTTTTGAAGATTATTAATAGATAAATTACTCAGGTCCAGCAATTTATTTGATAATTTTATGAGTTCCATAAGTATATGTTTGATTCAGATTACTACAGACTGTTCTGTTTTTGACAGATTCTGTTTTTCATGTGTTGTTTACTTTTTTTGATGAATCTATTGCTAGTAAAATAGTTTATAAACCATAGAGAAGTTGGAATACAGTAGGTTTAACACCAATGTAAATAAAGAATAAGTACATTACAGTAACTTGAAGTGGTGATTTACCTTCTTATACTAACGGAGCTTACGAGTTTTCTGTTAAGTTTTGTGTTGTGAAATTTTCAAGTTTTGGGTAAGGATTCGATGGAATATGGAACAAGGAGTGGCAAGAACCTAAGCTTGGGGATGCCCATGGCACCCCAAGGTAAAATTCAAGGACAACCAAGAGCCTAAGCTTGGGGATGCCCCGGAAGGCATCGCCTCTTTCGTCTTCGTTCATCGGTAACTTTACTTGGAGCTATATTTTTATTTGCCACATGATATGTGTTTTGCTTATAGAATCAATTTATTTTGCTAGAATTTGATTTCTGTTACTTAGAATAATGTTTTGCATCTTTTATTTCAATAAAAGTGGCAATTATAGCCTTTACTATGCCTATGTTACAAGTATACATGTTGCTGTTTGAAAACAGAAAGTTTACCGCTGTTGCAATAATTCCCTAGAAAACTCAGAATGTGATAAAATGTTGAAACCTTATGCATATTAAGCTCTGATAAATTTACTACAGTGGGAATTTTATTTCTTAATTTTTGGAGCTAGGGAAGTATGGATGTTGCAGCATTCTTTACAGACTATCCTGTTTAGGCAGATTGTTGTTATGTTTGCATTGTTTGCATATGTTTGCTTCTTTAATGATTCTATTTGAGGATAGGACTATTAAATATACAGACACATTTAGTATGCAATGTTGAATAATAATTTTGGTGATTTTCTACAGTAGTGTATGATAAGGTTTTGGCAATGGTTTATACTAACTTATCTCACGAGTCCTTGTTGAGTTTTGTGTGGATGAAGCTTTTGAGATTTAGGGAGACCGTGATATGAGAGGAACTAAGGAGACACAAAAGCTCAAACTTGGGGATGCCCAAGGAACCCCAAGATAATATTTCAAGAAGTCTCAAGCATCTAAGCTTGGGGATGCCCCGGTTGGCATCCCACCTTTCTTCTTCAACAATTATTGGTTAGTATCGGTTGATCCTAAGTTTTTGCTTCTTCACATGATGTTTGCTATTCTTAGATGTCATTTTATTTTGCTTTGCTTGCTGTTTGAATAGAGTAACAAGATCTGAAATTATTAAATGTTAGAGAGTCTTCACATAGTTGCATAATTATTCGACTACTCATTGATCTTCACTTATATCTTTCGGAGTAGTTTGTCATTTGCTCTAGTGCTTCACTTATATATTTTAGAGCATGGTCATAGTTTTATTTTGAAGAAATAGATGAACTCTTATGCTTCACTTAGATTATTTTGAGAGTCTTAAATATCATGGTAATTTGCTTAAAATCCTAATATGCTAGGTATACAAGATTAATAATAAAATTCTCTTATGAGTGTGTTGAATACTAAGAGAAGTTTGATACTTGATGATTGTTTTGAGATATGGAGATGGTGATATTAGAGTCATGCTAGTTGAGTAGTTGTGAATTTGAGAAATAATTGTGTTGAAGTTTGTGATTCCCGTAGCATGCACGTATGGTGAACCGTTATGTGATGAAGTCGGAGCATGATTTATTTATTGATTGTCTTCCTTATGAGTGGCGGTCGGGGACGAGCGATGGTCTTTTCCTACCAATCTATCCACCTAGGAGCATGCGCATAATACTTTGCTTTGATAACTTCTAGATTTTTGCAATAAGTATATGAGTTCTTTATGACTAATGTTGAGTCCATGGATTATACGCACTCTCACCCTTCCACCTTTGCTAGCCTCTCTAGTACCGCGCAACTTTCGTCGGTACCATAAACCCACCATATACCTTCCTCAAAACAGCTACCATACCTACCTATTATGGCATTTCCATAGCCATTCCGAGATATATTTCCATGCAACTTTCCACCATTCCGTTTATTATGACACGCTTCATCATTGTCATATTGCTTTGCATGATCATGTAGTTGACATCGTATTTGTGGCAAAGCCACCATTCATAATTCTTTCATACATGTCACTCATGCATCATTGCACATCCCGGTACACCGCCAGAGGCATTCATATAGAGTCATATCTTGTTCTAAGTATCGAGTTGTAATTCTTGAGTTGTAAGTAAATAAAAGTGTGATGATCATCATTATTAGAGCATTGTCCCAGTGAGGAAAGGATGATGGAGACTATGATTCCCCCACAAGTCGGGATGAGACTCCGGACAAAAATAAATAAATAAAAGAGGCCAAAGAAGCCCAAATAAAAAAAGATAAAAGAGGCCATAAAAAAAGAGAGATGGCCCAAATAAAAAAATATAAAAATAGAAAAATGAGAGAAAAAGAGAGAAGGGACAATGCTACTATCCTTTTACAACACTTGTGCTTCAAAGTAGCACAATGATCTTCGTGATAGAGAGTCTCCTATGTTGTCACTTTCATATACTAGTGGGAATCTTTCATTATAGAACTTGGCTTGTATATTCCAATGATGGGCTTCCTCAAAATGCCCTAGGTCTTCGTGAGCAAGTGAGTTGGATGCACACCCACTAGTTTCTTTTGTTGAGCTTTCATATACTTATAGCTCTAGTGCATCCGTTGCATGGCAATCCCTACTCACTCACATTGATATCTATTGATGGGCATCTCCATAGCCCGTTGATACGCCTAGTTGATGTGAGACTATCTTCTACTTTTTTGTCTTCTCCACAACCACAATTCTATTCCACCTATAGTGCTATATCCATGGCTCACGCTCATGTATTGCGTGAAGATTGAAAAAGTTTTGAAAAGGTTAGAGTATGAAACAATTGCTTAGCTTGTCATCGGGGTTGTGCATGATTTAAATACTTTGTGTGGGGAAGATGAAGCATAGCCAGACTATATGATTTTGTAGGGATAACTTTCTTTGGCCATGTTATTTTGAGAAGACATAATTGCTTTGTTCGTATGCTTGAAGTATTATTATTTCTATGTCAATATGAACTTTTGTCTTGAATCTTATGGATCTGAATATTCATGCCACAATTAAGAAGAATTACATTGGAATTATGCCAACTAGCATTCCACATCAAAAATTATCTTTTTATCATTTACCTACTCGAGGACGAGCAGGAATTAAGCTTGGGGATGCTTGACACGTCTCCAACGTATCTATAATTTTTTATTGCTCCATGCTATATTATCTACTGTTTTGGGCAATATTGGGCTTTATTATCCACTTTTATATTACTTTTGGGACTAACCTATTAACCGGAGGCCCAGCCCAGATTTGCTGTTTTATGCCTATTTCAGTTTTTCGAAGAAAAGTAATATCAGACGGAGTCGAAACGGAATGAAATCAACTGGAGAAGTTATTTTTGGAAGGAAACACACCTGATGAACTTGGACCCCACGTCAGGGGAGACACGAGGTGCTCACAATGGTGGGGGGCGCCCCACCCTAGGGCGCGCCCCCCTGTCTCGTGGGACCCCCATGGCTCCTCCGACGTCCTCCCTGCACCCATATATACCCACATGACCTAAAACTTCCAGAACGAAACAATAGATCGGGATTTCCGCCGCCAGAAGCCTCCGTAGCCACTGAAAACCAATCTAGACCCATTCCAGCATCCTGCCGGAGGGGGCAATCCTTCTCCGGTGGCCATCTTCATCATCCCGGTGCTCTCCATGACGAGGAGGGAGTAGTTCTCCCTCGGGGCTGAGGGTATGTACCAGTAGCTATGTGTTTGATCTCTCTCTCCCGTGTTCTTGAGGTGATACGATCTTGATGTATCGCGAGCTTTGCTATTATAGTTGGATCTTATGTTTCTCCTCCCCCTCTTCTCTCTTGTAATGAATCGAGTTTCCCCTTTGAAGTAATCTTATCGGATTGAGTCTTTAAAGATTTGAGAACACTTGATGTATGTCTTGCCGTGGATATCTGTGGTGACAATGGGATACCGCGTGCCACTTGATGTATGTTTTGGTGACCAACTTGCGGGTTCCGCCCATGAACCTATGCATAGGGGTTGGCACACGTTTTTGTCGTGATTCTCCGATAGAACTTTTGGGCACTCTTGAGGTCCTTTGTGTTGGTTGAATAGATGAATCTGAGATTGTGTGATGCATATCGTATAATCATACCCACGGATACTTGAGGTGACATTGGAGTATCTAGGTGACATTAGGGTTTTGATTGATTTGTGTCTTAAGGCGTTATTCTAGTACGAACTCTAGGGCTATTTGTGACACTTATAGGAATAGCCCAACGGATTGATTGGAAAAATAACTTTGAGGTGGTTTCGTACCCTACCATAATCTCTTCGTTTGTTCTCCGCTATTAGTGACTTTGGAGTGACTCTTTGTTGCATGTTGAGGGATAGTTTTATGATCCAATTATGTTAGTATTGTTGAGGGAACTTACACTAGTGAAAGTATGAACCCTAGGCCTTGTTTCCTATCATTACAACACCGTTTACGCTCACTTTTATCACTTGCTACCTTGCTGTTTTTATATTTTCAGATTACAAAAACTATTATCTACTATCCATATACCACTTGTATCACCATCTCTTCGCCGAACTAGTGCACCTATACAATTTACCATTGTATTGGGTGTGTTGGGGACACAAGAGACTCTTTGTTATTTGGTTGCAAGGTTGCTTGAGAGAGACCATCTTCATCCTACGCCTCCTACAGATTGATAAACCTTAGGTCATCCACTTGAGGGAAATTTGCTACTGTCCTACAAACCTGTGCACTTGCAGGCCCAACAATGTCTACAAGAAGAAGGTTGTGTAGTAGACATCAATAACTCAAGAGACTCTCCATATGAAGAACATGGTGCTACTTTGAAGCACAAGTGTGGAAAAAAGGATAGTAGCATTGCCCCTTTTTATTTATTTTCTCTTTTTTGGGGGCCTTCTTTTTTTCTTTGGCCTTTCTCTCTTTTTTGGGACAATGCTCTATTGAATGATGATCATCACACTTCTATTTATTTACAACTCAATGATTACAACTCGATACTAGAACAAAGTATGACTCTATATGGATGCCTCTGGCAGTGTATCGGGATATGCAATGAATCAAGAGTGACAAGTATGAAAGAATTATGAACGGTGGCTTTGCCACAAATACTATGTCAACTACATGATCATGCTAGCAATATGACAATGATGAATGTGTCATGATAAACTGGATGGTGGAAAGTTGCATGGCAATATATCTCGGAATGGCTATGGAAATGCCATAATAGGTAGGTATGGTGGCTGTTTTGAGGAAGATATAAGGAGGTTTATGTGTGAAAGAGCGTATCATATCACGGGGTTTGGATGCACTGGAGAAGTTTGCACCAACTCTCGATGTGAGAAAGGGCAATGCACGGTACCGTAGAGGCTAGCAATGATGGAAGGGTGAGAGTGCGTATAGTCCATGGACTCAACATTAGTCATAAAGAACTCACATACTTATTGCAAAAATCTACAAGTCATCAAAAACCAAAATATTACGCGCATGCTCCTAGGGGGATAGATTGGTAGGAAAAGACCATCGCTCGTCCCCGACCGCCACTCATAAGGAAGACAATCAAATAGCACCTCATGTTTCAAATTTGTTGCATAACGTTTACCATACGTGCATGCTACGGGACTTGCAAACTTCAACACAAGTATTTCTCAATATCATAACTACTCAACTAGCACGACTTTGATATTATTACCTCCATATCTCAAAACAATCATCAAGCATCTAACTTCTCTTAGTATTGAAAACACTCATAAGAAAATTTTACTAATCTTGAATACCTAGCATATTAGGATTTTAAGGAAATTAACATGTTATTAAGACTCTCAAAATAATATAAGTGAAGCATGAGATATCAATAGTTTCTATAAAACAAATCCACCATGCTCTAAAAGATATAAGTGAAGCACTAGAGCAAATGACAAACTACTCCGAAAGATATAAGTGAAGATCAATGAGTAGTCGAATAATTATGCAACTATGTGAAGACTATCTAACATTTAATAATTTAAGATCTTGGTATTCTATTCAAACAGCAAGCAAAGCAAAATAAAATGACATTCTAATAATGGCAAGCATCATGTGAAGAAGCAAAAACTTAGGATCAACCGAAACTAACCGATAATTGTTGAAGAAGAAAGGTGGGATGCCAACCGGGGCATCCCCAAGCTTAGATGCTTGAGACTTCTTGAAATATTATCTTGGGGTGACTTGGGCATCCCCAAGCTTGAGCTTTTGTGTCTCCTTAATTCCTCTCATATCAAGGTCTCCCTAAATCTCAAAAGCTTCATCCACACAAAACTCAACAAGGACTCGTGAGATAAGTTACTATAAACCATTGCAAAAACGTTATCATACTGTACTGTAGCAAATCACTAAAATTATTATTCAACATTTAATACTAAATGCCTCTGCATATTTAATAGTCCTATCCTCAAATAGAATCATTAAAGAAGCAAACATATCCAAACAATGCAAACATAACAGCAATCTGCCTAAACAGGATAATCTGTAAAGAATGCAGCAACATCCATACTTTCCTAGCTCCAAAAATTATGAAAGAAAATTCCCACTGTAGTAAATTTATCAGAGCTTAATATTCAAAAGGTTTCAACATTTTATCACATTCTGACTTTTCTAGGGAATTATTGCAACAGCGGTAAACTTTCTGTTTTCAAACAGCAACATGTATACTTGTAATATAGGCATAGTAAAGGCTATCAATGCCCCTTTAATTGAAATAAAAGATGCAAAACATTATTCTAAATAAAAGAAAGAAAATCCTAACAAAATAAATTGACGCTCCAAGCAAAACACATATCATGTGGCGAATAAAAATATAGCTACAAGTAAAGTTACCGATGAACGAAGACGAAAGAGGGGATGCCTTCCGGGGCATCCCCAAGCTTAGGCTTTTGGTTGTCCTTGAATATTACCTTGGGGTGCCTTGGTAGTACCCAAGATTAGGCTCCTGCCACTCCTTATTCCATAGTCCATCAAATCCTTACCCAAAACTTGAAAACTTCACAACACAAAACTTAACAGAAAACTCGTAAGCTCCGTTAGCAAAAGAAAACAAAACACCACTTCAAGGTAAGGTAATGAACTCATTATTTATTTATATTGGTGTTAAACCTACTGTATTTCAACTTCTCTATGGTTTATAAACTATTTTACTAGCCATAGATTCATCAAAATAAGTAAACAACACATGAAAAACAGAATCTGTCAAAAACAGAATAGTCTGTAGTAATCTGGATCAAACGTATACTTCTGGAACTCATAAAATTCTCAAATAAATTGCTGGACCTGAGGAATTTATCTATTAACCATCTGAAAAAAGAATTAACTAAATATCACTCTCCAAACAAAAATTGCAGCAATTCTCGTGAGCGCTAAAGTTTCTGTTTTTTACAGCATGATCAACAAGACTCTCCCCAAGTCTTCCCAAAGGTTCTACTTGGCACACACACACTAATTAAAAGCATAAAACTACATCTAAACAGAGGCTAGATGAATTATTTATTACTAAACAGGAACAAAAAGCAAGGAACTAAAATAAAATTGGGTTGCCTCCCAACAAGCGCTATCGTTTAATGCCCCTAGCTAGGCATGATGATTTCAATGATGCTCACATAAAAGATAAGAATTGAAACATAAAGAGAGCATCATGAAGAATATGACTAACACATTTAAGTCTAACCCACTTCCTATGCATAGGTATTTTGTGAGCAAACAACTTGTGGGAACAATAATCAACTAGCATAGGAGGGTAAAACAAGCATAACTTCAAAACTTTAAGCACATAGAGAGGAAACTTGATATTATTGCAACTCCTACAAGCATATATTCCTCCCTCATAATAATTTTAAGTAGCATCATGAATGAATTCAACAATATAACTATCACATAAAGCATTCTTTTCATGGTCTACAAGCATAGAAATTTTATTACTCTCCGCATAAGAAAATTTCTTCTCATGAATAGTAGTAGGAGCAAGCTCAACAAAATAATTATCATGTGAGGCATAATCCAATTGAAAACTAAAATCATGATGACAAGTTTCATGGATATCATTATTCTTTATAGCATACAAGTCATCACAATAATCATCATAGATAGCAACTTTGTTCTCATAATCAATTGGAACCTCTTCCGGAATAGTGGATTCATCACAAAATAAAGTCACGACCTCTCCAAATCTACTTTCATCAATATAATCATCATAAATAGGAGGCATGCTTTCATCATAATAAATTTGCTCATCAAAACTTGGGGGACAAAAAATATCATCTTCATCAAACATAGCTTCCCCAAGCTTGTGGCTTTGCATATCATTAGCATCATGGATATTCAAGGAATTCATACTAACAACATTGCAATCATGCTCATCATTCAAATATTTAGTGCCAAACATTTTATAGATTTATTCTTCTAGCACTTAAGCACAATTTTCCTTTCCATCATACTTACGAAAGATATTAAAAAGGTGAAGCGTATGCGACAAACTCAATTCCATTTTTTAATTTTCTTTTATAAACTAAACTAATGATAAAACAAGAAACTAAAAGACTCGATTGCAAGATCTAAAGATATACCTTCAAGCACTCACCTCCCCGGCAACGGCGCCAGAAAAGAGCTTGATGTCTACTACACAACCTTCTTCTTGTAGACGTTGTTGGGCCTCCAAGTGCAGAGGTTTGTAGGACAGTAGCCAATTTCCCTCAAGTGGATGACCTAAGGTTTATCAATCCGTAGGAGGCATAGGATGAAGATGGTCTCTCTCAAGCAACCCTGCAACCAAATAACAAAGAGTCTCTTGTGTCCCCAACACACCCAATACAATGGTAAATTGTATAGGTGCACTAGTTTGGTGAAGAGATGGTGATACAAGTGCAATATGGATAGTAGATAATAGTAGTTGTAATCTGAAATTATAAAAACAGCAAGGTAACTAATGATAAAAGTGAGCGTAAACGGTATTGCAATGCGTGGAAATAAGGCCTAGGGTTCATACTTTCACTAGTGCAAGTCCTCTCAACTATAATAACATAATTGGATCACATAACTATCCCTCAACATGCAACAAAGAGTCACTCCAAAGTCACTAATAGCGGAGAACGAACGAAGAGATTATGGTAGGGTACGAAACCACCTCAAAGTTATTCTTTCCAATCAATCCATTGGGCTATTCCTATAATTTTCACAAACATCCCTAGCGTTCGTACTAGAATAACACCTTAAGACACAAATCAATCAAAACCCTAATGTCACCTAGATACTCCAATGTCACCTCAAGTATCTGTGGGTATGATTATACGATATGCATCACACAATCTCAGATTCATCTATTCAACCAACACATAGGACCTCAAAGAGTGCCCCAAAGTTCTACCGGAGAATCACGACGAAAACGTGTGCCAACCCCTATGCATAGGTTCATGGGCGGAACCCGCAAGTTGATCACCAAAACATACATCAAGTGAATCACGTGGCATCCCATAGTCACCACAGATACGCACGGCAAGACATACATCAAGTGTTCTCAAATCTTTAAAGACTCAATCCGATAAGATAACTTCAAAGGGGAAACTCAATTCATTACAAGAGAGAAGTGGGGGAGGAGAAACATAAGATACAACTATAATAGCAAAGCTCGCGATACATCAAGATCGTATCACCTCAAGAACACGAGAGAGAGAGAGAGATCAAACACATAGCTACTGGTACATACCCTCAGCCCCGAGGGAGAACTACTCCCTCCTCGTCATGGAGAGCACCGGGATGATGAAGATGGCCACCGGAGAAGGATTGCCCCCTCCGGCAGGGTGCCGGAATGGGTCTAGATTGGCTTTTGGTGGCTATGGAGGCTTCTGGCGATGGAACTCCCGATCTATTGTGCTCACGGATGTTTTTATGGTATATGGAGATATATAGGCGGAAGAAATACGTCATTGGGCCACGAGGGGATCACGAGGGTGGAGGGCGCGCCCTCCTGCCTTGTGACCTCCTCGCAGATCCCCCGACATGCACTCCAAGTCTTCTGGGCTTGTTTCCTTCCAAAAATGAGTTCCGTGAAGTTTCAGGTCAATTGGACTCCGTTTGATTTTCCTTTTCTTTGAAACCCTAAAACAGGGTAAAAACAGAAACTGGCACTGGGCTCTGGGTTAATAGGTTAGTCCCAAAAATGATATAAAAGTGTATAATAAAGCCCATAAACATTCAAAACAGTAGATAATATAGCATGGAGCAATCAAAAATTATAGATACATTGGAGACATATCAACGTGCGTCTCATCTGGAAGCAGAGCCGGCCGAGTGCATCCAGGGCGGGGCAGGGGGCGTGCCAAGCTTGTGCAACCACGTCGTGAAAACCCTCCATCAGTGGCCAGAAGGCTTCAAAGTGGAAGCGCGACGTGGGGCGCTGAGGCTGCTCGCAGGTGAGGACTAGGGGGCAGTGGTCGGACATGCATGTGGCCAACGGCTGCAGGAAAGCGTTGCGGAAGCGCGTGTCCCAGTCGACATCGTAGAACACGTGGTCTGGGCGCACAAGCATGGGATGGGCCTGCTCGTTTGACCACGTGAATCGCCGCCCCGAGAGCTTGATCTCCCTGATCTCGCTCTAGTTGACGGCCATCCGGAACCGAGCCATCATACGGTGATCTAGGTTGTCATTGCTCTTGTCTCTAACATCGCAGATCAGGTTGAAGTCACTAATCAGTAGCCAGGGACCTTGGATGAGTAAGCGGAGCTTCGCCAAGTCAGCGAGGAAGAGGAGCCGCGTGTCATTGGCGCAGGGGCCATACACGGTGGAGATCGTCCAGCCCCATCCCCCGAGCACGGGGTGAGCCACACCGAGATAGCGAAAGGGGAGATGTCAACGCACTGCCCCACGAAGATGTCCATGTTCCAGGTAAGAAGCCCCCCGCCAGAGGTCCCAACGGCCGGCAGGATGGCATGGCCGCGTAGGCGGGGGCCCGCCGTCTCAAGGATCTCGGCGGCAGTGAATTGTTCCTTCTTGGTTTCCTTAAGACAAAGGATGGAGGGCCATGATTGTTGCACTAGGGAGCTCACGCCACAGCGTCGCGCCTTGTCAATAAGGCCGCGGACGTTCCAGTTTAACACGGAGAAATTACTCATTAGGGAAACTCATGGTTAACATAGAGGTGGTCCAGCCCGAACAGCAGACGACGCCATTTTGAAGAACAGCGGTTACAGCCAGTGACAGACACGGGCGCCCGGCGAGGTCGCCAACAAGGAAAGCAGAACAGACACATCAACGTGGTGACTACACGACGCGAACTTGCAACAGACACTGATAAGTTGTGCTAACATGATCGAAATCTGCTCCCTGGCTTGACCTATGCGCGTCCTAGACCGCATGGTCCTCCTCACCAGCGAGTGCGCGCATGTCCTTCTCCGGCAGCATGATCCGGCCCTGGCCGTGCACGCCGGTTGCGCGCGCGAGTTTGGTCGTCAGCTTGCCCAGCGGAGTCTTGAAGCGGTCGACGTAGCGCTCGTGCACCTTGGGCGAGAACTCGTATGGCTTGTTGATGAAGTCGAGCTGCTGCGCAAGCCAAGCCTGCGCCTTCTCCTGCTGCGAGGTGCCAGGGGGAACGCGCCCTTCGTGATGCGTGTGTGGATCGCCTTGCCTCAGAAGGCACTGGCGGCGGAGTGGGGATGAAGATGGACTCCTTGGGCGGGGCAGCGTCCGCCAACTGGGTCTTGAGGGGCGGCAGTCCCATGATGGATGGGGGGAGCAGCTTGAAGACTTGCGCCATGAACGAGGTGGCCGGATCAACCTCCAGGTCCCATGGGGGGAGCAGCTTGAAGACGTGTCTATCATGCTGCGAAACTCCCGCCTCTTCAACCCGCGCCTTGTTAGCCCGAAATATTTAAGGTATATCTTTGTCTCGTTGTGCTCCGACAACTCCCTCCATCTCAACCCGCGCCTTGCTATTCCAAAATTACAACGCGCGCGAAAAATCCCACCTCCTGTGAAATCCCGACACGTGAAATGCCTGTGATACCCCTGAACCGAAAGAACCGCCTCAAATCGGTGGGGGTACTTTCGTAACTTACCCCACATTTCGGACAAGCGCGTCCCTAAGCCATGGTTTTCCACTCCCATCCCATCCGCCCACCCATTCGTACACTGAGGCCGGCAAAACCCGTGAAGCCCCACACCCTCCTCCGTCCGCCATCCAGCCAGAGCCTCTTCCCCGACGACGTCGTCCACAACAACACCTCGACGTTCCTCATCCACCATACCGGATGAGGATCCGTAGTCGATCTGGTCATCCCGCCGGTTCAACCACCCCGTCCTCCACCTCCAAGGAGCTGCCCCGACGTTCCCCTCGTCTTTCGCGCCACCTCCATTCCCACACCACCGTCTTCACCTGCACTACCGGAAGAGCATCATCATCATCATTTCATCGGATGAAGCTGCGGCCTAATCGGCGCCACCAAAGAGGTTGCACATTAATCGCTGCATTTTCTTCTTGATTCGACCTCATGGTGCTGCCGACGCTCGGCCCCGAGCCGACACAACGCGGCTCCATCCACGGCGGCGTCGCCGTCCACTTTCTCCACGGTGTCGCTCCCTCAGCGGCGACGTCCACATCAGTAGGAGCTGCTGCTGCTTTAGCTCTCGCTCGCGCTGCTGCTCTGCTCTTGCTTTCGGTCCCCTGCCTGGTCTGCTCTTGCTCTTGCTCTTGCTCGCGCTGCTGCTCTCGCTCTTGCTCTTGCTTATGATGCTGCTCCGATTTAGCTACACTTCAGTCGACTGAATCGACTTTTGGGTCAGTCGATTTTTAGGGGGTGGGGGGGCTCGCCGGAGTTAAGGAAGAACCAGCCGCAACAGGGAGGGGGCTCACCAGAGAGGTACCCCACTATCTATCTTAGGGTTCAGGGTGGGGGCGGTGGTCGCCGGCGGTGGTGGGGCGGTGCCGTGGGGATCGCCGGAGAAAAAGCTCGGCACAGGAGGGGCCTATAGGGATGGCTGGGGCGGCGGCGGACCGGCGGTGGGGAGTGTTTTCAGGGCGGGCGGGGCAGCGCACAGCCGGCCGCGGGCGGCGGGGGGCGGCTGTTTGGCCGGTGGTGGTTGGCGGCTCAGGGGGTGGAGGTTGAAGATGAACTGCAGGCCCTTGATTTCGTATCCAACGGCTACAAAATTGACTGACCAGAGATGAAAAAGTCAGTCGACTGACTTGTAGCCTCACCTCTAGTGCATTCAGTTTTGACAGTAAAATTTAGTTTCGACAGCAAAATTCAGTTTCGACAGTTAAGTTCAGTTTCGATAGTTAAATTCAGTTTCGACAGTTAAGTTCAGAGATGAGCGGCTGATGTATACATCTAGCACTTTGTGGTTATGTATTTTACGCCATCTATTGGAGATGCTATTAGAATTCCACTAAGGTTAACGTTGTCTCTCTTGTCCTGCTTCACCCTCGGCGTCGTAAAACTCACCGGCGCTGCTCCAATGACGAAACCCTCCATCACAGCGGAGCAGTACCTCGGGCTCCATCTCCAGACGCCTAAGATCTTCTTCCCCTCATCCGACAAGCAAGTCAGTCAGAGCATCCTCACCGGCCAACCCAATGTTGGAAATATGCCCTAGAGGCAATAATAAAAGGATTATTATTATATTTCCTTGTTCATGATAATTGTCTTTTATTCATGCTATAATTGTGTTATCCGGAAATCGTAATACATGTGTGAATACATAGACAGCAACATGTCCCTAGTAAGCCTCTAGTTGACTAGCTCGTTGATCAACAGATAGTCATGGTTTCCTGACTATGGACATTGGATGTCATTGATAACGAGATCACATCATTAGGAGAATGATGTGATGGACAAGACCCAATCCTAAACATAGCACAAGATCGTATAGTTTGTTTGCTAGAGTTTTTCCAATGTCAAGTATCTTTTCCTTAGACCATGAGATCGTGTAACTCCCGGATACCGTAGGAGTGCTTTGGGTGTACCAAACGTCACAACGTAACTGGGTGACTATAAAGGTATACTACGGGTATCTCCGAAAGTGTCTGTTGGGTTGACACGGATCAAGACTGGGATTTGTCACTCCGTATGACGGAGAGGTATCTCTGGGCCCACTCGGTAATGCATCATCATAATGAGCTCAAAGTGACCAAGTGTCTGGTCACGGGATCATGCATTACGGTACGAGTAAAGTGACTTGCCGGTAACGAGATTGAACGAGGTATTGGGATACCGACGATCGAGTCTCGGGCAAGTAACGTACCGATTGACAAAGGGAATTGTATACGGGGTTGCTTGAATCCTCGACATCGTGGTTCATCCGATGAGATCATCGAGGAGCATGTGGGAGCCAACATGGGTATCCAGATCCCGCTGTTGGTTATTGACCGGAGAGCCATCTCGGTCATGTCTACATGTCTCCCGAACCCGTAGAGTCTACACACTTAAGGTTCGGTGACGCTAGGGTTGTAGAGATATGAATATGCAGTAACCCGAAAGTTGTTCGGAGTCCCGGATGAGATCCCGGACGTCACGAGGAGTTCCGGAATGGTCCGAAGGTGAAGAATTATATATAGGAAGTGCAGTTTCGGCCATCGGGAGAGTTTCGGGGGTCACCGGTATTGTACCGGGACCACCGGATGGGTCCCGGGGGTCCGCCGGGTGGGACCACCCATCCCGGAGGGCCCCATGCGCTGAAGTGGGGAGGGGAACCAGCCCATAGTGGGCTGGTGCGCCCCCCTTGGCCCACCCCCTGCGCCTAGGGTTGGAAACCCTAGGTTGGGGGGCGCCCCACTTGCCTTGGGGGGCACTCCACCCCTTGGCCGCCGCCCCCCCCCAGGAGATCCCATCTCCTAGGGCCGGCTCCCCCCTAGGGGAGCCTATATAAAGGGGGGAGGGAGGGGCAGCCGCACCCTTGACTCTTGGCGCCTCCCTCTCCCCTGCTACACCTCTCCCTCTCGCAGAAGAACGGCGAAGCCCTGCTGCGGTGACTGCTGCATCCACCACCACGCTGTCGTGCTGCTGGATCTTCATCAACCTCTCCTTCCCCCTTGCTGGATCAAGAAGGAGGAGACGTCACGCTGACCGTATGTGTGTTGAACACGAAGGTGCCGTCCGTTCGGCGCTAGGATCTCCGGTGATTTGGATCACGTCGAGTACGACTTCCTCATCCCCGTTCTTTGAACGCTTCCGCGCGTGATCTACAAAGGTATGTAGATGCAATCCGATCACTCGTTGCTAGATGAACTCATAGATGGATCTTGGTGAAACCGTAGGAAAATTTTTGTTTTCTGCAACGTTCCCCAACTTGCCCCCTTCCACTCTCCCTTGCGCCTTGGGCCTTGGTGGGGGGGCGCACCAGCCCACCTGGTGCTGGTCCCCTCCCACACTTGGCCCATGCAGCACTCCGGGGCTGGTGGCCCCACTTGGTGGACCACCGGGACCCTCCCGGTGGTCCCGGTACATTACCGATAAAACCTGAAACTTTTTCGGCGACCAAAACAGGACTTCCCATATATAAATCTTTACCTCCGGACCATTCTGGAACTCCTCGTGACGTCCGGGATCTCATCCGGGACTCCGAACAACATTCGGTAACCACGTATATCTATTCCCTATAACCCTCATCGAACCTTAAGTGTGTAGACCCTACGGGTTCGGGAGACATGCAGACATGACCGAGATGACTCTCCGGTCAATAACCAACAGTGGGATCTGGATACCCATGCAGGCTCCCACATGCTCCAAGATGATCTCATCGGATGAACCACGATGTCAAGGACTTAATCAATCCCGTATACAATTCCCTTTGGCTATCGGTACGATACTTGCCCGAGATTCGATCGTCGGTATCCCGATACCTTGTTCAATCTCGTTACCGGCAAGTCTCTTTACTCGTTCAGTAACACATCATCCCGTGATCAACTCCTTGATCACATTGTGCACATTATGATGATGTCCTGCCGAGTGGGCCCAGAGATACCTCTCCGTTTACACGGAGTGACAAATCCCAGTCTCGATTCGTGCCAACCCAACAGACACTTTCGAAGATACCTGTAGTGTACCTTTATAGCCACCCAGTTACGTTGTGACGTTTGGCACACCCAAAGAACTCCTACGGTATCCGGGAGTTGAACAATCTCATGGTCTAAGGAAATGATACTTGACATTAGAAAAGCTTTAGCATACGAACTACATGATCTTGTGCTAGGCTTAGGATTGGGTCTTGTCCATCACATCATTCTCCTAATGATGTGATCCCGTTATCAACGACATCCAATGTCCATGGTCAGGAAACCGTAACCATCTATTGATTAACGAGCTAGTCAACTAGAGGCTTACTAGGGACATGGTGTTGTCTATGTATCCATACATGTATCTGAGTTTCCTATCAATACAATTCTAGCATGGATAATAAACGATTATCATGAACAAGGAAATATAATAATAACCAATTTATTATTGCCTCTAGGGCATATTTCCAACAGTCTCCCACTTGCACTAGTGTCAATAATCCAGTCCACATTGATATGTGATTAACACTCAAGGTCACATCCCCATGTGACTAACACCCAAAGAGTTCTGGGTTTGATCATGTTATGCTTGTGAGAGAGGTTTCAGTCAACGGGTCTGCAACATTCAGATCCGTATGTACTTCGCAAATTTCTATGTCATCTTGTAGATGCAACTACTACGCTACATTTGGAGCCATTTCAAATAACTGTTCTACTTGGAGCTATTCTAAATTGTTGCTCCATTATACGTATCCGGTATCTCTACTCAGAGCTATCCGGATAGGTGTTAAGCTTGCATCGGCGTAACTTTTTACGTCAAACTCTTTATCACCTCCATAACCGAGAAACATATCCTTATTCTTCTAAGGATAATTCAGACCACTATCTAGTGATCTACTCCTAGATTACCTTTGTACCCTCTTGCCAGATATGTGGCAAGGCACACATTAGGTGCGGTACTCAGCATGGCACACCGTATAGAGCCTATGACAAAAGCATAGGGGACGACCTTCGTCCTTCCTCTTTCTTCTGCCGTGGTCGTGTTGTAAGTCTTAACTTCATACCTTACAACTCAGGCAAGAACTCCTTCTTTGACTGATCCATCCTGAACACCTTCAAGATCATGTCAAGGTATGTGCTCATTTGAAAGTACCATTAAGCGTTTTGATCTATCCTTATAGATCTTGATGCTCAATGTTCAAGTAGCTTAATCTAGGCTTTCCATTGAAAAAAATCATGCTGAGATCGACATGGCTTCGCCAAAGAGGTTGTATACTTCTTGTGGTTTGACTTAATCTCACCATGCTCCTTTGCATCCTATGATCTTCCAATTCTTGTAAACCAAACACCCAGATTGGCAGAAATCATGTGTTTTTAAATTCTCTATTTTGCACGTGCATTCCTGTCCTATTCCTATCTATTTCCTATCCCTGCATTGTTAGAATCCTCAAATTCAAACAAGCCCTTACACAATTACTTCTGTTACAGATATGTGTCAAAGAAAACCTTGTGTGGTTTATCCTGCTCCTGCGGTGTTGTGTTCCACCCCGGCTCAGCTGCTCCAATGACGGAAGGGTTAACCACAGCAGGGATCCGCTCTCCAGACTGTCTTTCGCCGCCTCAGATCTTCTTCCCTGCCGCCGGCAGCCACGACAACTGCATTACCATCATCAACTGAGCAGATGACCTTGGGGACTACACGGGTCCGCAAGAGAGGTCGCACTCTTCCGTGTCTGCTTACGTTATGCGTCGCTTAATATGATGACATGCTACTTTATCATCGTGTTCACCTATTAGACTCCGACTCAGGTCCAAACTTATGCTGAAACTTGAGTTTTAAATAGTTGTGGGGTACATATTGGGGCAGCAATCAGTATTATCTGTCTACTATCTGGTTAATCTCGGGTGTCTACTATGAGTTTCATTTTGGGTGCAAACAAACATTAAAGGAGCCATTATCTGTATTTTTTAACTAAAGCTATTATATGCCTGCTATCATTTGTTTTGGGTATATCCACAGTTTGCTGCCATCACTCTGGATTTGTGCATGCACTCCTTACATAATCTCACTATGTTTTTTTCCTATGCATGTCAGTTATTGTACACAATGGAACTGAACATGTAGAGCAAAAGAGATGAGCCTTGCGTGGCAATAAAATTTCATGCAGACGTCGCTCCATGGTGGGCGCAAAGGCAGCCCCCCTCCACCCATTTCGGATCGTAATCAAGAGGAAGATAATTGTTCTAAGGGGGATTCAGAAGCAGAAGGCCACTCATATTTACCCCATGAGGTCTTCGCTCTAACTTGGCATGCTGATGTTGGTAATATCATGCATATGGTGCCTTGCATTGCTTACTGTATACATTAAATATGTCATCTGCTTAGTTTAGACATGCTTTGTGTCAATGCCATCTGTTTAGTTTCTTTATCATATATGTGAATCATGCAATGCCATCTTGTTTAGCGAGGCATCATATATGTGAATTTTGCAATGCCACCCTGGTTAGCCAGTCATCTTATATGTGAATTATATCATGACATCATTTTTTTATTATGTGTTAAATTTTTCAACAATTTTAGTACATTCAATTAATCTTCCTGTGCATCAGCCATTCGGCACGGTCATGAAAGAATCTGGAGTGGAAACAAGGTCTCCAGAGCAGACAATGCTATCTGACGAAGCGCATGTCTTGCTGGTTACAGATAGCTCCTCAGAGGAGGATTCAGAGACAGATGACCAGTCCTATTTCCCCCCGAGGTGCATGCTCTAACTTGGCAAGGTTATGATGCTCATATCGTGCGTATGGTATCTGGCATTGCTATGTCATTTGCTTAGTTTAGACATGCTTTGTGTGAATGCCACCTGTTTAGTGTCTAATTACCATATATATGAATTATGCAATGTCATCTTGTTGCAAGACATTATATATGTGAATTATGCAATGCTATCTTGTTGCAAGGCATTATATATGTGAATTATGCAATGCCATGCTGTTTAGCCAAGCGTCATATATGTGAATTATATCATGCCGTCCCTTTTTTGTATTTCTCATTGCTTTTGTCGACAATGTTTGTATATTCAACTGCTCTTCCTGTGCATCAGCCATTTGAATTGGTGATGGAGAAATCTGGAGTGAAAACAAGGTCTTCAGAGCAGACAGTGCTACCTGGTGAAGCGGATATCTTGCTGGTTATAGATAGCTCTTTAGAGGAGGATTCAGAGGTAGATGACCAGTCCTATTATCCCCCTGAGGTGTATGCTCAAACTTGGCAGGGTTATATTACTCATATCATGCATATGTTGTAATGCAATGCTTAGTTTTTACATCATATACACGATATTGAATGCCATCTCCTTAGTTGACACATCATATATGTGATTGCCCTCTGCTCACTTCCTTGGTATATAAATCATATATTTGAATTATATCATGCCACGATGTTTACATAGACAGCATGTATCTGAATTATGGCATGCCAACCCATTTACTAAAGACATAATATAGTTATATCATCTCATCCTGTTCACATAGCCATCATATTTTGAATTATGTCATTCTATCCGTGAATTATATCATGCCATCATGTTTCCATCGATGGCATGTTTGTGATTTATGGCATGCCAACCACTTTAATAGACACATCGTATAGTTATATCATGTCATCCTGTTTACATAGTCATCATATTTTGAAGTATGTCATTCTATCATGTTTAGTTAGCCATCATACATGTGAAATTGTGTCATGCTATCCTATTTAATTAGCCATCATATATGTGAAATTATGTCCTGCTATTCTGTTTGGTTAGACAACATAAATGTGAATTATTTCATGCCCTGTTTTCTTCCCTACTATCCATTGCACCGGTCTATCTTACAATGTCTGTACATTCAATTACTTTGCTTGTTTATCAGCCATTTCAATTGGAGGGGGTGATGGCAGTATCTGTGGGAGTAAAAACACGGTCTTTAGAAAAGATCATGCTACCTGTCGATGGAGATAGAACCACGGTTGTACTTGCCCAAGAACCAGCCCCACCACACATAACCCAGACTCACGCAGATTGTACCCCTACCCAGTTGGACATAGAACCAGCTACACCCCTTCTAACCCCAACCCCAGCAGATAGTAACCCAGTTCCCGTTGACACAGCACCGTCTCCACCACAAAGCACCCAAACACGAGCAGTTAGTAAGGCAACTGCAGTGCCCAAAGCACGAGGACCACCACTCCAAACCCCAAGTCAACGCTTAAAGCAGAAGAAGAATTGTTCTCAGGTCAGGTTTCGTATTTATGGTTCATACTACTTTGCTCTTGCATCACTGTATTTACTCATACCAACTAATTTCAAATTTGAAGGATGCAATTGAAACTCCAATGGCGCAATAGGTATGTTTTAAACCTATTTCTTAAACGTGTTTGCTGTTGTAACTTGCTCTATGTTGATTTCAGTTTCAATTGAATAAACAGTTATATTCTCATGCCATGCACCTTACAAGTGTTGTTATTGCTATGTAGTTTCCCACACTTATATTCTGTCTAAGCCGCTTTGTCTTAAATAGATATGATTCGAACTGTATCTATCTTGATTTGGCAACATAAACTAGAATGATATAGACCATACAGTGACCATACTACATAGATATATGTTTGTTTCATGCTGTTATCCTGTCCACCTTACTACTGATCTGGTTTACCAAAGTGAGTTTCATATACTGCATTGTAAACTTGTGATGTGTTTGTTTGTTTCTCTTTTAGAATGCGGATAAAATATTGGAGAAGAGTACCCCGTTATGCAATGGTACATGAAGTAATGCAGATAAGGTTCAAGATAGTGAGACATCCCTATTGGTCTCTGATGAAGCTATGTACCTAGGGTATGGTCATGGATCTATCCAAGATACCCTCCCCAAGGACATCCCTAGAAGAACCAGAAGCATTCGAAGAAAAATCATCATCCACTCGACCATGAAGCTATGTTCCACTCGACAGTCTCGAAGACACTCGACCGTATGGACAATCACTCGACTACCAGAATATCTAGAGCCACTCCACTCTGCAACGGTCGGGAATTAAGTCATAGCTTTAATGGTCATTATGTATCTTTATTGCAGGCGTTACCAGTAACGTCCCCATCTTTATGTACCTTAAACCCTTTGTAACTGAGGGCGGGAGGGGTCTGGTGAACTCTATATAAGCCACCCCCCTCCTCAGGCACAAGGGTTCACACCCTCTGTAACACACACGCATATAATCCAGTCGACCGCCTCCGGGCTCTGAGACGTAGGGTTGTTACTTCCTCCGAGAAGGGCCTGAACTCGTAAAACTCGCGTGTACAACTCCTCCATAGTTAGGATTTTGCCTCTACATTCCTACCCCCCATTCTACAATCAGACTTAGAACCATGACAGTTGGTGCCCACCGTGGGGCAGGTGTCTTAGCGACTTGTTGGAGAAGTTGTGATTTTTCCGATCCCCGTCAACATGGTTTCAGGCGGAGGTTTGGCCAAGGGCCACGAGATCCGTCTCAGTGCGCTCGTGTTCATCGCCGACGACTCCGCTTGGCTCCAGGAAGCGCCACTCGACGTCGAGGCGCTCCCCGTCCATGGGGCAATGCACTTTCATGCGTGCGTCCGTGGCGTCCTCCTACGACAGCCGTCGACTCAGTATTGGTCGGCTCCCGTGCCGACCTCCCTCCCTGCAGCCCGCCGGGGCAAACGTTTCGGTCGGTCGAGGCTTCAGCGGTGGGTGAGGCATGCGGTGGCTCGCCAATCGGCCACCCCCCAGGTCGCAGCAATCGAGCCCCACGAAACTCTCTACGGCTTGTTCGACTGGCTCCGTAGAGACTGCATCCGAGTGCGACAGAAGCGACCCCGCGGCGGAAGTTTTGATGGTCAATGGACCATGTAGTCCTCCTAGCTTCACCCGTGAGGACGGAGGCGATGGTGGCGGCGATCCATCGCGTGTCCACGAAGAGTACTGACCCGAAGCCCTCTCTTCACAGAGGAGGGAGGAACTTCGCCGCCGGAACATGGATGCACTTCACACTCCTATCGTTGGAGAAACCCCTGAGGCCCAGGCCTTGGAGGAGGCGCGCCTGGCCAACTTGGCTGAGCGCACTCGGCTAGAGAACCTCCAGCGCGCACTCGACGAGCGTGCTCGTCAGCATGCTCCCGAATCGAGTCGACGCCAATTTTTTCCACCTCCGACTCAGGTATACCGAACTCCAATCCAGAATCTCGTAGCTGCGGCCCGAATAGCGGAGTCAATTCAACCTTCCCAGTCAGAAGCTGGTCAAGGTTTGGTGCAGATCCAGGCTTTGCTCCGAGCTGTGGAAGAGCATAATACAGTAGTATCTCAGTCGCGGAATAGGATTCACAGCAAATCTGAGGTTGCGGACACAGTCCAGTCGGCTCACAACCCAAGATCGCCCCCGAGGCGTGAGGGACGTGGAGACCGACGAGATCAGTACAGAAACCATGAGCAGTATGATCACCGACTCGATCACGATGATCATCGTTGAGGGCCCATGCCTCCCCCAAGGAGTGGATCATACATGCCTCAGCAACGGATGACAGACGCCCTCACAGTGGTGGGCGAAGGATTCTAGTCGACCCCAGGGAACCAGGCTTTGATGCGAGATCCATTCTCATTCAGAGTGTGGTCGACAGAAACAGAGCTCACAGAGAAGGCCCCGACAGAGATTTTCCAACCAGCAGCAGAGTGCATGTCTCAGGCCCAGAGTGCTTCAGCAGAGCCATCAGGGCTGCGGTGATTCCTCCCAACTTCAGGTTGGCGACTGGAGTCAGTAAGCTCACTGGTGAGTCCAAGCCTGACACTTGGCTTGAAGATTACCGAGTGGCTGTACAGATCGGTGGCGGCAACGATGAAGTGGCCATGAAGCACCTTCCTTTGATGCTAGAGGGCTCGGCCAGGGCGTGGCTGAATCAGTTAGCTCTTGGTAGTATTTATACTTGGGAAGATCTTGCTCGAGTATTTGTTAGAACATTTGAAGGTACTTGAAGGTGGCCAGCAGGGTTGACAGAATTACAGTGTTGCGTTCAGAAACCGAATGAAACTTTGAGGGATTATATCCAGAGATGGATCACGTTGCACCACACAATGGTGAATGTGTCAGATCACCAAGCAATTTGTGCCTTCAAAGAAGGTGTTAAGTATTGGGAGTTGAATCTGAAGTTCGGTCGGACAGGAGATATGACTCTGACTCGGATGATGGAGATTGCCACCAAGTACGCCAATGGTGAAGAAGAAGACCGACTCCGAAGTGGCAAGCACAAAATAGTCGCCCACGAAACCGGAGGAGGAAACTCCAGTCAGAAGCAGAAGCGCAAAGCCGAGCCAGCTGCTCCTGGTGAAGCCTTAGCCGTGACTCAAGGGAAGTTCAAGGGGAAACCCAAAGGACCATGGAACCCCAAGAAAGTAAAACATCAGGATGGAAATGATGTGCTGGATTTACCATGCCACATTCACACCAAGAAAGATGAAGAGGGTATTTTCATCTACCCAAAGCATACCACTCGACAGTGTCGACTCCGAATCCAGCAATTCCGAGAGAAACAACCAAAGGAAAAGGAGAAGGAAACAGACAAAGTTGAGGATGGGGAAGAGGACGATGATGGTTACCCCCACGTCAATTCCACTCAGATGATTTTCGCTGTTGTTGAGAGTAAGAGTCGACTGAAAGTCATCAACAGAGAAGTGAACATGGTTGCTCTGGTGACACCCAGTTATTTGAAGTGGTCTCAGACTGCCATCACATTCGACGAGTCCGATCACCCAGCACACATAGCCACCCTTGGGAGGCAAGCGCTGGTGGTCGACCCAGTACTCGAAGGTACTCGATTGACTAAGGTTCTGATGGATGGTGGTAGTGGCCTGAATATACTGTATGCAGAGACATTGAAAGGAATGGGCATTCCAATGTCCAGACTCAGTGAAAGCAATATGAGTTTCCATGGAGTCATTCCTGGCAAGAAGGCTACATCACTCGGCCAGATCGCCCTTGATGTAGTGTTCGGTGATTCCAAGAATTACCGCAAAGAAAAGTTGACATTTGAAGTTGCAGATTTCTAGAGTGCTTATCATGCTAGTTTGGGCAGAGCAGGTTATGCACGTTTTATGGCTCGACCATGTTACGTGTACCTCAAATTGAAGATGCCTGGTCCCAAAGGGGTGATCACTATCACTGGCAATTGAAAGAAGGCAGAAGAGTGCTTCCAGAAAGGCTCAAAGATCGCCGATGCACAGATGGCAGTAGTGGAATTGCAGGAATATCAAAAAAATGCAGATCCGAGTGATTTGTTGCGAACTAAGAAGCCTGCCACAGATTCAGCATTCCAGTTGTCTGGCGAAACAAAGTCGATTCACATTCACCCGACGGATCCCAATGCTGCTCCGACTCACATTTCAACAACACTCGACTCCAAATAGGAAGAAGCGCTCATCCAGTTCCTCCGTGAGAACTGGGACATCTTTGCATGGAAACCTTCTGACATGCCAGGTGTTCCCAGGGGACTGGCTGAGCATCGTTTGCGAGTCGACCCAAAAGTGAAACCAGTCAAAGAACATCTTCGACGGTCCGCCGTACAGAAGAGGAAGGCAATCGGTGAAGAAGTGGCTCGGCTTCTGGCAGCTGAGTTTATCCGAGAGATTTACCACTCCGAGTGGTTAGCTAATGTTGTCATGGTACCAAAGAAGGACGACTCACTTCGCATGTGCATCGACTTCAAACATATCAATTGGGCCTGCCCGAAAGATCACTTTCCTCTCCCTCGCATCGACCAAATAGTCGACTCAACTACGGGGTGTGAGTGTTTGTCCTTTTTGGATGCTTATTCTGGGTATCATCAGATCCGTCTGTATGGACCCGATGAGATAAAAACAGCTTTCATCACCCCATTTGGGTGCTTCTATTATGTCACTATGCCATTCGGTTTGAAGAACGCTGGAGCCACATTCATGCGGATGATTCAGAAGTGCTTGCTCACTCAGATTAGTCGGAATGTGGAAGCATACATGGATGACATTGTGGTCAAGTCACGTAAAGGTTCCGACCTACTGGCTGACCTTGCTGAAACCTTTGCCAACCTCAGAAGGTATGATATCAAGCTTAATCCATCAAAGTGCACGTTTGGAGTTCCAGGCGGAAAATTACTCGGTTTTCTCGTTTTTGAACGAGGGATCGACGCTAACCCAGAGAAAGTGGGTGCCATACTCCGGATGAAACGCCCTGTGCGTGTGCACGATGTCCAGAAGCTTACTGGTTGTTTGGCCGCCCTAAGTCGATTCATTTCTGGCCTCGGTGAAAAGGCACTGCCTCTTTACCGACTGATGAAGAAGTCAGATAAGTTCGAGTGGACTCCTAAAGCTGATGCAGCATTTGCAGAGCTTAAAGCCCTGCTTTCCACCCAGCCGGTGCTTGCTGCTCCAATCAGCAAAGAGCCTTTACTGCTTTACATTGCAGCCACTGGACAAGTCGTCAATACAGTACTTACGGTCGAGCGGGAATAAGAAGGAAAAGCTTACAAAGTTCAGCGCCCAGTATACTATGTCTCTGAAGTTTTGACTCCATCAAAGCAAAGATATCCACATTATCAGAAACTTGTTTATGGGATCTATATGACCACAAAGAAGGTTGCACATTACTTCTCTGATCACTCTATTACAGTCGTCAGCGACGCTCCATTATCAAAGATCCTGAACAATAGAGATGCAACTGGTCGAGTGGCAAAATGGGCGATTGAACTCCTTCCCTTAGATATCAAGTTCGAGGCAAAGAAAGCTATTAAGTCCCAAGAAATAACAGATTTCCTCGCCGAGTGGATTGAACAACAACTGCCGACTCAAGTTCACTCGGAGCACTGGACCATGTTCTTTGATGGTTCCAAGATGCCGAATGGTTCCGGTGCTGGGGTGGTACTGGTATCCCCCCGAGGAGACAAGCTGAGATATGTCCTCCAGATTCACTTTGATTCCTCCAATAACGAAGAAGAATATGAAGCACTCCTGTATGGGTTGCGTATGGCCATCTCACTCGGCGTCCGTCGCCTCATGGTCTATGGCGACTCAGATTTGGTAGTCAATCAAGTGATGAAGGAGTGGGACGTCAGAAGCCCAGCCATGACTGGTTACTGCAATGCGGTGAGGAAGTTGGAAAAGAAGTTTGAGGGGTTAGAGCTCCATCATGTACCCTGACTGAAAAATCAAGCAGCAGATGATTTAGCAAAGATAGGCTCCAAGAGAGAAGCTATTCCCAGCAATGTGTTCTTGGAGCATACCCATGCACCTTCAGTTCAAGAAGATCCCTTCACTGAAGAGCCCCCGCAGCCTAGGAGTGCCACAGATCCGACTAAAGTCGAGGTCCCAGCCGTGGTCGACTTAATCATGGAGGTGTTGGTCATCACTCCTGACTGGATAGTGCCATACATTGCATATATCCTTAGGAAAGAGCTCCTAGAGGATGAAGAAGAGGCTCGACAGATCGTCCATCGATCCAAGGCCTTCACTGTAATAAGAGGACAACTATTCAGAGAAAGTGCAACTGGGGTCAGCCAGAAATGCATAACACCAGAAGAAGGTCGAGTGATCCTCCACGACATCCATTCGGGGACCTGTGGTCACCATGCGTCCTCTCGGACTATTGTGGCTAAAGCATACCGAGCTGGATTTTATTGGCCATGAGAAAATGAAATGGCGAAATATATAGTCGACAGATGTGAAGGCAGACAGTTTTACTCCAATATGTCGCACAAACCTGCATCAGCCCTGAAGACCATCCCACTCGTCTGGCCCTTTGCGGTTTGGGGATTGGACATGGTTGGTCCACTGAGGACTGGTAGGAGCGGCTTCACTCATGTGCTTGTAGCAGTCGACAAGTTTACCAAATGGATCGAAGCCAAGCCTATTAAGAATCTTGAAGCTAGTACTGCTGTCAGCTTCATCAGAGAGTTGATTTTCATATATGGGGTTCCGCACAGCATCATCACTGACAACGGATCGAACTTCGATTCTAATGAGTTCAGAACCTTCTGCGCCTCACAAGGCACACGAGTCGACTATGCTTCAGTCGCCCATCCCCAGTCGAATGGACAAGCAGAATGAGCAAATGGCATGATTATCAAAGGACTGAAACCCCGACTGATGCGAGATCTCAAGCACGCGGCAGGCGCCTGGGTTGATGAACTTCCATCAGTTCTCTAGGGATTAAGGACAACTCCTAATCGGTCAACTAGCCGAACTTCATTCTTCTTGGTCTATGGGGCTGAAGCTGTTCTACCGAGTGAATTGCTTCATAATGTACCACGAGTTGAACTCTTCTCTGAAGATGAAGCAGAACAAGCTCGGCAAGACGCAGTCGACCTCCTAGAGGAGGAAAGAGAGATGGCCTTGATCCGGTTGACCATTTATCAACAAGACTTGCGTCGATTCCACGCTAGACACGTGAAGGGTCGAGCCTTTCAAGAGGGAGACTTGGTTCTTCGAGTGGATCAACAAAACCACACAAGCTCACCCCAGCTTGGGAAGGTCCCTTCATTGTCACTAGAGTGCTCCACAATGGAGCATACCACCTTAAAGTGTCGAGCATAAGAAGGACGAGCCACGGGCTTGGAACGCGGAGCTGCTCCGCCCCTTTTATACTTAAGTACTGGTTCGAATAAAATGTAATAAGAAATACCTTTGTAATTTGTTTATCAAAGACAAGAGCTTTACAGTCCTCTGGCATGATTGTTGTTGCTTTTGTTTAAGTCTGAAAACCCCCAGCGTGTGACTTAGCTGCAAATCTGTTTCGCCTAAGTTCGAAAGAAAATCCTACCGAGTGGTGAGCAAGCCCCTCACTCAGGGGCTTAGCTGTGAACCCATTTCGCCTAAGTTTTCAAAATCCTACCGAGTGGTGAGCAAGCCTCTCACTCAGGGGCTTAGCTGCGAACCCGTTTCGCCTAAGTTTTTAAAATCCTACCGAGTGGTGAGCCAGCCTCCCACTCGGGGGCTTAGTTGCAGTCCAGTACTGGCCTAAGTTTGTAAAATCCTACCGAGTGGTGAGCCAGTCTCCCACTCGGGGGCTTAGCTGCAGTCCAGTACTCGCCTAATTTTTAAAAATCCTACCAAGTGGTGAGTAATCCTCCCACTCGGGGGCTTAGCTGCAGTCCAGTACTCGCCAAAGTTTGTAAAATCCTACCGAGTGGTGAGCAATCCTCCCACTCGGAGGCTTAGCTGCAGTCCAGTACTCGCCTAAGTTTGTAAAATCCTACCGAGTGGTGAGCAATCCTACCATTCGGAGGCTTAGCTGCAGTCCAGTACTCGCCTAAGTTTGTAAAATCCTACCGAGTGGTGAGCAATCCTCCCACTCGGGGGCTTAGCTGCAGTCCAGTACTCGCCTAAGTTTGTAAAATCCTACCGAGTGATGAGCAATCCTCCCACTCGGAGGCTTAGCTGTAGTCCAGTACTCGCCTAAGTTTGTAAAATCCTACCGAGTGGTGAGCAATCCTCCCACTCGGAGGCTTAGCTGTAGTCCAGTACTCGCCTAAGTTTGTAAAATCCTACCGAGTGGTGAGCAATCCTCCCACTCGGGGGCTTAGCTGCAGTCCAGTACTCGCCTAAGTTTGTAAAATCCTACCGAGTGGTGAGCAATCCTCCCACTCAGGGGCTTAGCTGCAGTCCAGTACTCGCCTAAGTTTGTAAAATTCTACGGAGTGGTGAGCAATCCTCCCACTTAGGGGCTTAGCTGCAGTCCAGTACTCACCTAAGTTTGTAAAATCCTACCGTGTGGTGAGCAATCCTCCCACTCAGGGGTTTAGCTGCAGCCCAGTACTCGCCTAAGTTTGTAAAAACCTACCGAGTGGTGAGCCGTCCTTCTCCTTTGGAGCTGCGCCACAAATACAACGTACGCTCCATCTCCATTTGCAAGGACGACGAGGTGCAAGTCGACTGCAATCCTTTCCCTAAGAGCTGCACCACAAGTACAACGTACGCTCCATCCCTACCCGCAAGGACGACGAGGTGCAGGTTGACCGCGGCCCTCTTCTCCGAGCTACGCCACAAATACAACGTGCACTCCATCCTTGTCCGCAAGGACGACGAGGCGCAGGTCGACTGCAACCTTCTTCTTCGAGCTACGCCACAAATACAATGTGCGCTCCATCCTTGTCCGCAAGGACGACGAGGCGCAGGTCGACTGCAACCTTCTCCTTCGAGCTACGCCACAAATACAACGTGCGCTCCATCCTTGTCCGCAAGGACGACAAGGCGCAGTTCAATTGAAGTCTCCGTTTCAAGGCTGCATCTCAAACACGAAGGTCACACCAAGTAGGGAGCAGATTCCAAAAGCAATCACAAGCATATTCAAAAGTAGTTCGGATAAATCCTAAAGTTCTAGGCAACAAATCAAAAGTATTCGAGCATCAAGCCCGAAGGAGTTTAATGGTTACAGCAACCTTTCGGCATTCCGAGGCAAATTTAAGACAGGTTTAAATCTCATAGTTTGTTCACTCGGCAGGAGGAGGGCTGGCGGGTTCGACAAATTCGTCCAAGTCGATTCCATCTGCGATCCGAGTGGCAGCAGCGATGAAAGTCTCCATAAAGGACTGGAAGTCGTGCCTTTTGGTGTTGGCGACCTTGATCGCCGCCAGCTTGTCTTCACGAGCTTCCTTGCAGTGGACCCTTACCAAGGACAACGCCATGTCAGCACCACACCGGGCAGAGGACTTCTTCCACTCTTGCACTCGACCAGGAATCTCGTTGAGCCGAGTCATCAGAGATTCGAGGTCATTTTGAAGCATCGCCCTTGTCCAGAGTGATGAGTCGATCCGTGAAACTGCCACCTTCAGATGTGCGAGGTAACTTATGATGCTGGCGACACGGGATTCCAGTCGAAGCACATTCATGGCAGCCTCGTCGCCGACCGGAGAAACGATAGGGTCTAAACCCGTCTTGATCCTTCCAGTTTCCTCGTCAAAGTTTTGGCAGAATTTTGCAGTCAAAGAGTTAGTGAGTCGACTGGACAGGATTAACTTGCAAGCAGTAAAGCAGTCGGATTAAAAGGAGTACCTTCCAGCATAAGATAGAGCTTCTTGGCAAGAGTTCTCAGATAGGCTTCCGTGTCATTTCTCTTACGGACCGCGGACTCCAGCTTCTCATTCAGAGCAATCTTATCCTTCTTCAGACGAGTTACCTCTCGGTTGGACTCATTGAGAGAGGACTTCAGCTTGTTTACTTCTCCTTCCAACACTCCGACCGAAGCCAGCTTCTGTTTTACAAGGGCAGTCTTATCTTGAGCTTCCTTCTGCGCAGCTGCAAGGTCCAAGTCCTTCTTCTCCAGAGCCAACCTCATTTTCTCTGCAAAAGAAGCAATCGGATCAAACAAGAGATCGAAGAAATATCTTAAAAGATGATCGACGTGAACAGTCGACAGACAGTTACCTTCCATACCAGCAGCTTCATCTTGAGCTTTCTTCAACTTTTGTTGGGCCAGCTCCAAGTCGAGGTTGAGTTGCCTCTGCTTCTCCTCAAATTCGGCAAACTTAGAAATGAGAGTACAAGATTTCTGCAGAAGGTAAGAGACGTGTCAATCGACAAGATCAAAGATTATTTACTTCCGAGTGAATAAAACTTAAAAGTTTTCTCAGACCCCAGTCGACTGCCCGCAGTCATCTGCGGACTCGGGGACTACACCCAGCAGGTGCACTTGGCATGCCCCCACTGATTCAGACCCCACTCGACCGGTCCGCCTGGGTCGATAAAAAAAGAGAGAAGAACTATTCAGACCCCGGTCGACTGCCAGCAGTCGACCGCGGTCTCGGGGACTACACCCAGTGGGTGCACTTGGCGTGCCCCCACTGGTTCAGATCCCACTCGGATGGTCCGCCCGGGTCGAGTGGAAGAAAGGAAAGGGAAAAGTACTCAGACCCCAGTCGACTGCCCGCAGTCGACCGCGGTCTCGGGGACTACACCCAGTGGGTGCACTTAGCATGCCCCCACCAGTTCAGATCCCACTCGCCCAGGCCGAGTGGAAGAGCGCAAATGTTAAAGACAACAAAACACCCAGTGGGTGTACAGATTCGACGCAAACAATAAGAGATTGTATGAAAGAAAATATTGCAGGTAGCATATCCTAATAGAACAAGGTCAGTCGAAAACCTACTTACCTGGACATTGGCCCGAAGAGCCGCGCTGGCATCGTAAGCAGCCTGGATGTTCTCGTGCACCGTATTCATCCGCTCCATCATCACGTTAGCCTGACGGATAGCCTCCGCAGCCGCGTCCGACTGGTTTTCTAGAACATGGTAGTTGGTGAAGAAGGGGGCAGACGACCCAGGTGCGGCAGCTTGGAGCTCTGAAGCATGAGGTTGGACGACTGAAGGAAACACTGGTACAATCGATGGTGCAGGGCGCTCACTCGACAATGGGACAGCAAAAGTTACAGAGGCCCCACCTGCGTCTTTAGATTGCCGGACGGTTGGTATTGTCATTGGTCCCTGCTGAGACGTCTTACCAGCTGCTACTTTTTTGTTCTTTCTGGGCCTAGGGGCCACATCTTCATCATCCAGAAGCTCGATGACGTTGGGTGGAGCTACAAATAAATCAGTCGACTCCAAGTGAATCACCAGAATTTAATTGACCAAATAATCAAGAACAAGATCATGAGAGTTTTACCTGGGTTGGAGGTAACCGCGTCTTCCATTTCCTCGTCTCGGTATTGGTAGGAAGAAGTTCCAGATGTAGCAGCACTGCAAATGTCAACATTCAGTCGGTTATGTTTTGTTGCTCGAGTCAGCCAAAAGATCGGGTTAGATAATTACCCGGATATGGTGGGGATGGTCACTTTGATCCTGGGAAAAGCCTTCAGTGGTTTGGAGGATGTGGCATTCGATGCTTTCGGCGTAGGAGGCAGCGCAGGCTTGAGCTGTTTCGATACCTTCTCAGTCGGCACCGGAGAAGGCGTTCGAGGGCGCTTCAAAGAATGCCCGGTTGGTGCGGCCGCCAGGTCAGGGGTGCTCGCCGGGTCGTGAGCATGCTTGGACCTCCTCTCTCTGCGAGGAGGTGAGTCTTCCTCTTCTTCATCACTCAAGTCGTCGCTCCCCTCATCCTCCTCTGCATCCGAGTGCCACTCGCCACTCTCGCCCCCGCTCGCCCCTTCCTCGACATTTTGCTCCTGCAGTCCATTGGGCATCGAGTACATATCAATAAGAGCCTGAAAAGACAATGAACGAAAGAAATACAGTCGACCGTCAACAAGATGTTACACAGTGAATCAAGAAGATACTTGACAATGCAAAATCATACCTGTTTCGGCTGGCGCAAATGGTCGAATGGAATCACCCTCCTAGACCCCCGGGGATTATCTTCGTTGCCGGTGATTCCTCTCAGCCACTTCTCCACCGTGTCTTCACTAACGTCCTCCGGGTGGATCCGAGTGGAGTCCTCGAGTCCCGAGTACATCCACATCGGATGGTCATGTGCTTGGAGTGGTTGGATGCGTCGACTGAGAAAGACCTCTAGCAGGTCCATACCAGTCACTCCGTCGCGGACAAGTTGGACGACCCGTTCGACCAACACCTTCACCTGCGCCTTCTCTTCCGGGATCACCCTAAAGGAGGAGGGCTTCTCCACTTGAGCCAGGGAAAAGGGGGGAAGTCCAGTCGACTGACCCGGGGTCGGCTGGTCCTTGCAGTAAAACCAGGTCGACTGCCAGCCCCGGACCGAGTCGGGAAGGATCATAGCTGGGAAGGTGCTCTTGTTCCTCATTTGAATTCCAAGGCCCCCGCACATCTGTATCACATGCGTCCTCTCGTCACTCGGGTTGGCCTTCTTGACCGTCTGGGAGCGACATGTGAATATGTGCTTGAAGAGACCCCAGTGCGGTCGGCAACCCAAGAAACTCTCGCACATGGACACGAAGGCAGCAAGGTACACGATGGTGTTTGGAGTGAAGTGGTGAAGTTGAGCCCCAAAGAAGTTCAAAAAACTACAAAAGAAAGGGTGGGGAGGAAAAGAAAACCCGCGGTCGACATGAGTGGCGAGGAGAACACACTCACCCTCTTGCGGCCACGGTTCGGTCTCGTTCCTCGGGAGCCGCGCCGATTCGTGGCGGATCAGTCCCCCTCAACCAGATAGTCGATGTCGTCTTGGCTGATCGTCGAGCGGATCCAGTCGCCCTGGATCCAGCCTGGTGGCAGGCCGGACCTTGATGAGGATCCACCCCGGCTGGTCCTCTTTCCTTTCGCCTTCGCTGTCACCTTCTTTGCACGCTCCAACGCCACTGTCTTCTCCTTCCCCATGTCAGTGAATCGAGTCCGAGCGGGGCTACGACGCTGAGAGCAGAAGTAGGCGCAGCGGAGAAATCTGAGGAAGAAGAAGGAGAATGAGGGTGCACTGTTCAAAAGCCCGGTCTGGTGCCTCTTATAAGGACACTTCCGAGTGACTAACTTGTAGGCCCGGATGATCCTATCAAACCCCGCAATAGTCGCACGCGCGATACATGGCAAAAAAGGTGGCATGGGGATCGAGGCGACCTGCCTAATCCATCCCGATTACCGCGGCCTCCCCTGCCTGGCGCGCTTCCCAAAATTCGAATCCCGCAAAATCCCCGGACAGCAGAACAACTTGTCAGACGGAAGACATCCTCTGCATCATCACTCGGAACTCTTCCGTAAAAGTTCACTCGACAAAAACTAAGAATGGATCAAGGCGACTGAAAAAGAAGTTGGTGTCGTCACCTCAGTTCATTGACCCAGAACAAGATATACTCATAGCATGAAAAATGAGTCGGAAGTGTTCTCAACTACTTCCTCACTCAAACCCTGATCCATTCAGGGGCTAATGATGAAGCTATGTACCTAGGGTAGGGTCATGGATCTGTCCAAGATACCCTCCCCAAGGACATCCCTAAAAGAACCAGAAGCATTCGAAGAAAAATCATCATCCACTCGACCATGAAGCTATGTTCCACTCGACAGTCTCGAAGACACTCGACCGTATGGACAATCACTCTACTACCAGAAGATCTAGAGCCACTCCACTCTGCAACGATCAGGAATTAAGTCATAGTTTTAATGGTCATTATGTATCTTTATTGCAGGCGTTACCAGTAACGTCCCCATCTTTATGTACCTTAAAACCTTTGTAACTGAGGGCGGGAGGGGTTTGGCGAACTCTATATAAGCCACCCCCTCCTCAGGGACAAGGGTTCACACCCTCTGTAACACACACGCATATAATCCAGTCGACCGCCTCCGGGCTCCGAGACGTAGGGCTGTTACTTCCTCCGAGAAGGGCCTGAACTTGTAAAACTCGCGTGTACAACTCCTCCATTGTTAGGATCTTGCCTCTACATTCCTACCCCCCCCCCATCCTACTGTCAGACTTAAAACCACAACAGTCTCCAAGAAAGATGATAAAAACTATATTGAAGACACTGAAACAACCCCAAAGTCCTGTCTTGATGTAGTGTTCGAGTTACCGACTACTACTGCTTGCACCAGCTCTTCGAACTTGTTGCCTGAATCAGTTCGACTTCTTGAGTCTCAACTTCAAGTTGAAAGACATCGATCAAATGTTATGCGACAGGAAGCCGAAGGACTGAGGAAGTCCCTGCAGAATTCAGATGCATACTTTCTGGTGCAACAGCAAGTGCTGGAGGATTTAAGCGCCAAACAAGAGAAAGTTAATAAGCTTCCTAAGCATCTTGCCAGCATTATGGGTATCTAGAATATTGTTTCTTGAGCTCTTCTGAAGTGGTTTCAGTTCTGGACTTGTTTTGCTGTGGCATTTATATGCTGCTTTGTTCCCTATATTTGCACTGGTGGCGAACTTTGATGCCCCGTGGATGTAATATGTGTAATAGCCATGATAGCCTAGCGTAAGTTGCTTGCCTATTTATTTCCTTATTGTCTTGTTTATTTGTTTTCTTGTAGTCAGTGCAGTTCTTTTTCTACAGTTTGCTAGTGGCCGCAATAGCCTATTTTTTAAAACTAGGCCACATTAACCATGGGCTACATATTTACTGTAGTTAACATGGGCCTCCTACGGGCCGTAGAAACAATGGGCCTTCTAAGGTTCGTAGAAACAATGGGCCTTCTACGGGGCGTAGAAACAATGGGCCTTATATGAACCGTAGACAAAATGGGCCTTCTACGGGCCGTATGATCGGTTGGCGAAACATGGGCCAATAACAGACCACATTATGGTCGTAAATGGGCTTGAGTTGAAATCGTCCGTTTATGGGCCGACCATAATGGGCCAACCATAACGGGCCATCGTTAATCGACCGTATTTGATGACGCTATGAAAACGGCCCAATGTATTAACGGGCCACAAACGGGTTGACTGTAACCACAGGCTGAATTTGGCCCACAAGCAGAAAATGACAGTAATGGGCTGAAAGTAAACGAATGCTGGAAATGAGTCCAAGAATAAATGGGCCCTGAGAAGGCCGAAAGGTAACATGGGTTGGAAACAGCCCAACGGAATAATGGGCCGTTAATGGGTATAAAGTGATACATTGTTTATTACGGGCCAGTTTTACCACGGGCTGTTAATGGGCCGAGGGTTACTAAGGGCCTCATATGGGCCGAAAGACGTCATGGGCCATACATGGGCTAGAAGTTAAAATGGGCTGGAATTATATTGGACGGCCCAGATGACGCTACTGGGCCTCATTCGGATAGGCCGTAAACGGGCCCTGGGTTAGCGGGCTGTAAATGGGCTATATGCGAACAGGCCGTTAACAGGCTTGTCGTGGGCTGGCCCGCCACCTTTTGACCAAGTCAAACGGGCCGGCCTTTTCACAGGAATGGGCCTCTGTTCGTCCATGCCACGTGTCGACGTATCATAGGCGCTTTGGGTCCAATGAGTGGATGACATCTATCCCAACGGCGAGCCGACACGTGTTCCCTCCAGCCAATGATGATTTTACACGTGGAAAATCCCCATTGGTCAGGGTTGTTAATGGGTTATCGGATCCAAAACCGGACCCGATAGCTTAACGGTGTTCCATTACGGTGGGTGCCACGTGTTGGTCACCCTTGACGAAAGCACTTTTGTGACGCGTGATTTATCGTCATGGAAGTGGACACTTCCGTGATGATAATTTTGGTAATGTCATGGAACACTTCTACGACAGCACATGTATGACTATCTTGATTCTGTCATAAATTTGTCATGGATGTACATGCATGACAGAAAACATGACCTACTGTGACAAACACGTATCATCACGAAAGTGTATTTTTTGTAGTGCAATAAGCGCTTTTCTTTAACGCCTTTTAGCTAGGCATGATTATTTCAATGATGCTCACATAAAAGATAAGAATTGAAACATAAAGAGAGCATCATGAAGAATATGACTAGCACATTTAAACCTAACCCACTTCCTATGCCTAGGGATTTTGTGAGCACACAATTTATAGGAACAAGAATCAACTAGCATAGGAAGGAAAAACAAGTATAACTTCAAAACTTTAAGCATATAGAGAGGAAACTTGATTTTATTGCAACTCCTACAAGCATGTATTCCTCCCTCATAATAATTTTCAGTAGCATCATGAATGAGTTCAACAATATAACCAGCACATAGAGCATTCTGTTCATGATCTACAAGCATACAAATTTTACTAGTCTTCTCATAAGCAAAATTCCTCTCATTTGGAATAGTGGGAGCAACCTTCTTCTAAATCCACTTTAGATGATATTATTATTCATACTCCAAAATATATAAATGAAGTTCATGGAGCATCCTACAATTAATATAGACTATGTTGGGGAACGTTGCAGAAAATAAAAAATTTCCTACGGTTTCACCAAGATCCATCTAGGAGTTCATCTAGCAACGAGTGATCGGATTGCATCTACATACCTTTGTAGATCACGCGCGGAAGCGTTCAAAGAACGGGGATGAGGAAGGCGTACTCGACGTGATCCAAATCACCGGAGATCCTAGCGCCGAACGGATGGCACCTCCGTGTTCAACACACGTACGGTCAGCGTGACGTCTCCTCCTTCTTGATCCAGCAAGGGGAAGGAGAGGTTGAGGAAGATGGCTCCAGCAGCAGCACGACGGCGTGGTGGTGGTGGAGCTGCAGTACTCCGTCAGGGCTTCGCCAAGCTCTACGGAGGAGGAGGAGGTGTTGGAGAGGGAGAGGGAGGCGCCAGGGCTTAGGTGTGGCTGCCCTCCCTTCCCCCCACTATATATAGGGCCAAGGGAGAGGGGGGGCGTAGCCTTGGCCCTTCCTCCAAGGAAGGGTGCGGCCAGGGAGGAGTCCATCCTCCCCAAGGCACCTAGGAGGTGCCTTCCCCCTTTAGGACTCTTCCTTTCCCTCATCTCTTGGCGCATGGGCCTCTTGGGGCTGGTCCCCTTGGCCCATATAGGCCAAGGCGCACACCCCTACAGCCCATGTGGCCCCCGGGGGTAGGTGGACCCCCTTGGTGGACCCCCGGACCCCTTTCGGCACTCCCGGTACAATACCGATAATGCGTGAAACCTTTCCGGTGACCAAAACAAGACTTCCCATATATAATTCTTTACCTCCGGACCATTTCGGAACTCCTCGTGACGTCCGGATCTCATCCGGGACTCCGAACAACATTCGGGTTACTGCATATACATATCCCTACAACCCTAGCGTCACCGAACCTTAAGTGTGTAGACCCTACGGGTTCGGGAGACATGTAGACATGACCGAGATCGCTCTCCGGTCAATAACCAACAGCGGGATCTGGATACCCATGTTGGCTCCCACATGCTCCTCGATGATCTCATCGGATGAACCACGATGTCGAGGATTCAAGCAACCCCGTATACAATTCCCTTCGTCAATCGGTAGGTTACTTGCCCGAGATTCGATCGTCGGTATCCCAATACCTCGTTCAATCTCGTTACCGGCAAGTCACTTTACTCGTACCGTAATGCATGATCCCGTGACCAGACACTTGGTCACTTTGAGCTCATTATGATGATGCATTACCGAGTGGGCCCAGTGATACCTCTCCGTCACACGGAGTGACAAATCCCAGTCTTGATCCGTGTCAACCCAACAGACACTTTCGGAGATACCCGTAGTATACCTTTATAGTCACCCAGTTACGTTGTGACGTTTGGTACACCCAAAGCACTCCTACGGTATCCGAGAGTTACACGATCTCATGGTCTAAGGAAAATATACTTGACATTGGAAAACTCTAGCAAACGAACTATACGATCTTGTGCTATGTTTAGGATTGGGTCTTGTCCGTCACATCATTCTCCTAATGATGTGATCTCGTTATCAATGACATCCAATGTCCATAGTCAGGAAACCATGACTATATGTTGATCAACGAGCTAGTCACCTAGAGGCTTACTAGGGACATGTTGGTGTCTATTATTCACACATGTATTACGATTTCCGGATAACACAATTATAGCATGAATAAAGACAATTATCATGAATAAGGAAATATAATAATAATGCTTTTATTATTGCCTCTAGGGCATATTTCCAACAGTCTCCCACTTGCACTAGAGTCAATAATCTAGTTACATTGTGATGAATCGAACACCCATGGAATTCTGGTGTTGATCATGTTTTGCTCTAGGGAGAGGTTTAGTCAACGGATCTGCTACATTCAGGTCCGTATGTACTTTACAAATATCTATGTCTCCATCTTGAACATTTTCACGGATGGAGTTGAAGCGACGCTTGATGTGCCTGGTCTTCTAGTGAAACCTGGGCTCCTTGGCAAGTGCAATAGCTCCAGTGTTGTCACAGAAGAGTTTGATTGGCCCCGACGCATTGGGTATGACTCCTAGGTCGGTGATGAACTCCTTCACCCAAATTTCTTCATGCGCTGCCTCCGAGGCTGCCATGTACTCCGCTTCACATGTAGATCCTGCCACGACGCTCTGCTTGCAACTGCACCAGCTTACTGCCCCACCATTCAAAATATACACGTATCCGGTTTGTGACTTAGAGTCATCCAGATCTGTGTCGAAGCTAGCGTCGATGTAACCTTTTACGACGAGCTCTTCGTCACCTCCATAAACGAGAAACATTTCCTTAGTCCTTTTCAGGTACTTCAGGATATTCTTGACCGCTGTCCAGTGTTCCTTGCCGGGATTACTTTGGTACCTTCCTACCAAACTTACGGCAAGGTTTACATCAGGTCTGGTACACAGCATGGCATACATAATAGACCCTATGGCTGAAGCATAGGGGATGACACTCATCTCTTCTATATCTTCTGTCATGGTCGGACATTGAGCTGAGCTCAATTTCACACCTTGCAATACAGGCAAGAACCCCTTCTTAGACTGATCCATATTGAACTTCTTCAATATCTTGTCAAGGTATGTGCTTTGTGAAAGACCTATGAGGCGTCTTGATCTATCTCTGTAGATCTTGATGCCTAATATATAAGCAGCTTCTCCAAGGTCCTTCATTGAAAAACTCTTATTCAAGTAGGCCTTAATGCTGTCCAAAAGCTCTATATCATTTTCCATCAAAAGTATGTCATCTACATATAATATGAGAAATGCTACAGAGCTCCCACTCACTTTATTGTAAACGCAGGCTTCTCCATAAGTCTGCATAAACCCAAACGCTTTGATCATCTCATCAAAGCGAATGTTCCAACTCCGAGATGCTTGCAGCAGCCCATAAATCGAGCGTTGGAGCTTGCACACCTTGTCAGCATATTTAGGATCGACAAAACCTTCCGGATGCATCATATACAATTCTTCCTTAAGGAAACCATTAAGGAATGTTGTTTTGACGTCCATTTGCCATATCTCATAATCGTAGAATGCGGCAATTGCTAACATGATTCGGACGGACTTTAGCTTCGCTACCGGTGAGAAAGTCTCATCGTAGTCAACCCCTTAAACTTGTCGATAACCCTTAGCGACAAGCCGAGCTTTATAGATGGTCACATTACCATCCGCGTCTGTCTTCTTCTTAAAGATCCATTTATTTTCTATGGCTCGCCGCTCTATGGGCAAGTCAGTCAAAGTCCATACTTCGTTTTCATACATGGATCCTATCTCGGATTTCATGGCTTCCAGCCATTTGTCGGAATCCGGGCCCGTCATCGCTTCTTCATAGTTCGAAGGTTCACCGTTGTGTAACAACATGATTTCCAAGACAGGGTTGCCGTACCAATCTGGTGCGGAATGTGTCCTTGTGGACCTTCGAATTTCAGTAGGAGCTTGATCAGAAGTATCCTGGTCATCATCATTAACTTCCTCTCTAGTCGGTGCAGGCACCTCAGGAACATTTTCTTGAGTTGCGCCATTTTCCGGTTCAAGAGGTAATACTTCATCAAGTTCTACTTTCCTCCCACTTACTTCTTTCGAGAGAAACTCCTTCTCTAGAAAGGATCCATTCTTGGCAACAAAGATCTTGCCTTCGGATCTGAGGTAGAAGGTATACCCAATAGTTTCTTTAGGGTATCCTATGAAGACGCATTTTTCCGACTTGGGTTCGAGCTTTTCAGGTTGAAGTTTCTTGACATAAGCATCGCATCCCCAAACTTTTAGAAACGACAGCTTAGGTTTCTTCCCAAACCATAATTCATACGGTGTTGTCTCAACGGATTTCGACGGAGCCCTATTTAAAGTGAATGCGGCAGTCTCTAAAGCATAGCCCCAGAAAGATAGCGGTAAATCGGTAAGAGACATCATAGATCGCACCATATCTAATAGAGTGCGATTACGATGTTCGGACACACCATTACGCTGAGGTGTTCCAGGCGGCGTGAGTTGTGAAACTATTCCACATTTTCTTAAGTGTGTGCCAAACTCGTGACTCAAGTATTCTCCTCCACGATCTGATCGCAGGAACTTGATTTTCCTGTCACGTTGATTCTCAACCTCACTCTAAAATTCCTTGAACTTTTCAAAGGTCTCAGACTTGTGTTTCATTAAGTAGACATACCCATATCTACTCAAGTCATCAGTGAGGGTGAGAACATAACGATAGCCACCGCGAGCCTCAACACTCATTGGACCGCACACATCAGTATGTATGATTTCCAATAAGTTGGTTGCTCGCTCCATTGTTCCTGAGAACGGAGTCTTGGTCATTTTACCCATGAGGCATGGTTCGCACGTGTCAAATGATTCGTAATCAAGAGACTCTAAAAGTCCATCAGCATGGAGCTTCTTCATGCGTTTGACACCTATGTGACCAAGGCGGCAGTGCCACAAGTATGTGGGACTATCATTATCAATCTTACATCTTTTGGTACTCACACTATGAACATGTGTAGCATTACGCTCGAGATTCATTAAGAATAAACCATTCACCATCGGAGCATGACCATAAAACATATCTCTCATATAAATAGAACAACCATTATTCTCGGATTTAAATGAGTAGCCATCTCGAATTAAACGAGATCCTGATACAATGTTCATGCTCAAAGCTGGCACTAAATAACAATTATTAAGGTTTAAAACTAATCCCGAAGGTAAATGTAGAGGTAGCGTGCCGACGGCGATCACATTGACCTTGGAACCATTCCCGACGCGCATCGTCACCTCGTCCTTCGCCAGTCTCCGCTTATTCCGCAGCTCCTGTTTTGAGTTACAAATGTGAGCAACCGCACCGGTATCAAATACCCAGGAGCTACTACAAGTACTGGTAAGGTACACATCAATTACATGTATATCACATATACCTTTCGTTTTGCCGGCCTTCTTGTCCGCTAAGTATTTGGGGCAGTTCCGCTTCCAGTGACCACTTTCCTTGCAATAAAAGCACTCAGTCTCGGGCTTGGGTCCATTCTTTGGCTTCTTCCCGGCAGCTTGCTTGCCGGGCACGGCAACTCCCTTGCCGTCCTTCTTGAAAGCTTTCTTTCTCTTGCCCTTCTTGAACTTAGTGGTTTTATTCACCATCAACACTTGATGTTCCTTTTTGACTTCTACCTCTGCTGATTTCAGCATTGCAAATACTTCAGGAATGGTCTTTTCCATCCCCTGCATATTGAAGTTCATCACAAAGCTCTTGTAGCTCGGTGGAAGCGACTGAAGGATTCTGTCAATGACCGCGTCATCCGGGAGATTAACTCCCAGCTGAGTCAAGCGGTTATGCAACCCAGACATAGTGAGTATGTGCTCACTGACAGAACTGTTTTCCTCCATCTTACAGCTAAAGAACTTGTCGGAGACTTGATATCTCTCGACCCGGGCATGAGCTTGGAAAACCATTTTCAGCTCTTCGAACATCTCATATGCTCCGTGTCTCTCAAAACGCTTTTGGAGCCCCGGCTCTAAGCTGTAAAGCATGCCGCACTGAACAAGGGAGTAGTCATCGGTACGTGCCTGCCAAGCGTTCATAACGTCTTGTTCTGCAGGGAGAACAGGTGTGTCACCTAGCGGTGCTTGTAGGACATAATCTTTCTTGGCAGCTATGAGGATGATCCTCAGGTTCCGGACCCAGTCCGTGTAGTTGCTGCCATCGTCTTTCAGCTTGGTTTTCTCTAGGAACGCGTTGAAGTTGAGGACTACGTTGGCCATTTGATCTACAAGACATATTGTAAAAAAAATTAGACTAAGTTCATGATAATTAAGTTCATCTAATCAAATTATTCAATGAACTCCCACTTAGATAGACATCCCTCCAGTAATCTAAGTATAACATGATCCGAGTTAACTAGGCCGTGTCCGATCATCACGTGAGACGGACTAGTCAACATCGGTGAACATCTTCATGTTGATCGTATCTTCTATGTGACTCATGCTCGACCTTTCGGTCTTCTGTGTTCCGAGGCCATGTCTGTACATGCTAGGCTCGTCAAGTCAACCTAAGTGTTTGCATGTGTAAATCTGTCTTACACCCGTTGTATGTGAATGTTAGAATCTAACACCCGATCATCACGTGGTGCTTCGAAACAACGAACTGTCGCAATGGTGCACAGTTAGGGGAAACACTTTCTTGAAATTATTATGAGGGATCATCTTATTTACTACCGTCGTTCTAAGTAAACAAGATGCAGAAACGTGATAAACATCACATGCAATCAAACAATAATAGTGACATGATATGGCCAATATCACATAGCTCCTTTGATCTCCATCTTGGGGCTCCATGATCATCTTGTCACCGGCATGACACCATGATCTCCATCATCATGATCTCCATCATCATGTCTCCATGAAGTTGCTCGCCAACTATTACTTCTACTACTACGGCTAACGCGTTTAGCAATAAAGTAAAATAATTTACATGGCGTTTCTCAATGACACGCAGGTCATACAAAAAATAAAGACAACTCCTATGGCTCCTGCCAGTTGTCATACTCATCAACATGCAAGTCGTGATTCTTATTACAATAGCATGAACATCTCATACATCACATATATATCATTCATCATTCATCACAACTTTGGCCATATCACATCACAGAACACTTGCTGCAAAAACAAGTTAGACGTCCTCTAATTGTTGTTGCAAGTTTTACGTGGCTGCAAAAGGGTTCTAGCAAGAACGTTTTCTTACCTACGTGAAAGCCACAACGTGATTTGTCAACTTCTATTTACCCTTCATAAGGACCCTTTTCATCGAATCCGCTCCAACTAAAGTGGGAGAGACAGACACCCACCAGCCACCTTATGCAACTTGTGCATGTTAGTCGGTGGAACCGGTCTCACGTAAGCGTACGTGTAAGGTTGGTCCGGGCCGCTTCATCCCACAATACTGTCGAAGAAAGATAAGACTAGTAGCGGCAAGAAAGTTGACAACATCAATGCCCACAACAAATTGTGTTCTACTCGTGCAAGAGAACTACGCATAGACCTAGCTCTGATACCACTGTTGGGGAACGTTGCAGAAAACAAAAAATTTCCTACGGTTTCACCAAGATCCATCTAGGAGTTCATCTAGCAACGAGTGATCGGATTGCATCTACATACCTTTGTAGATCACGCGCGGAAGCGTTCAAAGAACGGGGATGAGGAAGGCGTACTCGACGTGATCCAAATCACCGGAGATCCTAGCGCCGAACGGACGGCACCTCCGTGTTCAACACACGTACGGTCAGCGTGACGTCTCCTCCTTCTTGATCCAGCAAGGGGAAGGAGAGGTTGAGGAAGATGGCTCCAGCAGCAGCACGACGGCGTGGTGGTGGTGGAGCTGCAGTACTCCGTCAGGGCTTCGCCAAGCTCTACGGAGGAGGAGGAGGTGTTGGAGAGGGAGAGGGAGGCGCCAGGGCTTAGGTGTGGCTGCCCTCCCTTCCCCTCACTATATATAGGGCCAAGGGAGAGGGGGGCGTAGCCTTGGCCCTTCCTCCAAGGAAGGGTGCGGCCAGGGAGGAGTCCATCCTCCCCAAGGCACCTAGGAGGTGCCTTCCCCCTTTAGGACTCTTCCTTTCCCTCATCTCTTGGCGCATGGGCCTTTTGGGGCTGGTGCCCTTGGCCCATATAGGCCAAGGCGCACACCCCTACAGCCCATGTGGCCCCCGGGGGCAGGTGGACCCCCTTGGTGGACCCCCGGACCCCTTTCGGCACTCCCGGTACAATACCGATAATGCGCGAAACCTTTCCGGTGACCAAAACAAGACTTCCCATATATAATTCTTTACCTCCGGACCATTTAGGAACTCCTCGTGACGTCCGGGATCTCATCCGGGACTCCGAACAACATTCGGGTTACTGCATATACATATCCCTACAACCCTAGCGTCACCGAACCTTAAGTGTGTAGACCCTACGGGTTCGGGAGACATGTAGACATGACTGAGATCGCTCTCCGTTCAATAACCAACAGCGGGATCTGGATACCCATGTTGGCTCCCACATGCTCCTCGATGATCTCATCGGATGAACCACGATGTCGAGGATTCAAGCAACCCCGTATACAATTCCCTTCGTCAATCGGTATGTTACTTGCCCGAGATTCGATCGTCGGTATCCCAATACCTCGTTCAATCTCGTTACCGGCAAGTCACTTTACTCGTACCGTAATGCATGATCCCGTGACCAGACACTTGGTCACTTTGAGCTCATTATGATGATGCATTACCGAGTGTGCCCAGTGATACCTCTCCGTCACACGGAGTGACAAATCCCAGTCTTGATCTGTGTCAACCCAACAGACACTTTTGGAGATACCCGTAGTATACCTTTATAGTCACCCAGTTACGTTGTGACGTTTGGTACACCCAAAGCACTCCTACGGTATCCGGGAGTTACACGATCTCATGGTCTAAGGAAAAGATACTTGACATTGGAAAACTCTAGCAAACGAACTATACGATCTTGTGCTATGTTTAGGATTGGGTCTTGTCCATCACATCATTCTCCTAATGATATGATCTCGTTATCAATGACATCCAATGTCCATAGTCAGGAAACCATGACTATATGTTGATCAACGAGCTAGTCACCTAGAGGCTTACTAGGGACATGTTGGTGTCTATTATTCACACATGTATTACGATTTCCGGATAACACAATTATAGCATGAATAAAGACAATTATCATGAATAAGGAAATATAATAATAATGCTTTTATTATTGCCTCTAGGGCATATTTCCAACAGACTAACCAATATCCAAGCTCAAAATATATAAGTGAAGCACACGAAGCATTCTAAACCATACTCAAAAGATTTAAGTGAAGCACAAAAAGCAATTCTATAAGATCATACTTAAAAAATATAAGTGAAGCACATGAAGTATTCTATAAATCAATAAAGGGCTATCTCATACTAGTATAGTTCTTAAAGGAAAAACAAAAACACAAACGACACAAATTATGTGAACAAAACAAAAACCGAGGTATACCAATAATTGTTGAAGAAGAAGGATGGGATGCCAACCGGGGCATCCCCAAGCTTAGATGCTTGAATATACTTGAAATATTTACTTGGGGTGCCTTGGGCATCCCCAAGCTTGAGCCATTGCCTCTCTTTATTCTTCTCACATCAGTAACTCCTCGTTCTTCGAACACTTCATCCACACAAAACTTTAACAAAAACTTTGTGAGATCCGTTAGTACTGTTGCAAACTCATTCTAATTTCATATTAGAACCATATCTACTGTATTCCAAATTCACCATGGTTCATACCCCCCGATACTACCCATAGATTCATCAAAATAAGCGAACAACTAATAGAAAACAGAATCTGTCAAAAACACGACAGTCTGTAGTAATCTGGAAGTTTAGTAAACTTCTGTAACTCCAAAAAAATCTAAAAAATATGACAATTTAAACAATTTGTACCTAAGTAATGTGCAAAAAGTTTCATACCCATTTGACTTTCCAGTAAAAATTTTAAAATCACGCGCTACAGCCAAAGTTTCTGTTTTTGTACTCCACAAAGTAAACAAGCAATCTAATCATCCTAAAACAAAGGTTTGGCACATTATTTTTATAATACAATGGATATATACAAGGGGATAATTATTTTCAGATAAGCTTCCATGAATTTTTTTACATTGTTTCCATGAGCATGAACACAAGTGCTTAAGGTCGACCCTCATTTCTTCAATGCATAATCTTCCAATCACTTCTCTTATTGAAAAACTTTTTAGGCATGAGAGGCAAGTAATTTTTTTTGTATTTCCATTCTTAATTTTTCTTATGTTTCACCCACAACTAAAGAGAAACAAAAAAGGAAAAACAAAATCTACTTAGTGAAGAAAGCAAACAAGCACACACGAGAATATCAACCCCACGCTATTGCTCCCCGGCAACGGCGCCAGAAAAGAGCTTGATAATCCCCTAGTGCAGGGAATCATCGTAGCACTTCCCAATGGTGGAAGTGATAAGTATGGAGTGTCGAACCCACAAGGAGCTAAAGATAAGATCAATATTCTCTCAAGTCCTATCTGCCACTGATACGACTCTACGCACACCGAACATTTGTTTCCAACTAGAAACGAGAAATAAAACTAGGTTGTGGGTATGAAGAGGACAGGGGCGAAGCCAGAAATTTTGTGGAGCCTGGGCAATTTTACGCCTAAGTATATAATCTAAAAATTAAAATAGGGAGTTTGGACCATGTTTTTTTTCTTGATACCAGTCTCTTTTCGATAGAGACCGATAGAACCGGTTTTAAAAAAAAGGCTTCCCACAAAGTATTTAAACAAATTTTTAATTCATATTCATTTATTAGCAGAATATATTGTATTTAACCTCGAAAACACTTCCAGAGTCTAGGTGCGATGTTGTTTTAAAATATGCATTCGTGTTCCATTTGACACTACTCAAACATCTAGCAAAAAAATCGGGGTCCAACAAAATGTCCGGTAACCGATCGGTTTCCAAAATTTGGTTGACCAATGAAAATACCTTGATTCTAATACACAACATATAGCCACAAATATATTCTAATAGTGAAGAAGTAATATATAGCCTGAATGACCAACTGCACACACTTTAACCTCTAAATTTCAACCCCAAAGTCTATCAATCTTCAAAAGTTAGCAATCTCACCTGATCACAAAGGAGGGGATAAGAAGCCGCCGACCGATGATGCAAGTTGTTCCTCGGATGGATCTGCTTCGGAGCCCATCGTCGGCCACGCGCACAGCTCAGGCCAGCCTCCACTCGCCGTTGTTCCATCTCCAATCGACCCCAAGAGTATCGCCATCTGCACGAGCCGAGCTGGCCAGGTCGCGGGGAGGTAGATCGTGGTCCTCTTTTTCTAGAAAACTATCATGGCCATTCCCTTGTGGAGTAAACAACACATAGACGGCTTGCTACGCTAGTAGCCGAATAGGCCTATAATCCCACGTCAATCATGTTCACCTAACCCATTTACTGAAGGAAAAGAAAGCCCATTACATGAGCCTACCACAACCAGCCCATTTGCCCGGGTAAAGCACGAGGCGTTGACGATTTTTCCCAGTATAACGGGGCCATCGTACCTACCGCGTAGCGAGCGAGCCCAGGCAAGTGCCTAGGGTCGCCGGGCGCTGGCTCCGCCACTGGAAGAGGATAACTTTGCATGATATCGGAGAGCTAAAATATAAAAATAGGTGTTGTTATCATAAAGTTAGAATATATTACTAAATATTATAAATAGCAAGTATGGAATAATGATGGGTCGGTGTGCGGAATTATCCTAGACAATCGTTAACAAGACCGGTGGTCGTCATTGCAATTTCATATGAGGGAGAGGCATAAGCTAACTTTTTTCTCTTCTTGAATCATATGCACTTATGATTGGAACTCTAGCAAGCATCCGCAACTATTAAAGATCATTAAGGTAAAACTCAACCATGGCATTAAAGCATCAAGTCCCCTTTATCCCATACGCAACAATCCCCTTACTCGGGTTTATACTTTTGTCAGTCAAGCAACCCACTATAAGCGAATCATGAACGTATTGCAACACCCTACAGCGGGAATCCCTCATGCTTGCGCGACACGGAGGGCACAATAGGACAGCACCAAAATAAAACATACAACGCATACCAATCTAGATCATCAATCAACCCAAAGACGAAGGATATCTACTCAAAACATCATAGGATGGCAACACATCATTGAATCATAATATGTGGCATAAAGCACCATGTTCAAGTAGGGATTATAGCGGGGTGCGGGAGAGTGGACCGCGTAAAAGAGATGAGGATGGTGATGATGATGATGATGTTGATGAAGACGATCACCGTGGCGATGATTCCCCTCCCGATGGCACTCCGGCGCCACCGAGAGAGAGGAGGAGAGGTTCTCCCCCTTGTGCTTCCTCCTCCATGGCCTCCCTCCTGGATGGGGAGAGGTTATCCCTCTGGTCCTTGGCCTTCATGGTGATGATGGCCCCTCCGAGATCCTCCTCCATAGCCTCCGGTGATGATGGCCCCCTCCAGTAGGGTGCCAGAGAGGGCCTAGATTGATTTCTCGTGGCTACAGAGGCTTGCGGTAGCGGAACTTCCGATCTAGGTTAATTTGTCGAGGTTTGGGTATTTATAGGAGAGGTTGGCGTCGAGAACAAGTCAGGGGGCGCCACGGGAAGTCCATGAGGCACATGGGCGCGCCCCCACCCTCGTGGGGCCCACGGGACTCCCCTCCGGTAAATTTTTGTTTCAGTATTTTTTATATTTTCCAAAAAAATTCTCCGTTGATTTTCATCGCATTCCGAGAACTTTTATTTCTGCACAAAAACAACACCACGGTAGTTCTGCTGAAAACAGCGTCAGTCCGGATTAGTTCTAATCAAATCATACTAAAATCATATAAAACTATTATAAACATGGCATGAATACTTCATAAATTCTAGATACGTTGGAGACATATCAAGCGTGCGCGGTAGGTGACCAGAGCGCAATGGTGAGGGTCACGCCCCTGCAGGCGACGACGCCCGCGTCGACGGCGATGTCGCGAACGTTGGCGAAGCACATCAGGAAGTGCTCGGGGTGGAACTTGGAGACATGGAGCTTGTCCCAAGGGATGGCGAGGTATCTCTCAAAAGCCTTGGCCATGATCTGGGGGTTGACGTCGACGCGGACCTCAGACATGGTCACCACGACGGCGCATGCGTAGGCTAAGGGCAGCCTCCTCCATGGAGAGGGATGGAGATGGTGAATGAGCTGCCACCAGAGGGGCAGCGCGTAGGGTCACCGGGGCGGGAGGCCATGGGGGATGCCGGGTGGCCGATGGTGGAGGCGGGGCTGCGAGGGTGGTGGGGGCGGTGGACGGAGACGGGGGCGGTCGGCACGCGGGGTGGGGCATGTGGTGCACTTGGGGCAGCGTGGGGAGCGGGAGCGGTGCCCGCAAAGCCAGCAGCTGGAGCACCGCACAGGATCTCGATACTTGCTTGCAGGGTGGCCGCGGTAGAGACAGCAGAGGCCGCGGCCGAGGAGGCGCTTCAAATAGGACGCACGGCGGAGCTCGGCCTTCAATTTCTGCGTAGGCGAGTGTCTCTCACCATAAACCGCCCCCTCCGAGGATGGTACGGGTGGTGCACGCCGCCAGCGCCTCGAGCAAATGAGTTACCATTCCGGGTAAGCAGCAGCACGCGCCCCAGGCCGTGGGGATGGGGGTGATTGCAGGGAGGCCATGGGATAAATGTGGAGGTCGAGGGGATGCAGATGATAGACCGCAAGCTCGGAGGGTAGGCCGGCACAAGGAGTAATGGCGCAGCAGAGGAGTGAATGGCCCTGAGGAGCACGGCAACGTTGTCAGGGGAGCCAAGGGTGCTCCAGCGTCGGCGCGGGTAGGCGGAGGGGGACGAGCTGGCGGTGGATGACGAGCCCGGAGTGGGGTACGCCAGATCTGAGGTTGCCGGCGCCGGAGTGGCGACCGCCGAGGGGGTGGTGGGAGGGAGGTGGGAGTGCGTGAGGGAGTCATAACTTGAGTGCACAAATTTTTGATTCTAAGTCATTTGGGGGTTGTTTGGATTGTGACTATCTTTGTCATATGTTGTCATATGATTTTTGCCACATTTGTCTTATTTGAGTTGCTTAAATTGTTAGCCACACTTTGGCTTGCCTAAGGGTATCTTGTCATATTTTTTGTGTTTATGACATATGGGGTTCACTGCTCATAAAAAATTCCTTGCCTCGAGTGTGGCTAGAATCAAACACCTATCTAACTTGATCAAACTTGCCTAAGGCAAGGTGTGGCAAAGTGTGGCAAGGTGTTTCGCAGAAAGACTAAGGGGCTGTTTGGATTGTGACTATCTTTGTCATATATTGCCACATGATTTTTGCCACACTTGTCACACTTGCCTTAGTTGAGTTGCTCAAATTATTAGCCACACTTTGGCTTGCCTAAGGGAATCTTGCCAAACTCTTTGTGTCTATGTCATGTGGGATTCACTGCTCATAAAAAATTCCTTGCCTTAGGTGTGGCTACAATCAAACACCTATCTAACTTGATCAAACTTGTCTAAGGTAAGGTGTGGCAAAGTGTGGCAAGGTGTTTCCCAGAAAGACTAAGGGGCGGTTTGGATTGTGACTATCTTTGTCATATATTGCCACATGATTTTTGCCACACTTGTCTTAGTTGAGTTGCTCAAATTGTTAGCCCACTTTGGCTTGCCTAAGAGAATCTTGCCACACTTTTTGTGTCTATGTCATGTGAGATTCACTGCTCATAAAAAAAATTCTTGCCTTAGATGTGGCTAGAACCAAACACTTATCTAACTTAGTCGAACTTATCTAAGATTAGGCATGGCAAAGTGTGACAAGGTGTGGCTGGGAACCAAACAGCCTCTAAGTCATTCGGCGTGGCGTGACGTACAAATGGGTTCTGTTTTCTCATAAGTTCGTTGTTTGACAGCTGTCACGGAGCAGCGTGCATGCATGCATCTCTTGTCGTGAAGAGTTCAGGACCAGATCAAGCCCTAGAACAGCCTGGAAACCCATACGTAACTCAGCGTGCATGACTCACCGACACGTCGATAGCGCGCGACGACTGGACCATAAGTCCGGCTGCACGCATGTGTCCACCTAGCAGTGGCTGGTGCCTGCAGGTGGTGGAGTACGCAGGTCGTTCCTGGTTACAGCGACGTCGCCTAATTCAAGAGTTGACTAGGCGCGCTGCTAATTCGGTCTACTGTACTCGGTCGTCGCATAGCTCGCTCCTGCCCGCAACGTTGAATAGCACACAGAGAAAGCTACTCGCACAGTACGTGGCCGGGAACATGCACGCGGCGCGAACTGAATTGCCTGTCAATCACCGGGATTGCAAGTTCAAAGTGCCAATTGGCACTTTCCGGGATTCAAAGTTCGGGATTTGATTTAGCTTTCGTCTATAATTTTAAGGTTTATTTTGAACCTTTTCCGTCTAATTACGTACTGTGTACTAGAATCATTACGTGCGAAGGAACACCGGCTGTCGCCACCAACCGTACAGCGCTAAGCATGTGGGATGAGATCACGGCCGCGCCGGCCGGCACGTAGCGCGAGCGCCATCGACCGGACGACGGCGACGTTTTCTGTCGGTGGAAGCAAGCCGCGCTCGTTGGCGGGCGCGGGACGAGACACCCGCGCGGGTACGTGGCGGTGACGGTGCAGGTGGGAGGATCCGAGGATCTGCCGAGGAAGGAACACAACAAGGAATCCTCCGAGTCCAAAGAGTAAACGACACGATCTCGGAAAAGGTCGGCGCACCGCGCGTATCCGTGTCATCCCCCGGCGGTCTCGACGGCGCCGCCCGGGCGGCTACGTGCCGCCGTGTGTCAGGTCAAGGTGGCAGCAAAATACTCAAATCATTTTTTCGCAAAAATAATTAAAAAAATTACTCCACCCTTTGCTGTAGCTCTTCTCACTTGCGTTACTGTTTTTGCTGTTTGATAGTATATGGTTTATTCCTCCGTCTGAAAATTCTCTTTACCAGAAACAGTTTGGATACTCCGGTAGGTAGTACACCTAGTTGCCATGATGGACAAATGTCAACACGGCTTTCCTCTCTTAATTTAATCTTGACCTCTGACTGACTCCGACGTGCAGCATGTCTTCACTTCCAAGAAAGAGACTCGTCGGTCCTTTGGGGAATCCGAAACTTGTCGGCACGGCGTTTCTGTTTTGATATCCTTTGTTTCGGGAAACAACCTCTCGGTCTCGGGACGACTTTCTTACACACGGGGACCGTGCCCCAAGTTGGCAGGAGCATTAAATGCTTAAGTAGTATATACTGTCAACCGAACCTGCAAATGGAGGCAGTTGGCTTGCCCTCTTTCGCAGCTTTGAACGCAAATGGTACAAGCTTCGGGTAAAAAACTCGACCTGGGCGATGGGCGTCGGTGCCCGCAACCTTGCGGGACATTGCACCCGGTCGAGCTTTCGTGCGGGGAACGAAACGATGCCTTGCTCGCCGGCCAGTTGCATTAAACAATGACCAAATTGATACTACGTACGACCATGCGTAGTACAGGTCCGATGCACGGTTCACGACACAGAAATAACAATGCAGCGCGGCTCCAAACAGTGTTCTCGATTGGCTCCACAAGTTTGGAGGAGGCGTCGGGATCCAAGACAAGAGCGGCGGCCGGCCGGAAAGGCGTTCCTTGGCTGCTGCAACTTGCGCAAGTTGCTGGCTGCTGCTGACCGCATTGACCGGCATCGGCAGATTCCGGTCGCATCTGCCTCTGACCCTTGACCGGTCAGAGATTCCAACTAAGCAGCCGCCGGTCCAATTAGGCAGCCGTCGCACACGCAACGAGGCATGCACGAGGGCCGCGTGCTGCACTTAACTACGTAAATACAGTGGCATGACAAGAGGACGGGGCCAGAAGCGACCTGTCTGCCCGGCTCTTCCCGGGCCCGTTGAGTCGTGCCACACGGGCGTCGCTTTTCCTTTTCGTAGAAAAATGGCGCACCAGCACGCGGCCACGCCCACGCCCACCGATGCCACCTTTTCTTTTCTCCTTACCGAACGGCATATATGTAAGTTGCGTCGTGTTACATGTTAACAGGATGAAAAAAAAACAGCGTCCTGTTGCATGCCGGGTTAGCTCTAATGCTGCGATTGGACGGGCTACCTATTAGCTCGCTTGATTAGTTAGGTGACCTCAACAGTCTGTGGTTCGCGGGTAAATCAGGCTGGACGGGCGACCTAGCTTAGCTGCTGCGTGCTGTCGAGAAATGTGAGGTGTGAGCCCGCATGACCGATGGTATCGTGTCCATCGGCGGATACCCAAAACGATAGGTGAGCGCATCACGGGAATATATAGTTAACTATGCAATATCAAGTGGCTAATGAACACGAGAAGCTCGAGTTCCTTTTTTAAGACCGTACAAAGAAAATAGAGAAAGGAAGGAAGAGGCCTACTCGGCAGCAACAAAATCCTACGGAGTAATTGCCTTTGGAAGTTTTTAGCAGGAGATCGCCAACATTTCATGACAATGGTATCCCCGACGGTCAACACAACAGAGAAAGAGAGACCTCTAGTACAAATCAAAAGGAAGATAGCTAGCGAAAGTACCCTTCTAATCTTGAGTTCAAATGCTTTTATTGTGAACAATAAAAATTTAAGAAGTAGAAATGAATTCAAAAAAAACTCTTAAATTTTTTTTATGTAGAAAACTTTAATAAATGTTTGAAATGCATGCAAATTTTCATCCTAAATCACATTGGGGGAAGTCGTGGCCAAAACAAATCCAGAGCTCCAAGCTGGGTTTGAAAGAAACATTTTCAGAGCATCGATTTTTTTTTATGTTTTCAGTTTTTTCTTCGAATTTACTGATCATCCAAGAGCATTTGAGCTCGAGATTAGAAACTCCACATCCGATAGCTAGAGGTTTTCTAGGAACCTTGAGATTGAGTGGTGACGGCAGGATCTCTGGTGTAGGCCCGTAGCGAGGATTCGCGCCAGCAGGCCTGGAATGGCCGAATCATATTCCTAGAAGTCACTAGATTCGTCCGAGGTCATGAGACCCGTCCGGCTACAAAACACCCTATCGTCCATACGACATGACCATTGAAAGACAAGACAATCAAGGTGGGCGTTACTTACGGCGCCACCAAGCCAGCGTTATGACAATACAGTGATCCTTAGGGTAATGTCTGTCATCATTGCACCATTACTATTGTGTGGCCAACTCGGACGTTGTACTCCTAAGCCTCGTCGCCCCTATATAATGCCTGGTTATGTGGAAATATATACAAGTTTTTCACATGATTGAGAAGATCTAGGTACATCATTGTATTGTAAACTCACCCATACGAGGCATGATCGTACACACATCAGGAGGAGGGTATTATCTCCGTAAGGGGCCAGGACCTCGATAAATTCCTCTTGTGTAATCATGTACCCAGATCGTCCACGCCTGCTTCGCTCCACTAATCACCCAAATCATGTGTATTGTCGTAAATCGCCGCTATAGGTGGTGAGTATAACAACGCTGAAATGGCTTTGAGAACTAGAGTATTAGAGTATGGAATGTGTTTTCATAGAGGTAAATCTTTTACACTCGATTGGATGTGGATATTGGAGCAAGGAATTACATGAGAATAAATCTTGTTTGAATGTGTTTGGAATTGGGAAATGAAATTGGGAAAGAATACCATGAAATCCAACCACAACTAAAAGATTCGTTCTCCATAAGTTAGCCTTAACTCTTTGTGTCGGATTGAATTGGGAAACATTACTTCACTGATGCCACCGAGTTATTGGCAACCGACAATGTCGACATCGAAGGATCGTCGCCAACCGACACCGCTAGAGATTCGTCGATGACCAGCACCACCGGAATTTCAACCGCTGACCACCATCACTAACACTAACATGTATGTCATGCTCCTTACACTGGCACCATCACTGCAATCATGCTTTATACCCCAGCAAAGGAGGTGCTCACGGTCATATCCCCGGGCTCCATCTGTGTAGAGCTCGCAAGCCCCCATATGCTCCTCAATGCCATTTGTTTTTGTCGTGCTAGCCACCATCATCACCTTTATCACTGTGCCCTTCTACTACCACCACCAAGCCTGCTTCCATATGTGGTGTCGTGATCCACCACCAAGACACCTCACTCAACAGGCCCACCATGCTCGTGCTCTTCTTCAACGCCTCCATTGTTGATGTCCTCTCCAGGAACGGTAAACTCCAACAATTGACACATCATGGACTTATTCACCCTATGCTCCGGTGATGTTGTCTAAGGAGATGCAGTCGCCTCGTGGAAGTCACTAAAAAGGAAGTGTGATGGGGAGGAGAGGAAGAGATGGAGCGGACGCTAGAATCCTATAGAGAGGAACTGAGATACGAAGGAGAGCAAAAGAAGTATCTGACGATAGGGGAAGAAAAAACACAATTCAACACCTTTTATATCAGCGATAAAAGTCATCTAGTGATGTTGTCAGAGGAGTCCCTCGTCCATCCACGTATGAATAGCGGCATACCCAATTCTGTGCAGTGATGAGGGAGACAGCGCAATTAGCTTGTGTATTTGCGATCGGCTTTGCTACTTCCCTTTTTAGACTATAAAAATAAATTGGAATTGGTCATTCGTTTGCTTCTAGCAATGCCCCATGTTTTGTACAACCTCTTATTTTAGAAAAATGGGATTTTGTTTTCAAATTGAACATTTTTGAAATCCAGGAATATTTTTCAAATTCATGAACAATATTTTTAACCCAAAACTTTTTTATTTTAAATTATTTTTTCAAACATGTGATCATATTTTGGAATTTTAATATTTTTTCAAATTCGCAATCTTTTAAATTCAGAATTAATTGTTGATATCTGGGAAGATTTTCAAGTGTGTGAACATTTTTTGAAATTCGAATCATGTTTCAAATTGTTTTTTAAGTCAAAGCATTGCTTAAATGTAGGGAGAGTTTGTGAAATTTTTAACTTTTTCCAACTTCACGAACAGTTTTTAATTCGGAGTGCTTTTGAAATTTGGAACATTTTCTGAAATCTAGGACCATTAATCTCGTAATTATTTTTTGAATTTCGAAACATTTTTAAATTCATGAATATTTTTTGGAGTGCCAACTATTTTTTTCGAATTTATGAGACTTCAAAAAAAATCCTGAACAGTTTTCGGAGTTAAGAAAGCAAATGCTAAGTCTCGCTTGTAACGAGACTAACGAAAAACCCTATTCGACGCATTTTGCATCAAACTGTTGTCGAATCGCACAAGCGAGCCGAAGTGGCGAGCAATTTGGGCTGGCTCATCACAGCCTTTTCAGGTTCCGTTTGGGAACCTTCTAGAGGGTTCCCTGTCGTTTTTTATTGGTTTTGGGACATTTTAGAAGTTTTCTGAACAGGTTTTTTATTTACCTTTTTCTTTTTCCTATTTTCCTTTTTTTCTTTCTTGTTTCTTTTTTATTTTTATTTTACTAGGACATATGCCCGTGCGTTGCAACTGGAGAGATTATTCACGTGTCCATGAAAATATGCACCAGCGGATGTTTTTTTAACTCCTTTCATATTTGCATAATCCCCTTGCATTTTATGATCTCCTTCCTTATTTATGCATATAATCATGCCCACTAAATTTAATATTTAGTATAATTTCTTTGCGCTATTATTCTCCCATTTTTTCCTTTTCTTTGTGAAACGCTTCTTTCTAATTCATGAACAATATTTTTAAACCCAATTTTTTTTATTTTAAATTATTTTTTCAAACATGTGATCATATTTTGGAATTTTAGTATTTTTTCAAATTCGCAATCTTTTAAATTCAGAATTAATTGTTGAAATCTGGGAAGATTTTCAAGTGTGTGAACATTCTTTGAAATTCGAATCATGTTTCAAATTGTTTTTTAAGTCAAAGCATTGCTTAAATGTAGGGAGAGTTTGTGAAATTTTTAACTTTTTCCAACTTCACGAACAGTTTTTAATTCGGAGTGCTTTTGAAATTTGGAACATTTTCTGAAATCTAGGACCATTAATCTCGTAATTATTTTTTGAATTTCGAAACATTTTTAAAATTCATGAATATTTTTTGGAGTGCCAACTATTTTTTCGAATTTATGAGACTTCAAAAAAATCCTGAACAGTTTTCGGAGTTAAGAAAGCAAATGCTAAGTCTCGCTTGTAACGAGACTAACGAAAAACCCTATTCGACGCATTTTGCATCAAACTGTTGTCGAATCGCACAAGGAGCCGACGTGGCAAGCAATTTGGGCTGGCTCATCACAGCTTTTTCAGGTTCCGTTCGGGAACCTTCTAGAGGGCTCCCTGTCGTTTTTTATTGGTTTTGGGACATTTTAGAAGCTCTCTGAACAGGTTTTTTATTTACCTTTTTCTTTTTCCTATTTCCCCTTTTTTTCTTTCTTGTTTCTTTTTTATTTTTATTTTACTCTATTATTTGCTATAACTCCTTTGTATTATTATTCTCTCCTTCCCTTTTTTTTGTGAAACTCTCTTTCCTTATTTGTGCCCACTGATCACAACCTGGGTACAATCCCCTCCGTATTTGCGCAATTGATCACGCCCACTGGATCCGATCATCATAATTTAGTTATCCCCAAACATCCCTTGAAATCGGAGCCACATATTAGTCCATCTTTGTTCCCTTATTAATTCTCGTGGCTGCTTATTAATTTTGAATTAGAGACGTATATAAATCGGTTAAACATAATGCAAGGAAGCGATGTGGTATTATTTATTAAGGGAACGAATCTTGTATTTTATACATTGATGCGGTAGCTTGGTTGGTCTCTGCTTTTGCGCTTTATAAATTGTAAAGAAGGGAGTTTAATTTTTTTTTTGAGACAAAGAAGGGAGTTTAATCCCCCCGTGAAGACGTTTCCTCTTGCTTGGGCCAGATTCAGTAATATTTTTCTGGCCTGGTTACGATGTTGTTGTCTGCTAGTAGAGCAGGCTCAACGTGGCCGAGTGGAGCAGGCAGGCGTGCGTGCCGCTTGGGACCTGGAACCAGGGTACGTAGACGTTTAACCTCAGAATAGTATCACCTCGTGTATGTATCTTAAATACAAAATTATCTAAGCGGGACGAGAATATCACCTTACTTTAATAGTAGGTATAGACTTTCGTTTTTCATTTATCCATTTCAAGTTTATTTCTTTTCTCAACAAATTTTCTGAAACTTAAATTTCTTTGCATGTTTATAAATTTCTTTGTTTTTCTGGAAATTCAAATTCGAACTTCTTAAAAACTTTAGATTCCTGAAAATGTTCGCATTTTTATATTTTGCTCACAAGTTCCAAAAATGTTTGTCGATTTTGGAAGATGTTCCTATTTCCAAAATATATTTGTGACTACAAAATCTGTACGAAAACACAAGAAAGTTCGGGAATTTCGTAAAATGTCTATGTTTTGAAAAATTGTTCATCTCGTAGAAGTTCACATGTTTTCAAATTTTGTTCACGGAGTCGAGAAAAATCACATTTATGTAATTTGTTTGCAAATTGAAAAAATGTTCAGTTGGATTTCATAATTTTTTGTGTTTTAAAAAAATGTTCATATTTTCGGGCCTTTTTCAATTTTGTTCTTGTTTTTTTCAAAAAATGTTCGTGTTTGGAAAAATGTGTATGTTGTTAAATGTTCTCATTTCAAATATTGTTCCTTTTTTTTTACAAAAATTGTTTGAGATTCCCATAAAATGTTCGAGTTTGTAAAGGTTTGTTAGCAAATTTTGAAAATGTTTGTTTTCCTAAATACTCCCTCCATTCCAAAATATAGTGCGCCCGCGCTTCCCGAGGTCCAACTTTGACCATAAATTTAACCAACGAGACCAACTGCGGCGGGACAAAAAATTATATAATTGAAACTTCTTTCGAATATGAATTCATTGATATAATTTTTGCTCCCGCCGCAATCGGTCTTGGTAGTTAAATTTACGGTCAAAGTTGAAGCATGGGAATAGAGGAAGCACTACATTGTGGAATGGAGGGAGTATATTGCCATTTGTGTAAAAGGAAACCACGTTTGAATTTTTAAAAGAAGTTTATTTTGGTTCGCCTCTTACAGTTCATATTAACTTTTTTTAGGTGAGTTTATATTAATTGAGGTACCATTTTAGACAAACAAGTCAGTGAACACATTCTCTAGCGATGTGGATTAGTTTCTGGAGGCCGTGTGTTCGATACCATTCACACACGTTTTGGGGAATTTTTTGCGAGTTGTTCTCTAAATTTTGCCGTTGTCATTCCCTTCTTTAGGTATCACGTTGCAAACCTTGCATTGGAGTGAGCCTGTCTTTGTTTCTTTGTCGGTTTTTATTGGTTTTCTTTGTTTGTTTTGGTTCTCATTCTACACTTTTCCTATACGTCAAGAATATTTTTCTAATATACATTTAATATTTTAATACATTTTCAATATTTTTTTTCTCTACATATTTTAAATAATTTTTATATACAATATTAAAAAAGTGAATACATGAGCAACTTGTTTTTAAACAGATTTGAACACTCTGAAATGCCTGATTAACAATTTTCAAATACAAGGTTAATACTTTTAATTCATGGTCAACATTCTTTATACAAATTTACCATTTTTTAAATGATTGATTAATATTTTCTGAATACATAGTCAAAAATCTATACACATTTAACCCAAATGCTAGAAAGTGCAGCCGTGCTTTTCCATTGTTGCAAGCGCACGCTGTCTTAGTCTTCCGATCGAGGAGACTGAATTAAAACTAATCCAATTGTGCAACTCACATAGAGGAATTAACGTGCAGGAAAAGCACCTTGTCTTGCGCACGCCTCCACCCCGTGATTTCTCAGCAATATCCCACGTGCATGCATTTATTTGGGGCTTCAAAAAATTTGAAAACCCGTAACTTCTAATTTGAGCATCGAAATTCAAACCCGCTTTCATGGTTGTGTTTCTCGCGATCTTCAAGACTAGATCCCGTATGAGTATGTTTCGATGAATTTTTATTTAGAGCAACTTTGGGTGCTACGGAGACAATTTTAGTGCTATAGGAAAGCAATTTTTTATTAGTGTGCGTAATATGACTTCCTATCACCCCGCAAAAAAAATTATGACTTCTTATCATCGAAAATCAGTTCGAAGCTGGCTACCATGACTACCAAGTTAACTAGTTTCACCTTTAAGTTCCTACCATGGCTAGCAAGTATTCTACGGTTACTAGTTTCGTCTCCAGGTTGATAGTATTGAGGTAACCTAGTTTCCGAGGTAGGTTAACATTATCCTAAGCTGTCTGCCATAGCTAGCAAGTAGCTTAACATCATTTTTAGTTGCATACAACACTTTTCAGTATGGTAAGCAACTTAGTTTCATAGATAGACAACTTAGTAACACTGATGGCAACTTTGAATGTATTGTAGGCAACTGAAATAGCAATGGCAGGAAACTAAGTATCATCGGTAGGCAACTTAGAGAAAGCAATGATAAGCAACTTCACAATATTGTAGGCAACTATTTTACAAAGTTAGGCAACTGAGCAGTAATGGTAGGCCACTAATTACCAATAGCAGGCAACTGAGCATCAATGGTAAGCAATTTCATCGTATTTATAGGCAACTAAGCATCAACTATAGTTAACTTACCATTAACAATAGGCAACTGAGCAGCAATGATAAGAAAGTTGGGAAAATTCACACGTACATATGGTGTAGTGAAGTTGCTTGTATGTGGCACTAAAAGTGCCTCATGTTTTGTGTGTGTTTCCTCATTTTTATACAAACCAACCTAATAGGGAGTTCTACTACGACAAAAAGAAGAAGTTGCCTCCCTATAGCCCCAAAGTTGCCTCCATTGCACCTAAAGTTGCTCACAAAAAAGTTTGAAGAAACCTACCCATATGGGATCTAGTTTTGAAGAACTCGTCGTGACATACCCAACGGTGAAAATGGATCGGAATTTCGATCCTCGAAACAAAAGTTATGGCTTTTAAAAAAACTAAACCCCAAATAAATGCATGTCATAAAGATCTTGGTTGATTTCCTTTTTGGATCTTTGTTTGTTACAGAATCACACAGTTATGCGGCAGACTAGATGGTTTCCTTCCTAGAAGGGAAAGTGTGCCCGATCACACAAACGAGCATCTGGGCGCTCCCTAGCCACGTCCCACTTAGTAGTTTTCAAATGTTTTATTAGCATTTCTCAAATTCTTGATTAATTTTTTTAAAATACATTATCAATTTTTTTCGTACACATTATACTTTTTTCTATACACGAGAAACATTTACTGTTTACACGTTTCACATTTTTGAAATGTTTGGTTAACATTATGTTCAAATGCTTTTATGTAAAGTGTTTTTCTAATATATCTATTTGAAATTTTTGGCAATATAAACAAAAATAAAAAAATAAAGAAGGAAAACAATATTGGGAATATTTGACAATATAAAAAATAGTAAAAAAGTAAAGCAAAAAAGTAAAAAAAAACATGAAAAAACCCCGAGGTTGTGGCCTCCTGCCTAGGTCGGCCCATCTCGCGCATCCTTCAAGCGGGGCTTCCCTTTATCTCATGTGAAGCGAGTGATAGAGGCGCCCGGGAAATCACCTAGTAATGCCTCACCTGGCTTTGAAAGGATTCGGGCTCTAAGGAGCAATGCCGGATCAACAGACTGCTTACTAAGGCTTTACGGATCAATCCAACATGGTGCTATCTGATTGGACGTTGTTTGGGGTACTTGCCCCCTCCTGAAATTTCGGGGGGAAGGGGGGTGGGGGGGGGGGGGGTTAGTTTGCACTCGTATTAGCACCATAATGGTCCGTTGTTCTATTGTTTTTGGGCTTTGAGCTAGTTACGACCTTTCTACGTGTGTAATGGAACAACCTCCTGACAGTATAGCTGGCCGGGCCAATCACGCCGACCCACAAGCACGCCGGCACGGCCCGCCATGGGGCAGGCACGACACAGGCTAAACGGGTCGTGTCTGGGCCTCGAGGCTCGGCACGCGGGCCAGCACGGCACGACCCATTTATTAATTTTTATTTTTCCTGATGTGTGTGTGTGTGTGACCTAAATTACAGCCCAATAGGCTGAAAAACATGCGGCCCGGCGTGCTAAACGTGCCACGGGCCGGCCTGTTTAATAACCAGGCTGTGCCTGGGCCGAGGAGCGACACACGTGGGCCGGCACGGCATGGCCCGTCTATTAAACGTGCCACGGCGGGCCGTGCCGTGCCAGGCACGATTGGCACGGGCCGGGCCCGTTTGGCCAGCTCTGCCTGACAGTTACACGAGAACCCCACTCTGTGTGTCTCTCTCTCACTGACTCGCCCCACTCCCCCAACCCCAAGATGCCCAATTCTCTCCTGCTTCTCCTCCTCGTCCTCCGCGCAGTCGCCGGAGACGCCGCCGCCGATTCGGCAGACCCCTGCGCGGGCCGTAGGATCCACATCCGGGACTTGACCCCGCGCTTCAACACGCATCTCCTCCGCCACTGCGACGCCGCCTTCCCGCTCGCCGACCCGTCCTCGTCGGTCACCTCTGCGCCGACCTGCGAGTCGCTCGCCAACCACGGGCTCGGCCCGCGCACCCACGCCCGCAGCCGCTCCTGGTACCGCACCGACGCGCGCCTCCTGGAGCCCTTCTTCCACCGCCGACTCCTCGAGCGCCGCTGCCTCGTCGCCGACCCGAGCCTCGCCGACGCCGTCTTCCTCCCGTACTACGCGGCGCTCGACTCTATCCCCTACGTGCTTGACCCCTCGCTCCTCAACTCCTCCGCGCTTCACGGCGCGTCCCTTGCCCAGTTCCTGGCGCGCGACCGGCCTCAGATCCTGGCGCGTCGGCACGGGCACGACCATTTCATGGTCCTCGGCGGGTCCGCGTGGGACCACTCGCAGCCGCCGCGCGCGGAGCCCCGGCTGCTGGGCACCACGTCGCTGGTCAGGCTGCCGGAGTTCGAGAACTTCACGTTCCTGGCGCTGGAGTCGCGCTCGTGGCCGTGGCAGGAGCACGCGATCCCGCACCCGACGTCTTTCCACCCGGCCTCGCTCCCGCGGCTGGAGGCTTGGCTCGCGCGCGCGCGGCGCTCCCGCCGCACCACGCTGATGCTCTTCGCCGGCGGCGTCTCGCGCCCGTCCAGGCCCAACATCCGGGGCTCCATCCTCGCCGAGTGCGCGAACCGCACCGACGCGTGCGTCGTCGTGGACTGCTCGGCCGGCAAGTGCTCCCACGACCCCGTCCGGTACATGCGCCCGATGCTGGGTGCCAAGTTCTGCCTGGAGCCGCCGGGGGACACGCCGACGCGGCGGTCCACGTTCGACGCCATACTCGCCGGGTGCGTGCCGGTGTTCTTCGAGGACGCCGCGGCGAGGCGGCAGTACGGCTGGCACCTCCCCCCAGGGCGGTACGACGAGTTCTCCGTGTACATACAGAAGGAGACGGTGGTGCTCGGGGGCGTGAAGATCGCGGAGACGCTGGCGGCCGTGCCCGACGCGGAGGTGCGGAGGATGCGGGAGCGCGCGCTGGAGATGGCGCCCAGGGTGCTGTATCGGAGGCACGGGAGCACCGCGGAGCTGAGGGAGGCGGGCAATGACGCGGTCGACCTAGCCGTGGACGGCGCGCTCCGGAGGATACGCAGGCGGGCTCGCGCGCTGGAGGAAGGCCAGCCGGAGAGGATATACGCGCAGGAGGACGACAGTGTCGACGCGTAGGACTACCAAATGTCAAATGAAATGCTCTTGAAGACATTCTCTTGGTCCGGATTTGGGCATTTCTATATCGTGCACTCCGCAGTTTACCTGCATCTTTCGCTTTGAAGAGTGTACATTTGCTATGTCATCCACGACCACGAGATTAGTTCTTGTAAATGTGGGCAAGTCATTTGCATTTTCAAGTGTTGCTATAGAACTAGACTACTGAACGAAGTGGCTAGAAGGAGAATAGGATGGTTGAAGTCTGTATTTTCATGGTTTAATGCAAACTGGTCGTGATCACATAATAATTCTTTTTGTAGTAGGTATTTATTCCTCAAAAATAGTGTTACTGCTAATACAATCTCTTTGACGCTGTCTGGAACACGGTGCTACCTCTAGATCTCCCTGCTATTGGACCTTACGAGGTAGCAATTGACATAAGTATTCATATAAGCCTGGGATATATTTTATGTCTTTCTACGTGATTCACATAACAAGTCAAGCAACTGTGCATATTACTCTTTCTTAAATTCTGAGAAGTATTTTCCACTGCAACTGAATAAGAACATGCCATTGGTTTTTCGGCTAGAGTTAGGGTAACTCCAACGCGCCGACGCAAATGGACGTGTATTTTGTCCGCTTTTCGTCTGTTTGAATCGGCTGAAGGTGTGATGTTCGACCGTGTCCGCTCAAATCTGCCCGATGCGCCTAACAGGCCGACACCTTTTCGTCCGCTCATCCGAAGCAAATTTAATCTAAAATGGGCTAGGTCGACCACTAGGATGTTTATTGGCCGCTTCCTTTGCGCCCCGGTGGATGACCCGCCGACCATAGGTATGGCGTTCAGGTCGATGGCCATGGCCGTGGGGGTGGTTGGCGCGATCACGCTCACTTCCGGCAAGCAGTCCCCGAGCGAGGTGGGGAAGCGGGACGTGGCCGGCTCGTGCGGCGGAGGAAAGACGTGTGTCTGCGGCATGGTAGATGAGCGCGGCGACTCCGACAGGGCGGACATGCAGCCGGTGAGCCTGTGCTCGCCGCGGCCATGGTAGGGCGACAAGAATGTCCGACTCCTTGCGAGGAACCCTAGCATGGCGAGTACCCGCTGCGTGGCCTTGATGAGGAGAACCTCATTCTCCTTAATGGCGGCCTCTTGTTGAGCGGCGGCGGCAAGGGCGCCCGCGACTTGCTTTTCTTTTTTCTCCGCCTGGACCCTCCTCCGGCCAGCCCTCTTCTCGGACTGGATGACCTTATGCGCCGGCATCAACTCCCTCCTGGGCACGGGGTGGTTGGCTTCGCCGTCGCCCATGGCGAAGGAGAGAGAGGTGACGGCGGCAGGGTTTGGCGCGTCGGCCATGGTGAGTGGGCGGGAGGTTTTGAGGAGAGAGAGGAGGAAGATGGGGTGGATGTGCCACCGACGGGTTGGCCATAGGGAGGATAAGGGCGGACGGCGCACGCGTCCGCGCCGACGTAAACTCGACCCAAATTTGGATTGAAAATGAGTTGCAGATGGACGAAAAACAGATGTGTGCCCGTTTACGTCGGCGCGTCTGGCCGTTGTTTGTCCGTTTCGACCGAAACGGAGCGGCACGGACAAAAGACGTGGGCGCATTGGAGTTGTCCATTCTCATCATGGGAAAGACCGTACCTGGTACTATATTTTAGCAGCAATGCCATAGTTATCTGTTGCTGATTCATCTTGCAGGAGAATAAGATGAAAGAAATCGCAGGTTAGTTGAGTTGGTATGGGGGATGGGGCGGATTCTTGGGCAGTTTGGTTGGAAATTAAGAACATCTAGCACAACCGCTATTTATAAATTTGGCCCTCAAATATCCGCAGACGCATCTGATCGGGGGGCTTTAATTTTTGTCATTTGCAACCATAAACCTTATTTTCAAAACACTTGATAAAATTGGTTCACCTTTTATGGGGTCGGGCTGCCAGTCTGACGTGACAAACGCATCCGGGCCTTCCTTATTCGCTTCATATTTAGGCTAGATACGAGAGGTATTGGTCAGTCCGGTCATTTGTGATCGGTCGGATTTTTTTGACCGATCAATGATCGGGTCTTCCGCTCATGCATATGAGGAGGAGGATTTGAGGCGTCCGGTTGTAGATCTCTAGCAGGAGAGATTAATACGTAGACGTGTCCATAGGTGAAACGTTTGTTGGTATAGGATTTTAGTTCACTCTGATTTGCCTTAGAGCAACTCCAACGGGGCGACCCGAACGGACGCGCGCTTTGTCCGCTTTTTGTCCGTTTGGGTCGGCCAGGTGGACGCCGACGTCCGTATTTTAAAATGGGTCGGTTTGACCGTTCAACGGGGAGGCCGACCCAAATGTGGCGGCGTGAAAAAAAAACAAGTTGCACGAAATAAACATAATTAAACATAAAAGTGACCGGTCAAACGCCGGCCAAAGTCCACCTACATCTAATACACATTAAATAAAAATATTAAAAAAGTTTGTGCCCGCCTGATGCCGCCCCGCACGCTGCCCTAGACGTCGTCGGCCTTGCCCTTGCCCTTTCCCTCGACGTCGCCGTCGTCGGTGAGGTCGATGAAGACCGGAGCAGGGCCAGCCCACCCGAACGCCGCCTGGTACGTTGCCAGGGCAGCCTCCTCCGGCGTCTATGGGGGCGGCGGCATTGCGGCAAGCCGTGCGCGCTCCTCCTCCTCCTCCTCGAGCCGGAGCGCCTCCGCGTCGCGTTGGAGCATGGCCTCGTAGCGCATATGCTCCTCCTCGTCGCCCTGCTCCTAGCGGAGTCAGTGCTCCTTCCATCGCTCGAGGTGGGCCGCCTCTTCCTCCGGCGTCGTGGCGAAGTAGACGGGAGGCGCGCTCACCCACTTGTGGTATTGGCCCGTCCACGAGTAGGCCTCCTCCGGCCAAGTGGGTAGGTGGGGAGCGCTTACGCGACGGCTCCGGCTCCGGCTTGGGCTGTACGGGCGGCGACGGCGGAGGCGGCGGCACGAAGAGCGGGCTGTGGACGGAGTCCCCCTCCGCCGACAGCGCAAGGGCTTGCTCCAGCCCATCCCAATGCGCATCCTCCTCGATGTGGCTAGCCTCCAACGCGTGCTGCAGGGCCTCCTCGAGGTCGGCTTGGTACTCCGCCTCCGCCTCCATGTCCTCCGGCTCTACCTGCGGGGGCGGCGGTGGGAACGGCGTCGACACCCGAGCGCCGTTGCTCCTCGTGTTCGAGGGCGAACCAAGCCTCCCAGTTAGAAGAGTCGGCGGCGTACTCGGGCAGCCGACGCTGCTCCGGTGTGAGTAGCGCGCGGCGCCGGCGCACCTCGTCGTCGTGCGCCCGCTGGGTCCGCGGAACCGCCGGCACCGGGATCCGGTTTGGATCCAAATGGCAATGGTGCGGCAGTGTCACGTCGGGGTAGGGGAGGGGCTGCCTGTACTCCCTGTGCCACCGCTCTTGGTGCATCGGGATGTGCAGGCGCCGGCGTCCAGGGCGGAAACGCGCCGGCGGTGGAGGGGAGCATGGGATGATGAGGTGCCAGGGGTGCCCTTCCCCTTGCCATTGCTTCTGCCGAAGAGGCCCATGGCGCGCGCTAGGGTTTGCGGTCGTCGACGAGGAAGCAAAGAAAGTGGTGGGGGGGCCAGATGTGGACGGGTGAGGGAGTCCTGGATTAGGGGGTGTCCGGATAGCCGGACTATACCTTCAGCCGGACTCCAGGACTATGAAGATACAAGATTGAAGACTTTGTTCCGTGTCCGGATGGGACTTTTCTTGGCGTGGAAGGCAAGCTTGGCGATACGGATATTCAAGATCTCCTACCATTGTAACCGACTTTGTGTAACCCTAACCCTCTCCGGTGTCTATATAAACCGAAGGGTTTTAGTCCGTAGGACAACTTCATCATACAACAATCATACCATAGGCTAGCTTCTAGGGTTTAGCCTCCTTGATCTCGTGGTAGATCTACTCTTGTACTACCCATATCATCAATATTAATCAAGCAGGACGCAGGGTTTTACCTCCATCAAGAGGGCCCGAACCTGGGTAAAACATCGTGTTCGTTGTCTCCTGTTACCATCCGGCCTAGAGCACAGTTCGGGACCCCCTACCCGAGATCCGCCGGTTTTGACACCGACATTGGTGCTTTCATTGAGAGTTCCTTTGTGCCGTCGCAATCAGGAAGGATGCCTCTTCCCGTCTTTAAAGACGGCGCCGTTACTAAGGGAGCCTTGGCTGTCGGCCAAACTCTCCGGCTAGGCGGTTTTCTCATGACCGCCTGTTCGGCCATTGCGCCGACGGTGACCTCTCGGGTCATCGAAAGCAATCTTCACGTCAGCTCGAAACTCGTCGAGCAGTTAGATCCAATGGAGCTCTCTTCCGTAAACGAGCTCTTGGATCGCATTGCCGCCTTAGGGGTCACTACGGATTATGACCAGGTTGGGCTTAAACCCGATCTAAGAGAAATTAATTCTCCCCAAGTCACCCATCACGTTGCCGTGGTAGAGGCACAGTGCGGCGACTCTTCATCTATCTTAAGGACTAGCTACGTCCGGATTCCGATCCCTTCAAGCCGGATACCCGCGGAGGGGAGGATGTAACTCAAGACCTGAACTTAGAATCAGGCAACGGGCTAGATTCACTGGACAACATCCAAGAATCCAAACTTCGGAGTTCGGAAACTCCTTGGCCTCTGAGTCTTAGATTGGGTGAAGTTCCGGACTTAATTCCACCCACCCACCCGAACATAAGCGATCTATCCCAAATCAGGCAAAAGCCCGAAGAAACAGTACATCATTACTGGGCAAGGTTCCTCCTGGTTATGAACAGGATAAAGGACTGCCGCGAGGAAGACGCAATCTCAATCTTCTGCAATAATTGCACGGACAAGGGAATCCTCAACGCCACAGGTCGTCGTGATCTTACACGCTTCGCTGACTTGGCGTCCATAGTACAAAAGTACTGTGCGATGGAAAGCGCCCGGAAAACCGAAACTAAATTTTGGGACAATCCGGCCCTGAATAGAAACCTCGTCCGAAATAAAAGGGTGCATCATCATCAGACACCCGAGTTAAAAACCAAAACCCTCTACAGGGCATGGAACCGTACTGGAGGGGTGGCTTAATGGACCTTGTAAAATTCATAGTACAGAGGACGCCACACCAACTCATAGCCTTAGAGCATGTTGGATACTCCGGCAGGTGGCCAAAAGGGGCGAAGATCTCCTAATTACGGAGGCCGCAGAAAGCCACCTCAGGGACTCCAGTACAGTCTTAACAGTCTTCGAGACTTTCGCATCAAATAATATGCGAAAAAGAACACTCCGCAGCCTCGCCGAAGTCTATCAAGTAGCAACAATAAACCCATGGAGTGACACGACTATTACTTTTAATGCCAGTGATGAACCTAAAATCCGAACAGCTCGAGCACCAGCCGCATTGGTACTCAGTCCTATAGTGGACGGCTTTCGCCTTACCAAGGTACTCATGGACGGAGGCAGCGGATTGAACCTCATTTATGAGGAAACCCTTCAAAAAATGGAAATAGACTGGAACCGCATTGAGCGAAGCAGCACAACCTTTAGAGGAATAATCCCCAGTCGGGAAGCGCGCTGTGCAGGAACAATCACACTAGATGTGGTGTTCGGCATGCCGGATAATTATAGGTCCGAAGAGGTCACATTCCAAGTGGCCCCATTCAGTAGCGGATACCACGCTCTGCTGGGGCGAGAAGCGTTTACAATCTTCCAAGCAATACCCCATTACGGGTACATGAAGCTCAAGATGCCCGGGCCGAACGGAATCATCACTCTCGCTAGTGATCCGGACATAGCACTCCGCGCCGAAAACAAGACAGCCGCATTGGCTCTTGAGGCACTGTCCGAAGCCCTAGCGGCTGAGGAACTGACTACGCTGCGCTCCACGATAAACATGGACGATGTGATACTCGATAAAAGATCCAAGTCCACCTCCTTTAAACCAGCGGATGAAATAGTCAAATTCCAGGTCCATCCAACGGACCCCAATAAAACAGCTTTCATCGGGGCACGATTAAACCCCGATGTAGACGCCGCACTACGAGAATTCCTACGGGAGAACTGGGACATTTTTGCCTGGCACCCTTCAGACATGCCAAGAATCCCACGCAGGCTGGCCGAACACAACTTAAATATCGTAAAAGGATTCAAACCTGTCAAACAAGCCCTTCGGCGTTTCTCTGAGCCCAAGAGACAGGAAATGGGAGAGGAGCTAGCCAAACTATTGGAGGCCGGATTCATCAGAGATATAAAACATCCGGACTGGCTAGCAAACTTGGTGATGGTACCAAAGAAGGACAAATCCTGGCGCCTGTGCGTTGACTTCAAAGACCTTAACAAGGCTTGCCCAAAGGATCCCTTCCCCCACCCCTGCATCGATCAAATTATCGACGCCACTGCAGGACACGATTCGTTGTGCTTCCTCGACGCATACTCCGGTTACCATCAAATCGAGATGGCCGAGTCAGACCAAGCCGCAACAGCATTCATCACCCCATACGGCCCATTCTGCTTCAACACAATGCCTTTCGAGCTCAAAAACGTTGGCGCAACATATCACCGCATGATTCAGACATGTCTGGCAAACCAGATCGGCAAAACAGTAGAGGCATACGTGGAGGATGTGGTCGTAAAAACAAGACATGTCGAATCCCTAGTAGACGACTTGAGGCTTACATTTGACAACCTCCGAGCATATGACATCAAGCTAAATCCGGAAAAATGCGTTTTCGGCGTTCCAGCCGGAAAGCTCTTGGGCTTCATTGTATCCGGTAGAGGAATCGAAGCAAATCCAGCCAAGATCTGAGCGTTGTCATAATTGGATATCCCAAAGGACCTCAAACAAATACAAAAATTAATCGGATGCGTGGCGGCTCTAAGCCTCTTTATCTCCCGGTTGGGAGAAAAGGCGCTACCCCTCTATCGCCTCATTCGGCGCACCGAACACTTCGAGTGGACGGATGCCGCCATGGCCGGACTCGAGGAAATAAAAGCCATATTGGCAACAAACCCCGTCCTGGCCGCGCCAAACATCGGCGAACCAATACTATTGTACATTGCAGCAACCCATCAAGTTGTCAGCGCAGTACTCGTCGTCGAATGGGAAACGGACGGACACAAATTCCCCCTTCAAAAGCCGGTTTACTATGTGTCCACTGTCCTCACCCCATGCAAATCACGGTACCCACATTATCAAAAGATTGCATATGCGGTATTCATGGCATCCCGGAAGCTACGGCACTACTTTCAAGAGTGTTCAATCACAGTAGCATCGGAAGTACCACTCAATGATATTATAAACAACTGTGACGCAACGGGCCGAATTGCAAAATGGGCCATCGAGCTCCTCCCGTTCGACATAACTTATAGGCCACGGTGAGCTATCAAGTCGCTGGTTTTGGCCGACTTCGTCGCAGAATGGACGGAGGCCGAACTCCCTAAAGAGTACGGCACATATTCAAACTGGATCATGCACTTCGACGGTTCCAAAATGTTGGCCGGACTTGTGGCCGGCGTTATTTTGACGTCCCCCACAGGAGACACAGTTCAATATGTACTCCATATTATGTACACGGACTCCAACAATGCAGCCGAATACGAGGCCCTTTTACATGGTCTTCGGATGGCAGTATCCATGGGCATTCAACGCCTAGAGGTGCGCGGGGATTCGAACCTCGCGATATCCCAAATAAATGGAGACTTCGATGCCAAGGTTCCAAAAATGGCAGCTTACTGCAACGCCATCCACAAAATGTCAGCTCGGTTTGAGGGGCTTGAATTTCACCATATAGCCCGAGAAAACAATCAGGCGGCAGACGTCCTGGCACGCATCGGCGCAAAACGCGATGCGGTCCCCCCAACATCTTCCTGGAAAGGCTGTTCAAGCCATCCGTACTATGGGAAGGGGAACATGAAAATATTAGCCCGGACCCAACCGCACTGTCCGACGCTGAACAATCTGACATAATCGGAGGCTCTGCCAATGAAATCACAACCTCAGCCCACGTACTAATGGCCGTTATCGCCCCGTGGACAGAACCATTCCTAGCCTACCTTACTAGGCAGGAACTCCCAAGGGACTAAAACGAGGCACGCTGTATAGTTCGGCGATCTAATGCCTATAAAGTCCATGAGGGAGAACTTTATAAGAAAAGCACTACCGGAGTCCTTCAAAGGTGCATCTCCGAAGAGGAAGGGCGGACCCTGCTGGCTGAAATTCATGCCGGACTCGGTGGCCATCACGCCGCAGCCCGGTCCCTTGTAAGCAAGGCTTTCCGTACAGGCTTTTATTGGCCGACGGCCCGGGCGTACGCTCAGGACTTGGTCCAACGATGCGCCGTTTGCCAGCTTTTTGCAAACCAAAGCCATATGCCACCCACCGCCCTCCAAACTATCCCCATCACTTGACCTTTCGCGGTCTGGGGGCTTGACATGGTGGGACCCCTTAAAGGCGGAACCCACAAGAAAAAATACTTACTGGTCATGGTGGATAAGTTCACCAAATGGATAGAAGCCAAGCCTGTTAAGACGGCCGAATCCGGACCTGTGATAGACTTTATATCCGGGGTCGTACACCATTATGGCGTCCCCCACAGCATCATCACCGATAGCGGCACGAACTTTACGGCCGATGAGGTAAAACTCTGGTGCAAAAACATGGGCATCAAGCTCGATTATGCTTCCGTCTATCACCCACAAACTAACGGTCAGGTCGAACATGCAAATGGTCTCATCATGAGCGGCATCAAACCCAGATTAGTGCAGTCCCTCAAGGAATCTAACACGCACTGGGTAGAGGAGCTTGACTCCGTACTCTGGGGGCTGCGGACCACGCCGAATCGCACCACCGGATACACACCATTTTTTATGGTGTACGGCGCAGAGGCAGTCTTGCCCTGCGACATAATTCATGACTCACCTCGAGTGCGCATGTACGAAGAAAGGGAAGCCGAGCTCGATCGGCAGGACAGTTTGGACGCCTTAGAGGAGGAGCGCAACGTGGCAAAAGCCCGTTCCGCATTCTATCAACAGCAGGCTCGAAGATATCAAAGCAGAGAAGTGCGGGCCAAAAACTACAATGTTGGCGAATTAATTCTACGCCTGCCGGACAAGAAAAAGGACAAGCTGAAGCCCAAGTGGGAAGGTCACTTCATAATCGACCAAGTCCTGCCTGGTGGAGCATACCGCCTGCGAGATGCGTCGGATAAACGACTCGAGCCGAACCCATGGAACGCAGTCCGTCTCCGAAGATTCTATGCCTAGCGCCGGACTCCATGTTTGTCTCCTTCCTCTGTCCATTTTTTACATTTTCTGTCTTACATTTCTCTCCTTCCCCCTCTTTTCTTTTATAGCCCTTAAAGGCTCCTCAAGTGACGTGCTACTCGTGCTCATTAAACCTGGGGGCTTCTTTAACAGAAGCTTATTTAGACGGGCTTCATGCCCACCACATGTGTCAAACTTCCGCATTGTAACGCCCGGGTAATTAAGCTACAGTGAACCTCTGCTAATGATGCCACGTCACCTCGATTACTATTCCTAGTCTCGCGCTAGTTCGAAACTGATTCAAATTCAAAATCAACCAAAGGATAAAAACTTTTCAAAATTTAAAACAAAAATGTTCGGGTGTGTAAATAAATGCCTAGGAATTTATGGTGTGGGATCCATGCCTTTATAAAAGACCTAAATACTTAAAATGAATTAAAACAGAAAATAAAATAAATAAAGAAAACGAAATACAAAAAAAAATAAAAGGACCCCCCCACTGGGCCAGACGGCCCAGCCGGCCAGGCCACCAACCGGCCCAACTGGGCAAAGGCCCAGCCGGCCACCCCCCTTTCCCCTTATCCCCCCGCGACCCAAACCCTAACCCCCACGACCGCCCCCACTCGCCCCCTCCCCCAGTCGCTCTCCCCCCTCCTCCCCGATCCAGATCGGATCGAGGGGACGAGCCCGCTTCCCCCCCACCTCGCGACGCCACCGCCCCGGATCTCCGTCGCCTAACCGCCTCCCCAGCGCCACGGTGCCGCCCCGTCGTCCTCGTCCACTCGTCGCCCGCCGCCGCCAGGATCACACGCTGCCTCGCCGGACGCCCCCCTCGCCGGCCTGCCTCCTCTCCACCGCTCGTCCCCGACCTCCCCCTCAACCCCCGCTGCCCCGTTCCCTACGCTCCCCCGGTGAGGCCATGGCCTCCGCCCTCCTCCTACCCCTGTCGCTGCGCCCCTCCTCCCTCTCCGTTCGCCGGCCGCGCAGCTCGGCTGCGCCCGCGTGCCGGAGCTCACGCTCCGGGCCGCTCGCCGCCCCGTACCGTGGCCTCGTGCTCGCCGCGCACCGCAGCGCTGCTGCCGCTGCCCACCGCGACCTTGCCCCGCGCCGCCCCCGCTTCTGCTCTGCTGCCACTGCCCACCGCTCGCCGGGCCGAGCCCCCTCCACCCCACGCACGCCCCGCGAGCCTCCTCCCCGCGGCTCTGCTGACGCCGCCGTGGCCTCGCCGCGCCCGGCGTGCCCCGCGCCTATTGGTGCCCGCCCTGCTCGCCCCACTGCGCTGCGCTGTTGCTGCCGCCTTTCCCCGCTCCTGCTGCTACGTGCGTCCGGCCCTGTTGCCGCCCCGCCGTGCCTGGCCGTCCGCCGCTGCTCCCGGCGGCTCCGGCGAGCCACCCCCGCGCGCATCGCCGCCTGCTGTGGTGCGGGTGCCCCAGCCCTGCTCGGGTCACCGCCCGCGCAGCCCCTGGCCGCTGGCGCTCGCGCCCGCGAGCCTCGTGGCTCTGCTCCGCTCCATCCCCGTGAGCCCGCGCCCGATAAACCCCCTGGGCCTATGACGAACGGGGCCCATGCCCAAAATGATTAAAAAAAATAATAATAAAATAATAATAAGAAAAGAATTAAAAAAATATAATAATAATAAAAATAATTAATTAATTGATTGATTAATTAAGTAATTAATTAAGTTAATTAATTATAATTAGATTAACCTAATCACTAATTAACCTAATTAACTGTTAGTTAATTAAAACAGAGTATGACGAACGGGACCCACCTGTCAGGTTGACCTGGTCAACTGCTGACGTCATGCTGACGTCATGATGACGTCAGCAGACACTATTCTGGATAATGTTGATTAAATTAAATAAATAAATCCTAAAAAATGATTTAAATCTTTTAAAATTTATATAAAATAAACCGTAGCTCGGATGGAAAAACTTTGTACATGAAAGTTGCTCAGAACGACGAGACGAATTCGGATACGCAGCCCGTTCGTCCGCCACGCATCCCTAACCTATCAAACTCACAACTTTCCCCCTCCGGTTCACCGGTCCGAAAACGCGAAACACCGGGGATACTTTCCCGGATGTTATCCCCCTTCACCGGTATCACCTACTACCGCGTTAGGGCACCTCTAACGCCGTAACTTGTCATGTCATGCTTCACTATGCATATGCTTGCATTATATTTATTGTTTCTTCCCCCTCTTCTCTCTCTAGACACCGAGACCGACGCCGCTGCTACCCCGTACGACTACGGTGTTGACGACCCCTCTCTCTTGCCAGAGCAACCAGGCAAGCCCCCCCTTTGATCACCAGATATCGCCTACTCTTCTCTTACTGCTTGCATTAGAGTAGTGTAGCATGTTACTGTTTCCCGTTAATCCTATACTGATGCATAGCCTGTCCTTGCTACTACTGTTGATACCTTTACCTGCAATCCTAATGCTTAGTATAGGATGCTAGTTTATCATCAGTGGCCCTACATCCTTGTCCGTCTGCCATGCTATACTATCGGGCCGTGATCACACGGGAGTTGATCACGGGTATATACTATACTTTATACATGATACATGTGGTGACTAAAGACGGGTCGGCTTGAGGAGCACCCGCGAGTGGATCTTTGAGGCGGAGCGACAGGGCAGGTTCCGACCACCTAGGAGAGAGGTGGGCCTGGCCCTGGTCGGCGTTCGCGGATACTTAACACGCTTAACGAGATCTGGGTATTTGATCTGAGTCTGGCCATTTGGTCTATACGCACTAACCATCTACGCGGGAGTAGTTATGGGTATCCCGGCGTCGTGGTATCAGCCGAAGCCTTCTTGACGTCAGCGACGGAGCGGCGCGCGCTGGATTGGACTGGAACGCCACTAGGCTAGGTCTGCTTCCGGCCGCCCACGCAACGTGCAGGTGTGCTAAGGGCGATGGGCCCAGACCCCTGGGCGCTTAGGTTTAGACCGGCGTGCTGACCTCTCTGTTGGTCTAGGTGGGGCTGCGACGTGTTGATCTTCCGAGGCCGGGCATGACCCAGGAAAGTGTGTCCGGCCAAATGGGATCGAGCGTGTTGGGTTATGTGGTGCACCCCTGCAGGGAAGTTAATCTATTCGAATAGCCGTGATCTTCGGTAACAGGACGACTTGGAGTTGTACCTTGACCTTATGACAACTAGAACCGGATACTTAATAAAACACACCCTTCCAAGTGCCAGTTACAACCGGTGGTCGCTCTCTCTCAGGGCATTGAGGAGGGGATCGCCGGGTAGGATTATTGCTATGCGATGCTACTTGGAGGATTTCCGTCTACTCTTTTCTACATGTTGCAAGACGGAGGCTGCCAGAAGCGTAGTCTTCGAAAGGACTAGCTATCCCCCTCTTATTCCGGCATTCTGCAGTTCAGTCCACCTATGATAGCCTTATTCCAGTTGATACCAATGCATACATATGTAGTGTAGCTCCTTGCTTGCGAGTACTTTGGATGAGTACTCACGGTTGCTTTCTCCCTCCTTTCCCCTTTTTCCTTCTTCCTGGTTGTCGCAACCAGATGTTGGAGCCCAGGATCCAGATGCCACCGTCGACGACGACTCCTACTACACCGGAGGTGCCTACTACTACGTGATGCCCGCTGACGACGACCAGGAGTAGTTTAGGAGGATCCCAGGCAGGAGGCCTGCGCCTCTTTCGATTTGTGTCCCAGTTTGTGCTAGCCTTCTTAAGGCAAACTTGTTTAATTTATGTCTGTACTCAGACATTGTTGCTTCCGCTGACTCGTCTATGATCGAGCTCTTGTATTCGAGCCCTCGAGGCCCATGGCTTGTAATATGATGCTTGTATGACTTATTTTATTTGTAGAGTTGTGTTATGATATCTTCCCGTGAGTCCCTGATCTTGATCGTACACGTTTGCGTGTATGATTAGTGTACGATTAAATCGGGGGCGTCACAAGTTGGTATCAGAGCCGACTGCCTGTAGGAACCCCCCTTCCACACTCCTTGGCCGAAGTCGAGTCTAGACATTGCAAAAACTTTTACTAACTTGGCTGTGTGCCTTACGGGCCCACGTCGCCATCGGGTGGTGCTAGGATCTTTTACTCCTCGACCTTTACTCTGGGACTCTAAACTCTCTCCTACTCGGGTTAAACAATTTTACTAACTCTGACACTAGGGTCCCGTTACGACATTCACCCCAAAGTTGGATAAGCCCTAGTTGTTCTTTAGAGTAGTAATTGAACATTATCCACATTGTCATTTGACTCCTGTGAAAACATCTTTGTTTTCAGATGGAACCCACGAGGCAGGTCGTGCGCCACACGACGGCCATTGGTGCCTCAGGATCACCTGCTGTGTTGGTTGAGATGATGACCTATCTGGGTTATCGCTGGCACCCTGAGTACACCGTCTATGAGGAGTACCAGGACTTCAACCAGGAGCAGTACCGTGCCATCGTCCACCTCTACTCTCGAGAGTATGACTCCACTACCGTGCTGCACACTGCTCATGGTGTTGGAGTGACTATCGATATGGCGGTCCACGATGCTGCTTATGCTGCTCTGACACGTCTTCGTGGAGAGTATCAGGAGTTGGATACCTCCCCCTTCAGGCACGTTGCTATCGCATCCGATGTTGGTGCGGAGGGTTACTACACTGCTGCCTACTCCACTGTCACCCGAGAGCCCTTCTACCATCAGAACCTGGTTCTGCATGCTGATGGGCTGGATCGCGCTAACCGAGCTCTTCGCCACGAGTTGTACACCACTCGTCAGCACCTCTATCGTGCTCTGACACTGTTGCACCCCTATGTCCGATCTGGTGATCTATCGCGTTCTGCGGTCTACCCTGCCAGGACCGTGATGCCTCAGGGCGTCGGCTGGCCAGATGTGGGAGGCTACTCTCCTGCACTTGGTCCTCTTCTGCCACTTGAGCGTCAGGTTCTGCACCAGAGTACCCGCGGACCCCAGGTTGCCGACGTGGTGTACCCGATGCCACACTACCAGCTTTCAGGCTACAACTACCTCCGCAGTACCGCGTGGGACTGATGTAGACTTGCTTGTTAGTGTTAGATGCATTCGCCGCGAGCCTGCGTGCCGCCTATGATGTCTTAGTCTATGTACCAAACTCTGTGTAACGAACTCCATGCATGATCTCTTTTGTAAGATATGCCGACTACTATGTAGTATCTATCGTGCTGCTTTCGTTGTGCATGTTTCATCATGAATGACTCTTGTTATTTTTGCAAATTTCTCAATGCTGAACTACCCCTGTTAAATATTAGCAGGATGGTTAGACCAGGTGGTCGTGGTCGTGGTGGCAACGCCCCACCACCGCCTGAGTACATGGCTGGTATGGTCCAACAGCTTGAGATGAATCGCCAGTTCATGGAGAATATGATGGCTCAGTTTCCTCGCCCCAATATGAACCAGCAGCCAACCCCAGTAACTCTGCAGGATTTCATGCGCCTGAACCCAACTGTGTACCGCAGCTCAACTCAGCCTCTGGATGCTGATGACTGGCTCCGTGACATCACCTATGAGATGGAGTCTGCTGAGGTAGCCCCTGCCAGCTATGTCACCTTTGCTTCCTTCTTCCTGAAGGGACCCGCAGCTCAATGGTGGGACAGCCACAGGCGTACACTGCCAGCTGGAACAATCATCACCTGGCCAGACTTCCAAGCTGCCTTCCGTGCTCGCTTCATTCCTCAGGGAGTCATGGACCGGAAGAAGCGTGAGTTCCGCAACCTCACCCAAGGCAACAAAACTGTGGAAGCTTACCAGCGGGAGTTTCTTGACTTGTCCCGCTATGCTGAAGAAGACATTGCAACTGATGCACGCAGACAGGAGAAGTTCCATGATGGCCTTCAAGCTGACATCAAGCTCGCACTTCTAGTGCATGACTTTACTGATTTCGCCACCTTGGTGAACAAAGCCATCAACGTCGAAACTGGTCTGCAGGAATACCAGAGCTCTCACAGGCGCAACCGTGACACGGGCTCATCTTCAGGCCCGTCCTCGCAGAAGCGCAAGATATGGATTCCCAATAGCTTGTACCAGCCGGATGCACCTACCCCAAGGCAGACCTATGCTGCACCTCGTCTGCCTACTCCTCCGACTAGGCGGCCAAGACTCCCAGCTCCACCACCACAAGCTCCTGTTCCCACTCCCAATAATGGATTGTGCTTCAGGTGTGGACAACCAGGGCATCGTGCTAGGGAATGCAACCAGAACCCGAATCAACTGGCCCTTCCAGCAACTGGCCGTGGAAGCAACCAGCCCCGCAGCAACAATGCCAAGTCTTATGGTCGTGTTCATGCCAACCACGTTGATCTGAGCGAAGCTCAAGACCAGCCTGCTACTGTGATGGGTACCCTCCTCGTAAATTCAGTACCAGCATCCGTTTTGTTTGATACAGGTGCATCGCATTCATTCATGTCAGAAGGTTTTGCATGCTTGCACGACATTAAATGTGAGAACATGGATGCTTCACTATTAGTACACACCCCTGCGGGCCAATGTCGAACCTCCATGATTTGCAACGACGTCCCTGTAGAAATCGAAGGACTGGAATTCCTTGTCTCTCCCATCGTACTGAAGTCCTGTAGCATTGATCTCATTCTGGGAATGAATTGGTTAAAAGCGCATACTGCTTCTATAGTTTGCGCCACTAAGGTCGTCCATCTGCTACACCCTTCTGATGAAATAATAGCTTACCAAGCTCATCTAGTTCAGAACGCCGAGGCACGACTTTATGCCTTGAATGCGTTGAATGCTGCACCACTCGAGGGCATTGAAAACATTCCCGTCGTTCGTGAATTCCAAGACGTCTTCCCAGAAGAACTTCCAGGGATTCCCCCTGCTAGAGCTGTCGAGTTCATCATCGACTTGAAACCTGGCACTACCCCTATAGCTAAACGACCCTACAAGATGCCGCCGCATGAACTCATTGAGCTTAAGGAGGAAATCGACAAATCTCTTACCAAAGGTTTCATTCGCCCAAGTTGCTCTCCTTGGGGAGCACCTTCTCTCTTTGTTAAGAAGAAGGATGGGACAAACCGATTAGTCCAAGACTACCGTCCTATAAACCAAGCTACCATTCAGAATAAATATCCTCTTCCTCGAATCAATGACCTTTATGATCAACTGGCTGGCTCATCAGTGTTCTCCAAACTCGACTTGAGGTTGGGTTACCACCAGATCCGTGTTCGTGAAGAGGACATCCCAAAAACCGCCTTCGTGACTCGGTATGGATCATATGAGTACACAGTCATGTCATTCGGCTTAACGAATGCTCCCGCCACCTTCTCTCGTCTGATGAATTATATATTCATGGATTACCTCGACAAGTTTGTCGTGGTTTATCTGGACGATATCCTTGTATTTTCCAAGAATGAGGAAGAACATGCTGGACATCTGCGTCTTGTGCTAGAGAAGCTTCGAGAACATCAACTGTATGCTAAGTATTCCAAGTGTGAATTCTGGCTCCCCGAAGTAACCTATCTTGGGCAGGTCATCTCCAAGGATGGTATTGCCGTCAACCCTAAACGAGTTCAAGCTATTCTCGATTGGACTCCTCCGAAAAACGTCAAGCAAGTCCGAAGTTTCCTCGGTCTCGCCAGCTACTGCCGTCGATTCGTCGAGAACTTCTCCAAGATTGCCAGGCCCCTGACTAATCTGTTGCATAAGGGTGTCAAGTTTGACTGGACAGACAAGTGTCAGGAAAGTTTCCAGGCGCTCAAAGACAAGTTGACTTCTGCCCCCGTACTTGCTCCACCTGATACTAAGAAGGACTTCATCATTTACTGCGACGCTTCCCGTCAAGGATTAGGCTGTGTCCTAATGCAAGAGCGCAGAGTGATTGCTTATGCCTCTCGTCAATTGCGCCCTCATGAAGAAAACTACCCAGTTCACGACCTCGAGCTTGCTGCTGTCATTCATGCACTGAAGCAGTGGCAACATTACCTTCTCGGTAATCGTTGCGAGATCTTCACCGACCATCAAAGTCTGAAGTATCTGTTTACTCAGCCAGATTTGAACCTACGCCAGCAAAGATGGATGGAGACTGTTGCAGACTTTGACGTGGGTATATCCTATACCCCCGGCAAGGCTAATGTAATGGCTGATGCCTTGAGCCGCAAGTCTTACTGCAACCACCTCCAGGTCCACAAAGTTCAGCCCTCGCTTACCGAAGAATTTAGAAGGCTGAACCTCCATATTGTTCCCCCGGGATCACTCGCTCCCCCTCCCGAAGGTTTCCCCAAACAGAACCTCCATGTTGTTTCCAAGGGTTCTCTCAATACCCTGGTTGCGAAACCAGATCTTGTGGACACCATCAAATGGATACAGAAGTGTGACGATGAAGTCCTCAAGATTAAGCGCGACCTCAAAAGAGGAAAGCCCTCATTCTTCTCTATCGCCGACGATGGCGCCTTGTATTTCAAAGGCCGCCTAGTGGCACCGTGTTCAAAGAAAAACCTGGATAAGACTAAAAGGGTTATGCAAGAAGCCCATGATACGCCTCTGTCCATCCATCCTGGTAGTACAAAGATGTACCAGGATATTCGTCAAAGATTCTGGTGGTCTAATATGAAGCAGGACATTGCTCGTTATGTTGCTGAGTGTGACATTTGTCGCCGAATCAAAGCAAAGCATCAAAGGCCTGCTGGAACTCTGCAACCTATCTCTATTCCTGAATGGAAATGGGACCATGTTGAAATGGACTTCGTCACTGGATTTCCCAAATCTCAGAAAGGTAATGATGCTATTCTTGTCGTCATTGACCGGCTTTCCAAAGTTGCCCATTTTCTGGCGGTCAAAGAGACAATCACTGCTAGTTAGCTTGCTACTCTCTACATGTCCAGAATTGTTTCACTTCACGGTATTCCACTGGTTATCAGTTCGGACCGTGGCAGCTTATTCACCTCAAGATTCTGGGCAAGTTTCCAAGAAGCTATGGGGACTCATCTGTCGTTCAGTACTGCGTTCCATCCTCAGTCACAAGGGCAAGTTGAACGTGTCAACCAAGTTCTCGAAGACATGCTTCGAGCTTGTGTAATCTCATTCGGCAAGAAATGGGAGGAATCTCTTCCATATGCTGAGTTCTCTTATAATAATAGCTATCAAGCTAGTCTGAAGATGTCCCCCTTTGAAGTGCTATATGGACGAAAGTGTCGAACCCCTCTGAACTGGTCAGAAACTGGGGAACGTCCACTCTTCGGTCTGGATATTATCCAACAGGCCGAAGAACAAGTTCGCATTATTCGCGAGAATCTCAAGACTGCTCAGTCACGTCAGAAAAGTCAGTATGACCGTCATCACCAAGACATGGTCTATCAACCTGGCGAAAAGGCTTATCTTCGAGTTACACCAATGAAGGGTGCTCACCGCTTCGGGATCAAAGGCAAGCTAGCTCCTCGCTATATCGGTCCCTTCACTATTCTCGAAAGGCGTGGAAAGGTGGCTTATCAACTGGAGCTTCCGCCGAACCTTTCTCAGGTTCACGATGTGTTCCATGTGTCACAACTCCGCCGTTGCTTCAAGGATCCAATCCGAGCGGTGGATCATGAAGTGCTCGAATTGCAACAGGACCTCTCTTATAAAGAGCATCCGGTCCGCATTCTTGACCAAGCTGAACGCCGCACCCGTCAGAAGGCGATCAAATTCCTCAAAGTCCAGTGGTCGAATCACTCTGAAGACGAAGCCACTTGGGAACGCGAGGATCGCCTGCGTGATGAATACCCCGCGTTGTTTCCTTCTACCTCCTAAATCTCGGGACGAGATTTCTTGTAGTGGAGGAGTTTTGTAACGCCCGGGTAATTAAGCTACAGTGAACCTCTGCTAATGATGCCACGTCACCTCGATTACTATTCCTAGTCTTGCGCTAGTTCGAAACTGATTCAAATTCAAATTCAAAATCAACCAAAGGATAAAAACTTTTCAAAATTTAAAACAAAAATGTTCGGGGTGTGTAAATAAATGCCTAGGAATTTATGGTGTGGGATCCATGCCTTTATAAAAGACCTAAATACTTAAAATGAATTAAAACAGAAAATAAAATAAATAAAGAAAACGAAATACAAAAAAAAATAAAAGGACCCCCCCACTGGGCCAGACGGCCCAGCCGGCCAGGCCACCAACCGGCCCAACTGGGCAAAGGCCCAGCCGGCCACCCCCCTTTCCCCTTATCCCCCCGCGACCCAAACCCTAACCCCCACGACCGCCCCCACTCGCCCCCTCCCCCAGTCGCTCTCCCCCCTCCTCCCCGATCCAGATCGGATCGAGGGGACGAGCCCGCTTCCCCCCCACCTCGCGACGCCACCGCCCCGGATCTCCGTCGCCTAACCGCCTCCCCAGCGCCACGGTGCCGCCCCGTCGTCCTCGTCCACTCGTCGCCCGCCGCCGCCAGGATCACACGCCGCCTCGCCGGACGCCCCCCCCGCCGGCCTGCCTCCTCTCCACCGCTCGTCCCCGACCTCCCCCTCAACCCCCGCTGCCCCGTTCCCTACACTCCCCCGGTGAGGCCATGGCCTCCGCCCTCCTCCTACCCCTGTCGCTGCGCCCCTCCTCCCTCTCCGTTCGCCGGCCGCGCAGCTCGGCTGCGCCCGCGTGCCGGAGCTCACGCTCCGGGCGGCTCGCCGCCCCGTACCGTGGCCTCGTGCTCGCCGCGCACCGCAGCGCTGCTGCCGCTGCCCACCGCGACCTTGCCCCGCGCCGCCCCCGCTTCTGCTCTGCTGCCACTGCCCACCGCTCGCCGGGCCGAGCCCCCTCCACCCCGCGCACGCCCCGCGAGCCTCCTCCCCGCGGCTCTGCTGACGCCGCCGTGGCCTCGCCGCGCCCGGCGTGCCCCGCGCCTATTGGTGCCCGCCCTGCTCGCCCCACTGCGCTGCGCTGTTGCTGCCGCCTTTCCCCGCTCCTGCTGCTATGTGCGTCCGGCCCTGTTGCCGCCCCGCCGTGCCTGGCCGTCCGCCGCTGCTCCCGGCGGCTCCGGCGAGCCACCCCCGCGCGCATCGCCGCCTGCTGTGGTGCGGGTGCCCCAGCCCTGCTCGGGTCACCGCCCGCGCAGCCCCTGGCCGCTGGCGCTCGCGCCCGCGAGCCCCGTGGCTCTGCTCCGCTCCATCCCCGTGAGCCCGCGCCCGATAAACCCCCTGGGCCTATGACGAACGGGGCCCATGCCCAAAATGATTAAAAATAATAATAATAAAATAATAATAAGAAAAGAATTAAAAAATATAATAATAATAAAAATAATTAATTAATTGATTAATTAATTAAGTTAATTAATTATAATTAGATTAACCTAATCACTAATTAACCTAATTAACTGTTAGTTAATTAAAACAGAGTATGACGAACGGGACCCACCTGTCAGGTTGACCTGGTCAACTGCTGACGTCATGATGACGTCAGCAGACACTATTCTGGATAATGTTGATTAAATTAAATAAATAAATCCTAAAAAATGATTTAAATCTTTTAAAATTTATATAAAATAAACCGTAGCTCGGATGGAAAAACTTTGTACATGAAAGTTGCTCAGAACGACGAGACGAATTCGGATACGCAGCCCGTTCGTCCGCCACGCATCCCTAACCTATCAAACTCGCAACTTTCCCCCTCCGGTTCACCGGTCCGAAAACGCGAAACACCGGGGATACTTTCCCGGATGTTATCCCCCTTCACCGGTATCACCTACTACCGCGTTAGGGCACCTCTAACGCCGTAACTTGTCATGTCATGCTTCACTATGCATATGCTTGCATTATATTTATTGTTTCTTCCCCCTCTTCTCTCTCTAGACACCGAGACCGACGCCGCTGCTACCCCGTACGACTACGGTGTTGACGACCCCTCTCTCTTGCCAGAGCAACCAGGCAAGCCCCCCCTTTGATCACCAGATATCGCCTACTCTTCTCTTACTGCTTGCATTAGAGTAGTGTAGCATGTTACTGTTTCCCGTTAATCCTATATTGATGCATAGCCTGTCCTTGCTACTACTGTTGATACCTTTACCTGCAATCCTAATGCTTAGTATAGGATGCTAGTTTATCATCAGTGGCCCTACATCCTTGTCCGTCTGCCATGCTATACTATCGGGCCGTGATCACACGGGAGTTGATCACGGGTATATACTATACTTTATACATGATACATGTGGTGACTAAAGACGGGTCGGCTTGAGGAGCACCCGCGAGTGGATCTTTGAGGCGGAGCGACAGGGCAGGTTCCGACCACCTAGGAGAGAGGTGGGCCTGGCCCTGGTCGGCGTTCGCGGATACTTAACACGCTTAACGAGATCTGGGTATTTGATCTGAGTCTGGCCATTTGGTCTATACGCACTAACCATCTACGCGGGAGTAGTTATGGGTATCCCGGCGTCGTGGTATCAGCCGAAGCCTTCTTGACGTCAGCGACGGAGCGGCGCGCGCTGGATTGGACTGGAACGCCACTAGGCTAGGTCTGCTTCCGGCCGCCCACGCAACGTGCAGGTGTGCTAAGGGCGATGGGCCCAGACCCCTGGGCGCTTAGGTTTAGACCGGCGTGCTGACCTCTCTGTTGGTCTAGGTGGGGCTGCGACGTGTTGATCTTCCGAGGCCGGGCATGACCCAGGAAAGTGTGTCCGGCCAAATGGGATCGAGCGTGTTGGGTTATGTGGTGCACCCCTGCAGGGAAGTTAATCTATTCGAATAGCCGTGATCTTCGGTAACAGGACGACTTGGAGTTGTACCTTGACCTTATGACAACTAGAACCGGATACTTAATAAAACACACCCTTCCAAGTGCCAGTTACAACCGGTGGTCGCTCTCTCTCAGGGCATTGAGGAGGGGATCGCCGGGTAGGATTATTGCTATGCGATGCTACTTGGAGGATTTCCGTCTACTCTTTTCTACATGTTGCAAGACGGAGGCTGCCAGAAGCGTAGTCTTCGAAAGGACTAGCTATCCCCCTCTTATTCCGGCATTCTGCAGTTCAGTCCACCTATGATAGCCTTATTCCAGTTGATACCAATGCATACATATGTAGTGTAGCTCCTTGCTTGCGAGTACTTTGGATGAGTACTCACGGTTGCTTTCTCCCTCCTTTCCCCTTTTTCCTTCTTCCTGGTTGTCGCAACCAGATGTTGGAGCCCAGGATCCAGATGCCACCGTCGACGACGACTCCTACTACACCGGAGGTGCCTACTACTACGTGATGCCCGCTGACGACGACCAGGAGTAGTTTAGGAGGATCCCAGGCAGGAGGCCTGCGCCTCTTTCGATTTGTGTCCCAGTTTGTGCTAGCCTTCTTAAGGCAAACTTATTTAATTTATGTCTGTACTCAGACATTGTTGCTTCCGCTGACTCGTCTATGATCGAGCTCTTGTATTCGAGCCCTCGAGGCCCATGGCTTGTAATATGATGCTTGTATGACTTATTTTTTTTGTAGAGTTGTGTTATGATATCTTCCCGTGAGTCCCTGATCTTGATCGTACACGTTTGCGTGTATGATTAGTGTACGATTAAATCGGGGGCGTCACACGCATGTACCTTTTCTTCACCATTATATGCATCGATATGACTTAAGTTTTGGCCAAGCTGGGTTGACTGGCTCCTGTGCTTACCCCTACGTTCCCGATTGTTCGGCTAGGTGGTAAAGGGAGCACCTCTGCGATTGTTACTGCCGGATTAGCCGGATGTGTACCTCAGACTGGGTGAAGCCGAAAGCTAGCGTTCTTAAGAGAATATTCGGTCGGTGAACTAAAAGATGACCTTTTTTACTTATTTATATATATGCCCCAGATGATTTTCCTGCGTTTGCAGTCCGGACATGCACTTTAGGGCATGCCTCCCAGAGAAAGGAACCCCTAACAGAACTATTCTATCTGGAAGATGTTTCTTACTAACCATGTAATACAACATAACTAGTTGGGCACTTGTCTGATAAAGCACTAATGACCCCTACGCCTGGTCTCCATGCATACCCCGGTTCTTACATAACCGGTAGGGTATTCAGACACACTCCGGACCGTCAGGTCCTGAGGTTGAAGCAAAAAGGTCGGCAACGACAAACGATCTACAATCCGGCTAGAAGGCATTACACATGTCAATTAAAAAGTACATAGTCACTCTGACTGATTGTATTCCTCTTCAATACCATCTAACAGGCTGTCTAACTTACAGTCCTGCTGGGAATACTTGGCGGCCAATTTTACTTGGCCGTACACTAAGCTTACAGGGATCTCCTTCTCATCAGGCCCCACAGGTCCGACCTCGACCATGTGGTTTGGGTCAGACTTCGTGTACCGCGTCTTCACCATGGCCCAGGCCTCCCTAGCGCCTTGTCGGCGGGCCGATATCTTCCACAACCGGAAGCGCCGCCGAGCTCCCTTAAGCTTCTCCGAAAGCTCTCCAAGGCCCTCGGGCATGGAGTGGGACGGCCATAAGGCTTGGGCAACGCCTCGCATCGCCTGCCGAACTCGCTCGTGCAGTTGCGAGAGCTCGGGAAGAAGGTCACCCATAGAATCGGGCATCTCCTCTGCAGGACGACCCGTTAGCATACCTACAGACATTACTCTGTTAGTCGACTTCCTCGCCGAACTCTTTTCTTTCAAAGATTCACTTAAGCACTTACTAAATATGCCGCGTCGAAGCCGCTGATTCTCCTTAGTGGAGTCCGACAGCGGCCACGAACATCTTTAAGTTCAACGTCCAGCTTGGTGTTGGCATCCTGAAGATCATTCTTCTCCCACCTCACCCTTGTCAGCATACTCTCACCGGCCTTTAGCCGGCGTAAGAGTTGTTGCCTCTCCGGATCCAGTCCGGCGCCATCTGCAATATGATTTGCCAGATTTACACCCACGCCGCACTTCGCAAGATACTAATCTTTCGAAGTGTATCTTACCAGAGGGGGTCTCTTTGGGCTCCCCTGCCGCGGCTAGTGCGGCCTCCAGTTGGGTTTTGCACTCTTCCAGCTCCTGGGACAGTACGGTATTCTTCTCTGTGAGAACCTGCATAACAAATGATCCTTAAATCAGTTACTCTAACTGTTTCAAGTCTCGGGGGCTACTGATATATATATATACCAAAAAATTTCTTACCCATATGTCTTTTACATATTGCTCCGTGGCTCTGGCTAAACCATTTTGAGCGGCACAGAGGTACGCATCTCCCGAATGGAAGGCATCTAATGCCTTTTGGGAGAAACAAGCGTCGCGAAGAACTATCCGGCGACGTCGGTGGTTCATGGCACTCTCCACCTCGGAATTGGTGGCAGACAGCCTGTCCGCATCCTCTGTCGGAGGAGCGTCCGGTGCGCGCCTTGTGTTCGCTTCCGCTTTTGGGCCAGGCGTTGGAGCCTGACTGGTGGAGGCGCGATTGACAACCTCTCCGGATGTAGTCCGGCGAGGTCTCTTCGTCCTGAAGACAGCACGAACGTTAATATGCCCTGAAGGAATAACACTAGGGAAAAAGAGGGTGCGCTATACCTTTGCGCCGGCGTCTCAGTCCGGACTACATTCCTTTTTACCCCACGGGGCCCTGCGGCCCCTCATTGGCTAGCCGCAGGTTCGGCCTTCCGCCTCGGAAACCTCCCCTGCAAAACACGGTCGTTGTCAGGAAGACTGAAATGCGTGAGAACGGATTCCTTCTCAAGGGGATGAGACTCCGCTCTCTGTTACCTGGGAGGCCGGAATTAACCCTGGGTAATCAGCCGTAATGGCCACCAAGGTATTGTCCTTGCTTAGCTGATGAAACACCCCGTCGATCAGCAACACCGATATGTCTGGATCCTCTTCGGAGTCCGGATCGAGGGACCGTTCTGGATCCTCGGGCTGTGGGGGACGGCTGTTTATATCCTTTACTTCTTGACGCAGTTCCTGCGTTGAAGTCGTTAGACTACATATTTAATCATGGGAATATAAAACGGATGGGCAAGCACAATTGTCCACTTACCCAACTCGAAGGGTTGTACATAGAAAATCCGCCCTGCGGGTTGACGCGGAGGAATTCCTCCTCTTCTCCTTTGTACAAAGAGGATAAGATCTTTACTAGAGCGGCAGCTGAGGCTGGCCCCTTACGACCGTAACGGGTGGCGTCATCCTCCCCGTTAAAATCCCATATGGGGTGGCCTCTATATTGAAGCGGCTGCACCCCCCGCATAATGCATGCGGCCATGACTTCAATCATGGTTAGCCCGGAATGAGCCAATAGTCTTATCCGACCCATCAGGTGAAGGACGTCCCTGTCGCCTTCTCTCTGAGAGCTCCGCGAACACCAGCTTAGGCGTTTCTTTAAGGAAGCACTGTTGAATTCGGGGAGACCGGCCCGGATAGGATCTGGCAGCTGGACATCATCTATATAAAACCATTCCGAAGGCCAGTCTTCGGACGCCTTCTTTGGGGTTCCGGATAGATATCCGGTCCCGACGATACGTCACACTTCGGCTCCGCCCACTTGATATATAAACCCCTCTTGAGAGCGGGGCACCAGGCAGAATAACCTTTTCCACAGCGCGAAGTGAGCCTCAACACCCAAGAATAGCTCGCAAAGGGCGACGAAGCCCGCGATATGCAATATAGAGGCGGGCGTGAGATTGTGCAGCTGGAGGCCGTAGAACTCCAGAAGCCCATGGAGAAATGGATGAATTGGAAATCCAAGTCCTCTTACTAGATAAGGGACGAGGCACACCCGCTCTCCTTTGGAGGGATTGGGGGTGCTCTCTGCTTGCTCTCCGCCATTATAGGTGGCGAGTCCGGCTCGGACCGGGACCATATAGGCCTGAGGGAGAAATCCCTTGGCCTGAAGCGACACTAGCTCGCTGTGCGGGATGGAGCACCTCTCCCAGTCTCCAGGTTTAGGACTGGAAGGGCGAGAGGAGGAGCTGCGACGGCTGGCCATGTTGGAATGGACCTTTGCTGGAGGCGATCTGATGATTACTCACGGAGAGGAGAAGGTGTGGTTTGGATCTGAATCTCCATCCCATTAAATAGGCGGCTCGTTTATGCGGCTAGGGGTGTGAATGTAAAAACACCCCGACTTTTCGCATTCGTTTAACACGTGGAAGACGGCCATTATTGGGCGTGGAAGCCGAGGTGCGCTACATTACGAAAACCGGACATTATTCAGCAGGTACACGGAATTTGGAGAAGAACTCGCCTTGCAATGCCGAAAACAATCTGCGCGCCGGACTCGTCGTCATTGAAGCCTGGTTCGGGGGCTACCGAGGGAGTCCTGGATTAGAGGGTGTCCGGATAGCCGGACTATACCTTCAGCCGGACTCCAGGACTATGAAGATACAAGATTGAAGACTTCGTCCCGTGTCCGGATGGGACTTTCCTTGGCGTGGAAGGCAAGCTTGGCGATGCAGATATTCAAGATCTCCTACCATTGTAACCGACTTTGTGTAACCCTAACCCTCTCCGGTGTCTATATAAATCGGAGGGTTTTAGTCCGTAGGACAACTTCATCATACAACAATCATACCATAGACTAGCTTCTAGGGTTTAGCCTCCTTGATCTCGTGGTAGATCTACTCTTGTACTACCCATATCATCAATATTAATCAAGTAGGACGTAGGGTTTTACCTCCATCAAGAGGGCCCGAACCTGGGTAAAACATCGTGTTCCTTGCCTCTTGTTACCATCCGGCCTAGACGCACAGTTCGGGACCCCCTACCCGAGATCCGCCGGTTTTGACACCGACAACGGGAGAAGTGGATGAGGCCGACCCCGCCGCACGCGTGGTTAAACAATGACGCGCGCACTGGCTGACGCGTGGGCCCGCTGTCGGTGGTCATTATAAATAAGACGACCCGTGACGGTTGGGTGGCCGCCAGGTGGGGACGCGGCGGACGGCGAGGAGACGCGCGGCGCGTCCGCTTCGCGTCCGCGCTGACGCATTCCAGACGCAATTTTGGGCCAGAAATGGGTTAGCGCGGACGCCGGACGGAGACGATTTGAGTTTGGTCAGCGCGTTGGGCCGCCATTTTTGTCCGCGCCGACTTAAACGGACGCGGACGAATGAAATGGGTCGCCCCATTGAAATTGCTCTTAATGTTTTTCTCTAGCCTGCGATCTGATTCACCTCTCCCTTGCATTGCTTGTGGCGAGGATGAAAAGCTCCAACAATCCACGTCTTGTTAGGGTAACTAGTGTCGGATTCCAGAAATTAAAACCACTACCAATCACGTGATCACGTCCAATCACCCAAACCAAATCGATGAGGACACGGTCGCATAGCCGGAGACTTGGCGGTGCATCATCTCCACGCACCGGCGGCAGCGATCGTCTCCCGAAATTCGAGGGCGTGATGACGCGAGCGCGCCGCCGCCGCTGTGGAGTTGCTCCCGATCTTCTGCTGCTGGCCTGCACTCGTAGTGGCAGCGAGTCTGTTCGTTCGAGGAAGCGAGCACCGCGAGTGAAAGAATGGTATGTCCGGCCGGAGTCCTCCTCCTTTCTAGTTTTTCTTTGCCTGTCAGGCTGGCAGCTCACTGTGGTAAACATCTGGCAGGAGGGACTGGGCCAACCTGGGCATCTCCACCCGCGCCCCAAAAAAGCTCCTCAGGCGTGTTTTCGTTTGCCGGCGTTAAAAAATCGGCCCAGTCGCGTCTTCAAGAGCCCAGTTTTCGCCGGCTCGGTCCGAAATTGACGCCGGCGGACCCAACCCGAACCCGGCGCGCTGGGGGTCGCTCGGGGGCGCCGGGCGAATCGTTTTTGGCGCGCCAGAGGGACTCATCCCGATCATCCACCGACGACGCGCTCATTTCTCCCCTTTTCCTCCTCTCGACGTCATCAGTTGAGAAAGCGTGGCCGAGCGTTTCCCAACCGACGGCGCGGCGGCGAACGGATTCGGGCCGTCATCTGCACGAGGATAAGGCTCGCCTCCTTTTCAAGGCCAAGTACCCGGTCCCATCGGACATGCGGGTGCCCGGGGCGTGGAGGATCAGCGCCAGCGGCGTGCTGGTGCCCCCGGTACCCACCGGCGCGGCGCGGCGTGCGGAGATCGCACGCATCCGCTCGTCCCTGCCGCATGCGGCGAGGGAGGAGCCCCGGTACGTCCCCGACAGCCCAATCTGAAAGCCGTACTTCCGCCGCCGGCACGGCGAGCAGCTCGAGGCCACCAACGGCGTCGTGCCCTCTGGCAGGTTCAACGCCGCCGGCCGGCGTCGGTGGTGGGGCGTGCCCGAGCGCACGTTGGAGTCCGTCCTCGAGTACATCGAGGGCGGCAACACGCCGCGCCGCGAGTACCCCGCTTCCCCGTCCTCCTCACGCCGCCGCCGGGGAAGCTCCTGGACGCCGAGGCGCATGGAGACCGGGGTGTCCTCCTCCTCGTCCGGCGGCTCTCCCTGCCTCCACCTCCGCCCCGTCAAGCCGGAGCCCCAGGACACGCCTGTCAGCACGCGCACCCGCAGCTCCGGCGCCCTCGTCGAGCCCAAGGTGGAGTCCAGCCTCCCTCCAGAGTACGAGGAGATAGCCCGGCGCGGCTTCTCCGACGAGGACGCCATGCGGTGGTCGCGCGACAACTACCTGTGCGAGGAGATGATCCGGCAGCGCCGGGCCCTGAAGGAGATCGCCGCCCGCAAACGTGAGCGCAAGGACGAGGACGGTGTCGTCGTCCTCAATAGCGACGACGACGACGCCCCCGGACCGTCCAACCCACCGCGCCAACCGGGGGAGGGATGCAGCAGGGACGGCGGAGGCGTAAGCGGGGGCGACGACGACGACGACGGCGGCGGCGGCGGTGACTACACGCGGTTCTACATCCTCCTCGGCATGTGAAATCGCGTGAGCGGACGACGAGGGAGACGGCGGGGGTAGCCCGCGGTAGTTTTTTTTATAAAATATGTTTAAATTTGAACGAACTCGCCCGTGTTTGCGTTGTATTTGCGCCGAATTTAAACATTTTAAAAACCCGTGGGGGACGCGACTAGGGGACATTACTCTCCCAATGCGCGGTTTAACGCCGATGCGCCCCAGAAGGCGATTTTTTATCCCTGCTGGAAAGCCAACGACTGGAGATGCCCTAACGACCGATCTCTATGAGGACGTCGCCGGCCGTCTGCGCTCAGATTCTCCATTGCCGGCGGGGCAGTACAACCGCCTGCGGGCCGTGTGCAGGGCCTGGCGTGAGTCCACCGACGACCCGCGCTCCGTTTGCAGCCTGGATATCCGCTTCCGCCCCCGCGGCTGGACGCCAATACGTCGACCTCCTGATCTACTGCCTACGTCAGGCTGCCGCCTCCGCTACGTCTCCGGCGTCCGCACCTATGTCGAACTCGTTGTGCTCTCCAGCAATTACGTCTTTGGCGTGGCCGATGGCCTCTTTGTCCTGCGCGACAAGCAGTCCACCGACGCGGTCCGCCTCCTCAATCCCCTCACCGGCAGGCTCACCGAGTTCCCACCCATCACCGAGGTGCGGGCGTATGATGGCTCGGAACCGAAATCCAGCGAAGCCGTCGATGCCTTGAAGCTCTACTTCTCCGACCCCAACGATCTCGGCTATTTCGCCGGCATCAACGACTCGACCTCCCCACCCACTCTTGTTTTCTGCGTGAAAAATGATGTGCCATTACACGTGGTCTATGCCAAGCCCGGTGATCGTCATTGGGTGTCTGTGCACAACCTGCCGAGCTGGGCTATGTGCTCAGATTTTGGCAGGCTTGTGTGGTACTTCCTCCATTCATAAGATGTTATTATAATATCTTATATTATGGAACGGAGGGAAGCCTTATGTTTATATACCAGAAAAGATGTACATGTATTCATTTGATTTTTGTTAACAAGGCATGTTTTTCGACTCTAGTAGAGTTTGGCGAGGTTAATAGAAATCAAAAGCTATTATAATATACTAACGGAATACCCATACGTTGTCACTGAAATAAATAAATTATATATACATGATTTGTTTTAAAGCATGTCGGAGGCTGTGAAGCATGTCGATAGGGGATGGGCGTGGGAGTCGGGAACATACTCCTCGGGAGAGGACGACGGAGAAGCTTATCGCTTTCAGCAAGATCGCGGATCCGGTGTTGGCTGGCAGGCGTGTCAGCAACCGGAGCCAGGGACAGCCGGATGCGGACGACCTGCAGCTAGCGCGTGCCAAGAGGGCCACCATGCTTCGTCATGTCGAGGCTACTACATGTGCGTCTTTTGATAAAAGTTGTTCAATTTTACACTTCTCAGATAATGAAATAGTAGATAAGGCAAACGATTTAGGAATTTATTTGGGATCAAATGAAATCAAACCAAGGTCGTCAAATCCGTTAACGATCTTTTAGACTTCGCAGCGGAGAGGGCTTCTGAAATCATTCGTACTCTTGCATCTATCAAACCCATAAATGACAATGAAATGAACAATTTAGGAATGGTTGATCCAGGGCCGGTCCTAAGATTTTAGAGGCCCGGGGCGAAAAATTTTACCCGCGGCCCTTTATAAACCAAATGATAATTACCATATGCATGTTTACATATTTTTAAACATAAGTTACTCTTAATGTTTTATCGATAGAGTGCAAAACCAGCATGTCAACTGAGTTCCATGATCTAATTATATATGATTATATTAAGTTTATCTTACTTTTGTCAAGATTGGGACAAGTTTCATGTGTATATTTCATAGTTTGCCACACAAAAGTTACTCTTACAATGTTTTATCGAGGAACTGCTCCCGGTGGCGTGCAGCTAGAATTAGATTTAGTTTCCGCTCGACTATCATAATTAATCCATGGATCCCAGTCATTCTCTCCCATAGTCTTTCATCAACCTCCAACCGAGCAAGATTGATTAGTCAGAAGGACAACTACTCCCTCCGTTCTAAAATAGATGACCCAACTTTGTATTAATTTTATACTAACTTTAGTACAAAGTTGAGTCATCTATTTTGAAACGGAGGGAGTAGGTCCAACTCTTCTTCTCCGCTAATTCACTAGCTCTCCTATTTCAGCCACTAACTAGTCACATATCTAACCTAGCTAGCTCTTGGAAGACGAATCAACACGATGCTTACCCGATCTGTTGTTCAAAACTGCCTGTTGGGACCGGGGGGCGGTGGTGTTGTTACTCCTGTCCACGGGGATGAAGAAGAAATTACCAGAGCTGCCGTTGGAGGAGGAAGCATCAGGAAGGCGTCCGTGGGAGGAGGCTGCGGCGGCGGGGTCGCCCTCGAGGTTTGGGGAGTCCTGCGTGATATGTGGTTTGTCGATCGCTCATGTCGTCGTGCGCGGGCCCACGAGAGGCAAACGGAAATTCCACGAATTTAGCGATCGCTGATTTACTTACCCCTGCTTCCTGTACGCTGCTGCATGTACACGTCGTTGTATCTAAAATTAGCCCAGAATCATTTTTTTTCACGGGCCAAATACAACACAGAGCACACATACGTGAGGGCCCGGGGCGGCCGCCCCCCCTGCCCCCTCCCCCTCAAGGCCGGGCCTGGGTTGATCTCGCAAATATATGTAATGATCGTTTGCCTAGTGCGGAGGCTGAGGATGAGGAGGATTCGGAGACTACAGACACGGTAGAGCCTCTCCTGATGGAGGGTGCAGTTTCTGTCGTGGCCGGTCCTACTTTCCCGCAGGGTGTTGAGGAGAAGCCCAAACGGCCCTGGAAACGGAAAATTTATCCTACTTCAGCAGTACGCAGAAGTGCCAGAGTTAAGCTTAAGAAAAAATTTCATGATGATTTATGAAAGGACTCTTCTAGAATAGCAGAGGTCTAACTGATTTGGCTAAACAAAGATTCTTAGCAGAGACAACGATAGAACAACACTTAGACTTTATTGCACTTTTAGAAACTGGACGAGATAATTTCACATCACAGTTTCTTCAAACTCTCTCCAATGGTATTGATTTTGACGGGCACATCTTACCTCCTAGAGGAAGATCCGGCGGGATTTTACTAGGAGTACGGTGTGAGACGTTAGAGGTGCTTAATGTGGTTCAGGGAGACTTTTCGGTTAAATTCAGGGTGCAATCAAAATTGGATGGGTTCCGATGGTCTCTAGTAGCTGTCTATGGGGCATCACAACCTGAATTCAAACCCGACTTTCTGGCCGATCTGGTGCGGATTTGTGGAGATGAAAATCTGACAATACTAGTCGGGGGGGGGGGGGTTAATATCATCAGGAGGAGAGATGAAAAGAATAATGACAACTTTGATGGACGTTGGTCTATGATGTTTAACACGATTATCGAGAGTCTCAATTTGAGAGAAATTGAGCTCACTGGTAGACAATTTACATGGGCCAACTCGTTACCTATTCCGACGTATGAAAAGCTGGATATGATACTTGCTAGTGTGGAGTGGGAACAAAAATTTCCGTTGGTGTCGGTCCATGCGATGCAGAGAGCGATCTCGGATCACACACCACTTCTGTTAGACTCGAGTAAGGCTACCCATGTGGAAAATAAAAATGTCTTCTCCTTCGAGCAAAGCTAGTTTGAGCGAGAAGGATTTATGGAGATGATTGCACGAAAATGGGCTAAGCCGGTTAGTGGAAGGACACATGTTGAGAGATGGCAAAATAAAATTAGACATCTCCGACAGTTTCTGAGAGGTTGGGTCAGAAATGAGAGTGGGATTTACAAACAAGAAAAAAACGTCTTACTCAATTGATTGAGGCACTAGACTTAAAGGTTGAAGCCACTCTTCTTTCGGTTAATGAGCAACAAACTAAGTCCGAGGCTGAGCAAGGTCTACGAGCTCTCTTGAGAGAGGAGAAGCTGAAGTGGGCGTTACGTGCGAAAACGCTTAAGGTTGTTCAAGGGGACGACAATACACATTTTTCCATATGATTGCAAATGGTAAGCATAGGAAGAAGAAAATTATACAGCTTGAACAGGACAAGGGGACAATAGTGGGACATGAAAATCTGAAAGCATATGTCTCTAATATTATAAAAAACTTTTTGGACCCCCGAATACAACTACGGTGTCACTTGATGAATCTGTGATTGATGATATACCTCAATTACAGGCAGCAGAGAATGATATTCTCTCTGCACCGTTTACTGAAAAAGAGGTTCATCAGGCAATATCCCAAATGAAGCCGAATAAAGCACCGGGACCAGATGGGTTTCCAGCTGAATTCTATAAGAAATGTTGGCATATTATTAAAAATGATCTTATGCCTATGTTTCACGATTTTTTCGACGACCATTTGGAGTTGTTTCATCTTAACTTTGGTACGATAACGCTGCTACCTAAGAAAGATGAGGCAGCTCGGATCGAACAATTCCGGCCCATTTGTCTACTGAATGTGAGTTTCAAAATTTTCATAAAGGTTGGAACCAATAGATTGATACAAATTGCTCGTTCAGTGATCCAACCAACACTACTAGGGAAAACCTTATACACAGAAATTTAGCAGTAGCGTGTGTCAAAAAAAGGCGCTAGTGCTAAATAGCAGTAGCGCGTGTCCGTAAACCGTGCTACAGATATAATAGTAGCAGTAGCGCGTGCGCATGAAAATGCGCTACCACTAATATCCCCTTTGCTACCCCCGATAGGCTACGCATAGCAGTAGCGGTCTTGAGGAAAGCGCGCTACCGCTAGCACATAAGTAGCAGCGCGTTTCGCGCGGAGAGCGCTACTGCTAATGGAAATAAAATAAAATAAAAAACAAATGGAAAAGTAAATGAAAAAGAAAGAAATAGAAAAAGGAGAAAGGAAAAAAAATAAAATGTAGAGCAAAATAAATGAGAAAGCGGAAAAAAGGAGAAAGACGTAGCAGTAGCGTTTGTTCGTAAGAGGCGCTATAGCTAACGTAGCTGCATCGCGTTTCGTAGACCCCCGCTGTAGAAACAGAAAAGGAAATAAGAAAGATGAAGGAAATTACATAGCTATAGCAGTAGCGCGTTTTGTAAAAATCGCTATAGCTAACTTAGCTATAGCGCGTTTCGTGAAAAGCGCTACCGCTAAGTTTGACTTAACCAAAAAACCATTTCCCCCCGGCCACCACTTCTCTCCCAAATCCCTTGACCCACCCCGCCGCCGTCTGCCCGATTCACGGTCGCCCCACTTCGCCGCCGTCTCCTGCCGACGTCGACTCCCCCGGAGCCACCAGAGCCGCGCGCCATCGACACCACCAGAGTCGCCCCCAACGCCACCGGAGCCGCGCGGCCTCATCAACGCCACCGGAGCCGCAGTCGACGCCACCGGAGCCGCAGTCGACACCACCGGATCCACCCTCGCCACAACTGCCTCCCTCGCCGTTAGCGGAGACGCCCCCGCCTCCCTCGCCACCACTGCCTCCCGCGCCACCACCGGAGCCATCCTTTGTAAGCCCCCACCCCTCCTCTCTCTCTATCTCTAAATTAGTTAGGTTAATTTAGTTAGGAAAAGAATTTAGTTAGGTTAATTAGTTAGGTTAATTTGACAGAGATGCCCCTGCCTCCCTCGCCGTAGGAAAAAATTGTATATGCTTAACTAGGGCAGTAGGGTTAGGGTTGTAGTGTTTAATTACAAATGTTAGGAAAGTAAGGTTTAACTAGATGTTAACTAGGGTGGTAGGATTTAGTTTAGAGAAAAAATCAATATAAAAATATAAATTTCTATTAGTGTTGCAAGTCTAGTAGGTTCTTTATTTTTAGGGAATTTTTATTAAGACAAAAATATAGGACATAATTTGAGTTCTAGGTTCATAATTTGAGTTCTAGGGTTCATACACTACGAGATGCAAATTTGAAGTGGTCATGATATATGAAAAATCCTCAATTGTGTTTGCTCATTGATCATAATCGACATTGAAGTGGTTCGATTGTGCCCAAGTGGCCTTTTGTTGTTTCGAGGGAATGAAACCGAGTGGCCTATGTTTTGCCAGAATGTTGATTCATTTCCATTCTGGCAAAATTCAGGTTCTTGATTTGTCCACTTTTTAGCAAAGGTCATGCCGAAATTTTCCGTGAATTTCGGCATGACTTGTGCTACAAATTAGGACATATCGAGTGCCCCAGATTTGCCGCATCGGGAAGGAGTCAACGTTCCTGCAAAACAATAGGCCTTTTTATGTCATTATTCATTTTATTAGGTCTAGAATTAATTAACTATATTTAATCGTAGGAAACATGGCTAGCAACGATGAAGGACGGGGTTCTGGTGAATGCGACGACGTCTATCGGGCGGCAGACGATTTTTTTTAGCCTTGCCGACATCGAGACCGGCGCTGAGACTCAGACCGGCATCGAGACTGAGACCGGCGCTGAGACTCAGACCGGCATCGAGACCGGCGCTGAGACTGAGACCGGCGCTGAGACTCAGACTGGCATCGAGACCGGCGCTGAGACTGAGACCGGTGATACGTCTCCAACGTATCTATAATTTTTGATTGCTCCATGCTATATTATCTACTGTTTTGGACTATATTGGGCTTTATTTTCCACTTTTATATTATTTTTGGGACTAACCTATTAACCGGAGGCCCAGTCCAGAATTGCTGTTTTTTGCCTATTTCAGTGTTTCGAAGAAACGGGATATCAAACGGAGTCCAAACGGAATGAAACCTTCGAGAACGTGATTTTCTCACCAAACGTGATCCAGGAGACTTGGACCCTACGCCAAGGCATCAGAGAGGCGGTCACGAGGGTGGGGGGTGCCCCCCCAGGGCGCGCCCCCAGCCTCATGGGCCCCTCGGAGCTCCACCGACGTACTTCTTCCTTTTATATATACATATGTAGCCCCAAACGACCAGATACGAAGCCAAAAACCTAATTCCACCGCCGCAACTTTCTGTATCCACGAGATCCCATCTTGGGACCTGTTCCGGAGCTCCGCCGGAGAGGGCCGTCATCACGGAGGGCTTCTACATCATCATAGCCTCTCCGATGAAGTGTGAGTAGTTTACCTCAGACCTTTGGGTCCATAGTTAGTAGTAGATGGCTTCTTCTCTCTTTTTGGATCTCAATACAAAGTTCTCCCCCTCTCTTTTGGAGATCTATTCGATGTAATCTTCTTTTTGCGGTGTGTTTGTTGAGATCGATAAATTGTGGGTTTATGATCAAGTCTATCTATGAATAATATTTGAATCTTCTCTGAATTCTTTTATGTATGATTGGTTATCTTTGCAAGTCTCTTCGAATTATCCATTTGGTTTGGCCAACTAAATTGGTAGTTCTTGCCATGGGAGAAGTGCTTAGCTTTGGGTTTGATCTTGCGGTGTCCTTTCCCAGTGACAGAAGGGGCAGCAAGGCACGTATTGCATCGTTGCCATCGAGGATAACAAGATGGGGTTTATTTCATATTGCATGAATTTATCTCTCTACATCATGTCATCTTGCTTAAGGCGTTACTCTGTTTTAACTTAATACTCTAGATGCATGCTGGATAGCGGTCGATGAGTGGAGTAATAGTAGTAGATGCAGAATCGTTTCGGTCTACTTGTCACGGACGTGATGCCTATATACATGATCATGCCTAGATATTCTCATAACTATGCTCAATTATGTCAATTGCTCAACAGTAATTTGTTCACCCACCGTAGAATACTTATGCTCTTGAGAGAAGCCACTAGTGAAACCTATGGCCCCCCGGGTGTATTCTCATCATATCAATCTCCGTCACTTTAATCTTGCTTTGCTTTTTTACTTTGCCTTTACTTTTCACTTTGCATCTTTATACCAAAAATACCAAAAATATTATATCTATCAGATCTCACTCTCGTAAGTGACCGTGAAGGGATTGACAACCCCTAATCGCGTTGGTTGCGAGTAGCTATCGTTTTGTGCAGGTACGAGGGACTTGAGCGTGGCCTCCTACTGGATTGATACCTTGGTTCTCAAAAACTGAGGGAAATACTTACGCTACTTTGCTGCATCATCCCTTCCTCTTCGGGGAAAACCAACGCAAGCTCAAGAGGTAGCAAGAAGGATTTCTGGCACCGTTGCCGGGGAGTCTACGCAAAAAGTCAACATACCAAGCACCCATCACAATCCCTATCTCTCGCATTACATTATTTGTCATTTGCCTCTCGTTTTCCTCTCCCCCACTTCACCCTTGCCGTTTTATTCGCCCTCTCTCTATCCTCCCTCTCTATTTGCCTCTTTTGCCCGTTTGCTCTTGTTTGCTCGTGTGCTAGTTTGCTTGCTTGTCGTTATGTCTGAAATTGGGGAAGTTATCGCCAATATGGGCGATAACAATATCATGGAAAATTCTGATGCTCCTGCTGAAGAACCCCCTACCTACCATACAATTTTTTTTGAATCGGTAGTGGTACTATTATTGGAAAAGGAGTTATTCAAGATTTCTTTACTTGTGCCGGTGCTTTGCCCTCTATGGGCGGTTCTATTCTCCATAGAACTAGTAGTCTTGTGGACGCTATTGCCATGCTTATCATTGAACTTGAAAGGCAATTTATGCATATGCACCCATCCATACAAAGAGTTTTCCTAGAATTTTCTAATATCGAGCATTCCTCTGTTATGTGTGTCGCTACTATCTATTTGGCTCATGAATTCGGATTTATAATAAAAGAAGCCAAAGAAATCTTTGCGCACTATAGGGTGGACGCTGGTCGTCCTCCCATAGAATCTATCATCTTCGATCAAGAAGAAATTATGCGTTTTCAATCTGCCGACTATGTTGCTTTTAATGAAAACCTCAGAAAAAAGGTGCGAATCAATATTTTAATTGATAGAATCTCTGAACTTAATGATGACTTGGCTATTCGAAATAATGAGCTAGGATGCTCTCTTGAGTTTAGGCTCACAAGGTGTCGTGGTTCTAAGTCTGACAGTAATGTAGGGGGGTAGGTATGGAGAGGCAAGATCTTAGCTATGGAGTAGTTGTAAGCACACGAGGTTTACGAGTTCAGGCCCTTCTCGGAGGAAGTAATAGCCCTACGTCTCGGAGCACGAAGGCGGTCGACTGGATTATGCGTGTATGAATTACAGGGGTGCGAACCCTTTACACTGAGGAGGGGGGTGGCTTATATAGAGTTCGCCAGACCCCTCTGGCCCTCAGTTATGCAGGGTTTCAAATACATTAAGGTCGGGCGTTACTGGTAACGCCCCTAATAAAGTGCTATGATGACCATAAAAGCTACTTAATGACCGACCGTTAGCATGCGCAGTGACTTTAGGTCTCCTGGCCGTCGAGTGATTGCTTCTTGGTCGAGTGTCTTCGAGTCTGCCGAGTGGAACACCTCCAAGTCGATTGGAAGGTGTTTTCTTCTAGAGATGTCCTTGGGTAGGGCAGTTTGGACAGGTCCATGATCCTACCCTAGATACATAGCTTCATCATTAGCCCCTGAATGGATCGAGGTTTGAGTGGAGAAGGAGTTGAGAACTTCTCCGACTCATTTTTCATGCCACGAGCATATCTTGTTTCGGATCAATGAGCCTGAGTGATAACAACAACTTCCTTTTCAGTCGCCTTGATCCATTCTTAGTTTTTTGTCGAGTGAGTCTTTTTGCTTGAAAAACTCCGAGTGACGGTGTGGAGGAGATCTTCCATCTGGCAAGTTGTTCTGCTGCCCGCAGATTTCGCGGGATTCGAATTTTGGGAAGCACGAGGGACGGGGGAGGCCGCAGTAATTGGATGGGATAGGGCGGAGCCGCCTCGATATCCATGCCCCCTTTTTCGCCACGTATCACGCGCATGATTGTTACGGGATTTGACAGGATCGCCCGGGCCTACCAGTCAGCCACTCGGAAGCGGCCTCATATAAGGCGCCAGACCGGGGTTTCTTGAACAGTGCATTCTCATTTCCTCTTCTCCTCTGCAGGCATCTTCATCGCGCTCGCTCTCGCCCTAGCACCGCCGCTTCGTACGCGTCTCGCCGGCGATGATGGGGAAGGAGAAGACGACGGCTCTGGAGCGGGCGAAGAAGGCGGCGACAAAGGCGAAGGGGAAGGCGACCAGTCGGGGTGGATCTTCCTCGCGAGCCGGCCTGCCGAAGGGCTGGATCCAGGGCGACTGGATCCGCTCAGCGATCCGCCAAGAAGGCCTCGACGACCTAGCCGACGGAGGGCTGATCCCCCATGGATCGGCGCGGCTTCCGGGGAAGGAATCCGAGCCGCAACCTCGGGAGGGTGAGCGCGTTCTCCTTGCCACCCACGTCGACCGTGGATTTTCCTTGCCTCCTCACCCTTTCTTTCGAGGATTTCTGAATTTCTTTGGGGCACAACTCCACCACTTCACTCCCAACACAATCGTGTATCTCGCTGCTTTCGTGTCTTTGTGCGAGAATTTCTTGGATTGTCGGCCTCACTGGGGTCTTTTCAAGCACATTTTCACCTGTCGTTCTCAGACGGTGAAAAAGGCCAATCCGAGTGACGAGAGAACACAAGTGATTCAAATGTGCGGGGGTCTTGGTGTTCAGATGAGAGGGAAAAGTTCCTTTCCAGCCATGATTCTTCCCGACTCGGTTCGCGGATGGCAGTCGACCTGGTTTTACTACAAAGACCAGCCGACGCCAGGGCAGTCGACTGGCCTCCCTCCTTTTACCATGGACCGAGTGAGGAAACCCTCCTCTTTGAAGGTGCTCCCGGAGGAGAAGGCACAGGTTAGGGTGTTGGTCGAACGAGTGGTCCAGCTTATCCGTGACGGGGTCACCGGTATGGATCTCTTGGAGGTTTTCCTTCGGCAGCGCATCCAGCCTCTTCAAGCCCGAGACCATCCGATGTGGATGTATTCGGGTCTTGACGACACCACTCGGATTCACCCGGAGGAGGTCGATGACGACACACTGGAGAAGTGGCTGTCGGGCATCACCGGAAACAAGGACAACCCCAGGGGAGCCAGGAGAGTTCCTCCATTCGACCAGTCCCATGAACCAGAAAAGGTCTGATTCTGAGCTTTTGATTGTAATCTGAATTCACTCGCGCATCTGTCTATACTGCGTCGACTGACTTTATTCTTCCTGCTTTCTTTCAAGCCCTTATCGAAATGTATTCAATGCCCAACGGAGAGCAAGAGCAAGACCTGGAAGGAGAGGCGAGCGGCAGCGAAGTGGCGAATGGTATTCTGACGGTGAAGGGGACGAAAAAAGTGATGACCCAAGTGACGAAGAAGAAGTCGAGTCGCCTCCTCGCAGGGAGAGGCGATCCAAGATTGACCAAGAACGATCGAGCGCCCGTGAAAAGGCGATTGCTCAGGCTGGTCAGTCTTCAAAGCGTCCTCAAACCTCTTCACCAACCCCAACTGAAAAAGTGTCAAAGCATCCCAAAGTTGCACAGCAGAAGCCTCGGAAGGCATTGCCGAAGATTAAGATTGACATCCCCGTCGCTTCTGCGTGAGTGTCTCCCTTTGTATTCACTCGACGCCCCATGTTGTTTGTTTTTTCTTGATTTAACCAGATGAACTTTGGAACTGGCAGCGCTGCTACTTCTGGGACCTCAGCTTATAGGGATGAGGATGAGGTAATGGAGGATGCGGTCACTTCCAATCTGGGTATGATTTCTGACATTCTGTCTTTATTTGGTCGACTCAACTGCAATGTGTACCATTGGGTGATGTGATTTTGGAGATTGATCTTTGAACAGCTCCTAACATTATTGACCTCCCCGATGATGATGATGATGAAGAGCCTGAGAGGCCTTTGACGAGGAAAAATAGGCAAGCTCCTGCAAGCAAGGTGCCACAGTCGATGCCGAGGGCGGAACCAGTCGTTCAGGACGCTGGTGATGCCAATCGGGGTTCTGTTACCTTCGTCGTACCATTGTCGAGTGCCTTGCCTTCTTTGTCGACTGCTCAGGCTCCTGCCGACCCACCTTTAGTTTTTGCGACCCATCATGTCCCAGAGGACGAAGTGAATGCTGCCAAGGAAGCCATACGCCAGGCGGGCATTATGATGGAGAAGATGAAGACGGTGCGGGACGCCAGTCAGGCCGCCTACGACGCCAGCTCGGCTCTCCAAAGTAACGTTCAGGTTAGTTGGTCACCGCTTGTTCTGTTAGGATATGCTATCTGAAGACTCTCTTTCCGAAAATCTTTGCATCTGTACACCCACTGGGTGCGTCGATTGAATTTTTGAACTAGTGGGGCACGCTGAGTGCACCCACTGGGTGTAGTCCCTGAGACTACGATGGAGTGCTGGCAGTCGACTATAATCTTTGTATTTTGATTCTTTCGCTCGATCTGGTCTGGCCGCGTTGAGTGTAAACCGAACCGGTAGTTTGTCTCTTCTACTCGGTCTGGGCGAGTGGGATCAGAACCGGTGGGGGCACGCCAAGTGCACCCACTGGGTGTAGTCCCCGAGACCGTGGTTGACTGCTGGCAGTCGACTGTGGTCTGAGTTCTATGGTCTGAGTTCTTCTTTCTCTCTTTTTTTACTCCCTGCACTCGACTCCGGCAGGTCGGTCGAGTGGGATCAGAACCGGTGGGGGCACGCAAAGTGCACCCACTAGGTGTAGTCCCCGAGACTATGGTGGACTGCGGGCAGTCGACCATAGTCTTAGTATTTATTGTCTGTCGTTTTTCGCTGTAAAATAACTTCTCCTCCCTGATTGCAGAAATCTTGTGATCTTGGAGCTTGCTTTGCTGACTTGGAGAAACAGCAGATCCAACTAAACCTTGACTTGGAATTGGCCAAGATAGAGCTACAAAAGGCCAAGGACGACGCCAATGGTAAGACGAGCTTGTCGACTGGTTTGTCTTAGGCTTGAGTACCCTTCTGCTCTTTTTGAATCAAGCACCATTTCTTTGCAGAAAAACTGAGAGAAGCTCTGGCGAAGAAGGACCAGGATTTGGCTGCTGCTCAAAAGGAAGCTGATGACAGAACCGCTCTGGCTGAATAGAAACTGGCTTCGGTCGGCCAATTGGAAGAAGAGAACACCAAGATGAAATCTGCTCTGAACGAAGCCAACAAGGAGTGCACGCGCTTGAAGAAGGACAATCTCAACCTGTACGAGAAGATGGAAGGCATCGCTCGCAGGAGGGACGATCTAGAGAGCTATCTGAGGAGCCTTGCCAAGAAGTTGTTCATCAAGCTTGAAGGTATACATTTTGTTCCGACTGATGTTTTTTTGTTGACTCAGCATACGAAAATTGACTTATCCTTGGATCGTGAATGCAGAGTTTTGCCAGAACTTCGAGGAGGAGACTGGGCGGATTGAGCCAGGTTTGGACCCAATCAATTCTCCCGTGAAAGATGAAACTGCCATGAATCTGCTTCGACTGGAATCCCACATCGACGGTGTTGTGGATTACTTGGCTCGACTGAAGGTCGCCACGTCACGGATCGACACGGCACCTTGGCCAGAGGCCACGCTCCAGAATGATCTTGAGTCCCTGATGACTCGACTTAACGAGATCCCTGATCGAGTGCAGGAGTGGAAGAAATCTTCTGCCCGGTGTGGTGCTGATGTGGCTCTGTCTTTGGTTCGTGTCCACTGCAAGGAGGTGCGACAAGATAAGCTAGCAGCAATCAAGGTTGCCAACACCCAGAGGCATGACTTCCGATCTTTTATGGAGACTTTTATTGCTGCAGCCACTCGGATCGCCGACGGCGTCGACCTGGACGAGTTCGTCGAGCCTGCCAGTCCTCCTCCTGCGGAGTGAACAAACTTTTATGCCCCACCTTAAATTTGCCTCGGAATGCCGAGTGGTTTTTGTAACCATTAAACTCTTTCGGGCTGAATGCCTGAGCACTTCGATCTGTGGTCTGGAACCTTTAGGATTTATCTGAACTTGGTTTATCGTTGAATATCTTCATGAATCCTCCGTCGAGTGGAACTCGTTCTTCACTCGAGACAACTTTTGTATTTGTGGCGCAGCTCCAAAGGAGAAGGTAGCAGTCGACCTGCACCTCGTCATCCTTGCGGGTCGGCGATGGAGCGCACGTTGTATTTGTGGCGAAGCTCCGAAGGAGAAGGTGGCAGTCGACCTGCACCTCATCGTCCTTGCGGAGTGGGATGGAGCGCATGTTGTATTTGTGGCGAAGCTCCCAAGGAGAAGGTGGCAGTCGACCTGCACCTCGTCGTCCTTGCGGATTGAGATGGAGCGCATGTTGTATTTGTGGCGAAGCTCCCAAGGAGAAGGTGGCAGTCTACCTGCACCTCGTCGTCCTTGCGGATTGAGATGGAGCGCACATTGTATTTGTGACGAAGCTCCCAAGGAGAAGGTGGCAGTCGACTTGCACCTCGTCGTCCTTGCAGATTGAGATGGAGCACACGTTGTATTTGTGGCGAAGCTCCCAAGGAGAAGGTGGCAGTCGACCTGCACCTCGTCGTCCTTGCGGATTGAGATGGAGCGCACGTTGTATTTGTGGCGAAGCTCCCAAGGAGAAGGTGGAAGTCGACCTGCACCTCGTCGTCCTTGCGGATTGAGATGGAGCGCATGTTGTATTTGTGGCGAAGCTCCCAAGGAGAAGGTGGCAGTCGACCTGCACCTCGTCGTCCTTGCGGATTGGGATGTGTTTCGTACTTAGGCGAGTACTGGACTGCAGCTAAGCCCCCGAGCGGGAGGGTCGCTCTCCACTCGGTAGGATTTTTCAAACTTAGGCGAGTACTGGACCGCAGCTAAGCCCCCGAGTGGGAGGCTGGCTCATCACTTGGTAGGATTTTTCAAACTCAGGCGAGTACTGGACTGCAGCTAAGCCCCCGAGTGGGAGGGTCGCTCACCACTCGGTAGGATTTTCAAATACTTAGGCGGGTACTGGACTGCAGCTAAGCCCCCGAGTGGGAGGGTCGCTCACCACTTGGTAGGATTTTCAAATACTTAGGCGAGTACTGGACTGCAGCTAAGCTCCCAAGTGGGAGGGTCGCTCTCCACTTGGAAGGATTTTTCAAACTTAGGCGAGTTCTGGACTGCAGCTAAGCCTCCGAGTGAGAGGCTGGCTCACCACTCGGTAGGATTTTCAAATACTTAGGCGAGTACTGGACTGCAGCTAAGCCCCCGAGTAAGAGGCTGGCTCACTACTCAGTAGGATTTCCAAATACTTAGGCGAGTACTGGACTGCAGCTAAGCCCCCGAGTGGGAGGGTCGCTCACCACTCGGTAGGATTTTCAAATACTTAGGCGAGTACTGGACTGCAGCTAAGCCCCCGAGTGGGAGGGTCGCTCACCACTCGGTAGGATTTTCAAATACTTAGGCGAGTACTGGACTGCAGCTAAGCCCCCGAGTGGGAGGGTCGCTCACCACTCGGTAGGATTTTCAAACTTAGGCGAGTACTTGGACTGCAGCTAAGCCTCCGAGTGGGAGGGTCGCTCACCACTCGGTAGGATTTTCAAATACTTAGGCCAGTACTGGACTGCAGCTAAGCCCCCGAGTGGGAGGGTCGCTCACCACTCGGTAGGATTTTCAAATACTTAGGCGAGTACTGGACTGCAGCTAAGCCCCCGAGTGGGAGGCTGGCTCACTACTCGGTAGGATTTTCAAATACTTAGGCGAGTACTGGACTGCAGCTAAGCCCCCGAGTGGGAGGGTCGCTCTCCACTCGGTAGGATTTTTCAAACTTAGGCGAAACGGGTTCACAGCTAAGTCCCCGAGTGGGAGGCTGGCTCACCACTCGGTAGGATTTTCAAACACTTAGGCGAAACGGGTTCGCAGCTAAGCCCCCGAGTGGGAGGCTGGCTCAACACTCGGTAGGAAATTATTTTTACAAACTTAGGCGAAACGGATTCGCAGCTAAGCCACCCGCTGGGGGATTTCTCACGCAAACAAAAACAATAACAATCACTGGGAAAATTATAACGCTCTTGTCTTTGGTAAATAGACTACAAAAGTTTTTCTTATTACATCTCATCCGAGTGAGAATTCAAGTATAAAAGGGGCGGAGCAGCTCCGCATTCTAGGCTCGTGGCTCATCAATCTGGCGATCAACATTATAAAGGTGGTACGCTCCATTATGGAGGACTCTGGCGACTATGAAGGGACCTTCCCAAGTAGGAGCGAGTTTGTGTGGTTTCTGTTGATCCACTCGGAGGACCAAGTCTCCTTCTTGGAAGGCTCGACTCTTCATATTTCTGGCATGGAACCGACGCAAGTCTTGCTGATAGATGGTCGATCGGATCATGGCCATTTCTCTTTCTTCTTCCAGGAGGTCGACTGCGTCCTGCCGGGCTTGTTCTGCTTCATCTTCAAAGTAGAGCTCGACTCGGGGTGCGTTGTGAAGCAGGTCACTCGGCAAAACTGCTTTGGCTCCGTAGACCAGAAAGAATGGGGTTCTTCCGGTCGATCGGTTCGGGGTTATCCTCAATCCCCAAAGAACTGATGGAAGCTCGTCGACCCATGCACCTGCTGCGCGCTTGAGATCGCGCATCAGTCGGGGTTTCAGTCCTTTGAGAATTAAGCCATTTGCTCTTTCCGCTTGTCCATTCGACTAGGGGTGAGCGACCGAAGCGTAGTCGACTCGTGTGCCCTGAGAGGCGCAAAAGGCTCTGAATTTGTCGGAATCGAAGTTTGACCCATTGTCAGTGATGATGCTGTGCGGAACTCCATATCTGAATATCAACTCTCTGATGAAACTGATAGCAGTGCAAGCATCAAGATTCTTGATAGGCTTAGCTTCAATCCATTTGGTGAACTTGTCGACTGCTACTAGCACATGAGTGAAGCCGCTCCTGCCCGTTCTTAGTGGTCCAACCATGTCCAGTCCCCAAACAGCGAAGGGCCAGACGAGTGGAATGGTTTTCAGGGCTGACGCGGGCTTGTGTGACATATTGGAGTAAAATGAACATCCTTCACATTTGTCGACTATCTCTTTCGCTATTTCATTCGTTCTTGGCCAGTAGAATCCCGCTCGGTATGCTTTAGCCACAATGGTCCGAGAGGACGCATGATGACCACAGGTCCCTGAGTGGATATCATCAAGGATTATCTGACCTTCTTCTGGTGTTATACACTTCTGAGTGACTCCGGTCGCGCTTTCTCTATACAACTGTCCCTTTATGACTGTAAAGGCCTTGGATCGACGGACGATCTGTCGAGCCTCTTCTTCGTCCTCTGGGAGTTCTTTCCTTAGGATGTACGCGATGTACGGTATTGTCCAGTCGGGAGTGATGACCAAAACTTCCATGATCAGGTCGACCACAGCTGGAACTTCAACTTCAGACGGATCCGTGGCACTTTTTAGCTGCGGGGCTTCTTCAGTGAAGGGATCCTCTTGAACTGATGGTGTGTGGATGTGTTCCAAAAACACATTGCTGGGAATGGCTTCTCTTTTGGAACCTATTTTCGCCAAATCATCAGCTGCTTGATTTTTCAGTCGGGGTATGTGATGAAGTTCTAACCCCTCGAATTTCTTCTCTAGCTTTCTCACTGCATTGCAATAACTAGTCATGGCTGGACTTCTGACGTCCTACTCCTTCATCACCTAATTAACCACCAAATCTGAGTCACCATAGACCATGAGGCGACGGACGCCGAGTGAAATGGCCATGCGCAACCCATATAAAAGTGCTTCATATTCTGCCTCGTTATTGGAGGAATCAAAGTGGATTTGAAGAACATATCTGAGCTTATCTCCTCGGGGGGAGACCAATACTACCCCGGCACCGGAGCCATTCAGCATTTTGGAACCGTCGAAGAACATGGTCCAATGCTCCGAGTGAACCTGAGTCGGCAGTTGCTGTTCAATCCACTCGGCGACGAAATCTGCTATTGCCTGGGACTTGATAGCTTTCTTTGCCTCAAACTTGATATCTAGAGGAAGGAGTTCAATCGCCCATTTTGCCACTCGACCAGTTGCATCTCTGTTATGCAGGATCTCTGACAATGGAGCGTCGCTGATGACTGTAATGGAATGATCAGAGAAGTAGTGAGCAACCTTCTTTGTGGTCATATAAATCCCATATACAAGCTTCTGATAATGAGGATATCTTTGCTTCGACGGGGTCAAAACTTCAGAAATATAATATACTGGGCGCTGAACTTTGAAGGCTTTTCCTTCTTCTTCCCGCTCGACCGTAAGTACCGTACTGACGACTTGTCCCGTGGCTGCGATGTAAAGCAGCAAAGACTCTTTGCTGATTGGGGCAGCAAGCACCGGCTTGATGGAGAGCAGAGCTTTGAGCTCTGCAAACGCTGTGTCAGCTGCAGGAGTCCACTTGAACTTGTCTGACTTCTTCATCAATCGGTAAAGAGGCAATGCCTTTTCACCGAGATGAGAGATGAATCGACTTAAAGCGGCCAAGCAACCAGTAAGCTTCTGGACGTCGTGCACTCGCACAGGACTTTTCATTCGGAGTATAGTACCGACTTTTTCTGGATTGGCGTCAATTCCCCGTTCGGAAACGAGGAAACCGAGTAACTTTCCGCCAGGAACTCCGAATGTGCACTTTGATGGATTAAGCTTGATATCATACCTCCTGAGGTTGGCAAAGGTTTTAGCAAGGTCAGTCAGCAGGTCGGAACCCTTCCGTGACTTGACCACAATATCATCCATGTATGCTTCCACATTCCGACTGATTTGAGTGAGAAAACACTTCTGAATCATCCTCATGAATGTGGCTCCGGCATTCTTGAGGCCGAATGGCATGGTAACATAATAGAAGCACCCGAATGGAGTGATGAAAGTTGTTTTGATCTCGTCAGGCCCATACAGACGGATCTGATGGTACCCGGAATAGGCGTCTAAAAAAGACAGTCGCTCACATCCCGCAGTCGAGTCGACTATCTGGTCAATGCGGGGGAGAGGAAAATGATCTTTCGGGCAGGCCCGATTGATATGTTTAAAGTCAATGCACATGCGAAGTGACTTGTCCTTCTTTGGGACCATGACAACATTGGCGAGCCACTCGGAGTGATAAATCTATCGGATGAACTCCGCTGCTAAGAGCCGAGCCACCTCCTCACCAATAGCCTTTCTCTTTTGGACGGCGGACCGTCGGAGATGTTCTTTGACAGGTTTCACTTTTGAGTCGACTCGTAGGCGGTGCTCAGCCAGCCCCCTGGGAACACCCGGCATGTTAGAAGGCTTCCATGCGAAGATGTCCCAGTTCTCACGGAGGAACTGGATGAGCGCTTCTTCCTATTTGGAGTCGAGTGTTGTTGAGATATGAGTCGGAGCAGCACTGAGATCGGTCGGGTGAATGTGAACCGGCTTTGTTTCACCAGACGACTAAAAAGCTGATTCTGTAGCGGGCTTCTTGGCTCGCAACAAGTCACTCGGGTCTGCAGTCTTCTGGTACTCCTGCAACTCCACCACTGCCATCTGAGCATCAGTGATCTTTGAGCCTTTCTGAAAACACTCTTCTGCTTTCTTTCGATTGCCCGTAACAGTAATCACACATTTGGGACCAGGCATCTTCAATTTGAGATACACATAACATGGTCGAGCCATGAAGCGTGCATAAGCTGGCCTGCCCAAAATAGCGTGGTAAGCACTCTGGAAATCCACAACTTCGAACGTCAACTTTTCTTTGCGGTAATTCTTGGAATCACCGAAAACCACATCAAGAGAAATCTAGCCGAGTGACTCAGCCTTCTTCTCAGGAATGACTCCATGGAAACTCATGTTGCTGGTACTTAGTCTGGACATCGGAATGCCCATCCCTTTCAACGTCTCAGCATACAGTATGTTCAAACCATTGCCACCATTCATCAAGACTTTGGTCAGTCGAGTGCCTTCAACAACTGGGTCGACCACCAAATCTTGCCTCCCAGGGGTGGCAATGTGCGTTGGGTGATCGGACTGGTCGAATGTGATGGCAGTCTGAGACCACTTCAGGTAACTGGGTGTCGCCGGAGCAACCATATTCACCTCACGGTTGATAATTTTCAGTCGACTTTTGCTTTCAACATCAGCAAAAATCATCAGGGTGGAATTGACCTGGGGGTATCCATCATCACCGTCTTCCTTGTCCTCAACTTTGTCTGACTCCTTTTCCTTATCTTTGGGCTGTTTGCCCTGGAACTGCTGGATCAAGAGCCGACACTGTCGAGTGATATGTTTCGGGTAAATGAACTTACCCTCTTCATCTTTCTTGGTGTGGATGTGACATGGCAAATCCAACACATCATTTCCGTCTTGGTCCTTAACTTTCTTGGGGTTCCAAGGCCCTTTGGGTTTCCCCTTAAACTTTCCTTGAGTTACGGCCAAGGCTTCCCCAGGAGCAGCTGGCTCGGCTTTCCGCTTCTGTTTCCGATTGGAATTTCCTCCTCCGGTTTCTTGGGTGACTGACTTGTGCTTGCCACTCCGGAGTCGATCCTCATCTTCACCATTAGCGTACTTGGTGGCAATCTCCATCATCCGATTCAGAGACATGTCTCCGGTTCGGCTGAATTTCAGATTCAGTTCTCTATACTTGACGCCTTCTTTGAAGGCACAGACTGCTTGGTGGTCAGGCACGTTCTCTACCATGTGATGTAACGTGATCCATCTCTGGATGTAATCCCTCAAATTTTCATTCGGCTTCTGCACGCAAGACCATAGTTCCGTTAGCCCTGCCGGTCGCTTGCATGTTCCTTCAAATGTGGTGACAAACACTCGGGCGAGATCTTCCCAAGTGTAAATGCTGCTGGGTGCTAACTGATTCAGCCACGCTCTGGCCGAGCCCTCCAACATGAGAGGCAGGTGCTTCATGGCCACTTCATCATTGCCATCGCCAATCTGGACAGCCACTCGGTAGTCTTCAAGCCAAGTATCGGGCTTGGACTCACCAGTGAACTTACTGACTCCAGTCGCCAACCTGAAGTTGGGAGGAATCACAATGGCCCTGATGGCTCTACTAAAGCACTCTGGCCCCGAAACATGTACTCTGCTGCTGGTGGGTGCATCTCTGTCGTGACCTTCTCGGTGAGCTCCGTTCCTGTCGATCAAACCTTGAACGAGAATGGATCTCGCATCAAAGCTTGGTTCCCTAGGATCGACTGAAATCCTTTGCCCAACACTATGAGGGCGCCTGTCATCCTGCTATCGAGGCACATACGATCCACTCCTCGGGGGAGGGGTGGGCACTCGACGTCGATCGTCACGATCGAATCGGTGATCATACTGCTCACGGTTCCCATACTGATCACGCCGGTCCCCACGTCTCTCACGCCTCGGGGGCGATCTTGGGCTATGAGCTGACTGGACTGTGTCTGCAGCAATGGATCTGCTATGAATCATGTTCCGCGACTCTGAAACAACGGAATTCTGGTCTCCTGCTGCCCGGAGTAACGCTCTGATCTGCAGCAAGCCTCTGTCGGCCTCCGACCGGGAAGGCTGAATCGACTCTGCTATACGGGCTGCAGCTACTAAATTCTGAATCGGAGTTCGATATACCTGCGGGGGCGGAAAGAGTTGACGTCGACTGGATTCTGGAACCCGTTGTTGCGCACGCTCGTCGAGTGCTCACTGGAGGTTCTCCAGTCGAGTGCGCTCAGCCAAGTTTGCCAGGCGTGCGTCCTCCAAGGCACGAGCCTTGGGGGTTTCTCCAATGATAGGAGTGTGCAGTGCATCCATGTTCCGGCGACGAAGTTCTTCTCTCTACAGCGACGTGAGAGGCTCGAGGAGATATTCCTCATGGGGACGCGACGGGTCGCCTCCACTTGCGCCTCCGTCGGTGCGGGGAAAACCGGGAGGACTGGGCGGTCCATCGACCATCAGAACCTCCGCCGCCGGATCACTGCTGTCGCACTTGGATGCGGTCTCTGTGGAGCCAGTCGACAGGTCGAACAGGCCATAGAGAGATTCGTCGGGCTCGATCGCTGCAACTTGAGGGGTGGCCGACTGGCGTGCCACCGCGTGTCTCACCCACCGCTGAAGTCTCAACCGACCGGAGCGCTTGCGCCGGCGGGAAACAGGGAGGGAGGACAACATAGGAGCCGACCGATAATGGGTCGACGGTTGCCGCAAGAGGACGCCGCGGACACATGCGCGAAAGTGCATTGCCCCGCGGACAGGGAGTGCATCCACGTCGAGCAGAGCCTCCTGAAGCCAAGCGGAGTCGTCGGCGATGAACGTGAGCGCGCCGAGACGGATCTCGCGGCCCTCCACCAAAACTCCGCCAGAAACCATGATGATTTGGATCGGAAAAGATCGCAACTCCTCCAACAAATCGCTAAAACACCTGCCCCAAGGTGGGCGCCAACTGTCGTGGTTCTAAGTCTGACAGTAATGTAGGGGGGTAGGTATGGAGAGGCAAGATCTTAGCTATGGAGTAGTTGTAAGCACATGAGGTGTACGAGTTCAGGCCCTTCTCGGAGGAAGTAATAGCCCTACGTCTCGTAGCCCGGAGGCGGTCGACTGGATTATGCGTGTATGAATTACAGGGGTGCGAACCCTTTACACTGAGGAGGGGGGTGGCTTATATAGAGTTCGACAGACCCCTCTGGCCCTCAGTTATGCAGGGTTTCAAATACATTAAGGTCGGGCGTTACTGGTAACGCCCCTAATAAAGTGCTATGATGACCATAAAAGCTACTTAATGACCGACCGTTAGCGTGCGGAGTGACTTTAGGTCTCCTGGCCGTCGAGTGATTGCTTCTTGGTCGAGTGTCTTCGAGTCTGCCGAGTGGAACACCTCCAAGTCGATTGGAAGGTGTTTTCTTCTAGAGATGTCCTTGGGTAGGGCAGTTTGGACAGGTCCATGATCCTACCCTAGGTACATAGCTTCATCACAAGGTTTTGTGAAAAAAAATGCTTATAATGATGAATTGGTTGTACAATACGAAGGGCCGAAAGAGGAACCTATACCTCCTAAAATTGATCTTGGGGACTTCTGTCCTATTAAATTTAGCCCTTTTGATTACTTTTGCTTGCCTCAAAGAAAACTTGCTTCCGAACATAGAGAATATGAAATGAGTTTCACCGATCTATCTTATTACTACGGCACAACCTAGATCTATCCTCGCTTTTATGCTTAGCTAGGGGCGTTAAACGACAGCGCTTGTTGGGAGGCAACCCAATTTTATTTTTGTTCCTTGCTTTTTGCTCCTGCTTAGTAATAAATAAATTATTTAGTCTCTATTTTGGTTGTTCTTTTTGTGTTTAATTAGTGTTTGTGCCAAGTAGAACCGTTGGGAAGACTTGGGGAAAGTCTTGTTGAACTTGCTGTAAAAAACAGAAACTTTAGCGCTCACGAGAACTGCTATCATTTTTATTTTAAAAGTGTTATTTAGTTAATTATTTTTGTAGATAATTAATAGATAAATTCCTCACGTCCAGCAATTTATTTTAGAATTTTTGGGGTTCCAGATCTTGCTCTAGCTACAGATTACTACAGACTGTTCTGTTTTTGACAGATTCTGTTTTTCGTGTGTTGTTTGCTTATTTTGATGAATCTATTGTTAGTAAAATAGTTTATAATCCATAAAGAAGTTGGAATACAGTAGGTTTAACACCAATATAAATAAAGAATGAGTTCATTGCAGTACCTTGAAGTGGTCTTTTATTTTCTTTCGCTAACGGAGCTCACGAGTTTTCTACTTTAAATTTTGTGTTGTGAAGTTTTCAAGTTTTGGGTGAATTCTTTTGATGGATTATGGAACAAGGAGTGGCAAGAGCCTAATCTTGGGTATTCCCATGCCACCCCCAATATAATCCAAGGACACCAAAAATTCAAAGCTTGGGGATGCCCCGGAAGGCATCCCCTCTATCGTCCACTTCCATCGGTAATTTACTTGAAGCTATATTTTTATTCACCAACATGATATGTGTTTTGCTTGGAGCGTCTTGTATTATTTGTGTCTTTGTGTCTTAGTATGCCACAATCATCCTTGCTGTACACACCTTTTGAGAGAGCCATACATGAATTAAAATTTGATAGAATACTCTATGTGCTTCACTTATATCTTTTGAGCTATGTAGTTTTGCTCTATGTGCTTCACTTATATCTTTTGAGCGTTATAATTTTGCTCTATGTTCTTCACTTAGATCTTTTAGAGCACGGTGGTGGATTTGTTTTAAAGAAATTGTTGATCTCTCATGCTTCACTTAAAATTATTTTGAGAGTCTCTTAATAGCATGGTAATTTGCTTAATAATAATATACTTGGTATTCAAGATTTGTGAAACTTTCTTTTGAGTGTGTTGAATACTAAGAAAAGATTGAAGCATGATAATTGTTTTGAGATATGGAGGTGATAATATTAAAGTCATGCTAGTTGAGTAGTTGTGAATTTAAAGAATACTTGTGTTAAAGTTTGTAATTCCCGTAGCATGCACGTATGGTGAACCGTTATGTGATGAAGTCGGAGCATGATTTATTTATTGATTGTCTTCCTTATGAGTGGCGGTCGGGGACGAGCGATGGTCTTTTCCTACCAATCTATCCCCCTAGGAGCATGCGCATAATACTTTGCTTTGATAACTTCTAGATTTTTGCAATAAGTATATGAGTTCTTTATGACTAATGTTGAGTCCATGGATTATATGCACTCTCACCCTTCCACCTTTGCTAGCCTCTCTAATACCGCGCACTTTTTCGCCGGTATCATACACCCACCATATACCTTTCTCAAAACAGCCACCATACCTACCTATTATGGCATTTCCATAGCCATTCCGAGATATATTGCCATGCAACTTTCCACCGTTCCGTTTATTATGACACACTCCATCATTGTCATATTGCATATCCCGGTACACCACCGGAGGCATTCATATAGAGTCATATTTTGTTCTAAGTATTGAGTTGTAATTGTTGAGTTGTAAGAAAAATAAAAGTGTGATGATCATCATTATTAGAGCATTGTCCCAGCAAGGAAAGAATGATGGAGACTATGATTCCCCCATAAGTCGGGATGAGACTCCGGACGAAAAATAAAATAAATAAAAAAAGAGGCAAAAGAAGCCCAAATAAAAAGAGGCCATAAAAAAAGAGAAAAGGCCCAAATAAAAATAAAAATAAAAAAATGAGAGAAAAAGAGAGAAGGGACAATGTTACTATCCTTTTACCACACTTGTGCTTCAAAATAGCACCATGATCTTCATAGTAGAGAGTCTCTCATGTTATCACTTTCATATACTAGTGGGAATTTTACATTATAGAACTTGGTTTGTATATTCCAATGGTGGGCTTCCTCAAATTGCCCTAGGTCTTCATGAGCAAACAAGTTGGATGCACACCCACTTAGTTTCTTTTTGAGCTTTCATATATTTATAGCTCTAGTGCATCCGTTGCATGGCAATCCCTACTCACTCACATTGATATCTATTGATGGGCATCTCCATAGCCTGTTGATACGCCTAGTTGATGTGAGACTATCTTCTCCTTTTTGTCTTCTCCACAACCACCATTTTATTCCACCTATAGTGCTATATCCATGGCTCACGCTCATGTATTGCGTGAAGATTGAAAAAGTTTTGAAAAAGTTAGAGTATGAAACAATTGCTTGGCTTGTCATCGGGGTTGTGCATGATTTAAATACTTTGTGTGGTGAAGATAGAGCATAGCCAGACTATATGATTTTGTAGGGATAACTTTCTTTGGCCATGTTATTTTGAGAAGACATAATTACTTTGTTAGTATGCTTGAAGTATTATTATTTTTATGTCAATATAAACTTTTGTCTTGAATCTTTCAAATCTGAATATTCATATCACAATTAAGAAGATTTGCATTGAAATTATGCCAAGTAGCACTCCGCATCAAAAATTCTCTTTTTATCATTTACCTACTCGAGGACGAGCAGGAATTAAGCTTGGGGATGCCTGATACGTCTCCAACGTATCTATAATTTTTGATTGCTCCATGCTATATTATCTACTGTTTTGGACTATATGGGCTTTCTTTTCCACTTTTATATTATTTTTGGGACTAACCTATTAACCGGAGACCCAGCCCAGAATTGTTGTTTTTCGCCTATTTTAGTGTTTCGAAGAAACGGAATATCAAACAGAGTCCAAACGGAATGAAACCTTCGGCAACGTGATTTTCTCACCGAACGTGATCCAGGAGACTTGGACCCTACGCCAAGGCATCAGAGAGGCGGTCACGAGGGTGGGGGGTGCGCCCCCTGCCTCGTGGGCCCCTCGGAGCTCCACCGACGTACTTCTTGCTCCTATATATACATACGTACCCCCAAAATGACCAGATACGGAGCCAAAAACCTAATTCCACCACCGCAACTTTCTGTATCCATGAGATCCCATCTTGGGGCCTGTTCCGGAGCTCCGCCGGAGAGGGCCGTCATCACGGAGGGCTTCTACATCATCATAGCCTCTCCGATGAAGTGTGAGTAGTTTACCTCAGACCTTCGGGTCCATAGTTAGTAGCTAGATGGCTTCTTCTCTCTTTTTGGATCTCAATACAAAGTTCTCCCCCTCTCTTGCGGAGATCTATTCGATGTAATCTTCTTTTTGCGGTGTGTTTGTTGAGACCGATGAATTGTGGGTTTATGATCAAGTCTATCTATGAATAATATTTGAATCTTCTCTGAATTCTTTTATGTATGATTGGTTATCTTTGCAAGTCTCTTCGAATTATCTGTTTGGTTTGGCCAACTAGATTGGTAGTTCTTGCCATGGGAGAAGTGCTTAGCTTTGGGTTCGATCTTGCGGTGTCCTTTCCCAGTGACAAAAGGGGCAGCAAGGCACGTATTGCATCGTTGCCATCGAGGATAACAAGATGGGGTTTATTTCATATTGCATGAATTTATCTCTCTAGATCATGTCATCTTGCTTAAGGCGTTACTCTGTTTTAACTTAATACTCTAGATGCATGCTGGATAGCGGTCGATGAGTGGAGTAATAGTAGTAGATGCAGAATCGTTTCGGTCTACTTGTCACGGACGTGATGCCTATATGCATGATCATGCCTAGATATTCTCATAACTATGATCAATTATGTCAATTGCTCAACAGTAATTTGTTCACCCACCGTAGAATACTTATGCTCTTGAGAGAAGCCACTAGTGAAACCTATGGCCCCCGGGTCTATTCTCATCATATCAATCTCCGTCACTTTAATCTTGCTTTGCCTTTTACTTTGCCTTTACTTTTCACTTTGCATCTTTATACCAAAAATACCAAAAATATTATATCTATCAGATCTCACTCTCGTAAGTGACCGTGAAGGGATTGACAACCCCTAATCGCGTTGGTTGCGAGTAGTTATCGTTTTGTGCAGGTACGAGGGACTTGAGCGTGGCCTCCTACTGGATTGATACTTTGGTTCTCAAAAACTGAGGGAAATACTTACGCTACTTTGCTGCATCATCCCTTCCTCTTCGAGGAAAACCAACGCAAGCTCAAGAGGTAGCAATCGGCGCTGCCTCGGGGAGCGGAGCCGGTGTAGAACCGAAAGCAAAGAGGCAACGGCCTCCTAACAAACTCGGGACTACTAGACTGGTGGTCACGAAGGTGGACGACGGCAATTTTGAGCCAAAGGCGCCCGAGGAAGCGCGTCGATGCTACGACAATCAGATAGGCTGCATCGTACGGAGAACCGCCACCATCAACGATGAGAAACTACAGAAGATAGAAAATATGAGGAGCTCCCTCCTAAAGAAGTTTCACCAGATATCCTTGTTCCCGGGCCGGAATGAGAAGGATTATAAAGATCCAGATGAGGACCCGACAATGAAGAAGATAAACAAACATGCCATGACCAAGTTTAGCGACGCGTTGGCCGCCTGTAAAAATCGAGTGAAAGCAAAGATCATCGACAAGAAGTCACCTACTCCGAGATTGTAAAGGATAACCCTCCTCTCTCTCTATCAAAGTGATAGCTCTTCTCGCGTATATCATTGTTTAGATGGATGACAATGTATTTGCAAGTAATCGAGACTTGTATCGCTATTTTCGAGATGATGACGAGAGACCACTTTGTGTTGGATGATGGTTATGATGATGACATGATTTGATGAGACTAATTGTATGTATATGCTATGATTACATTTGTATGTGTATGATATGCTAAAGATTATTGTATAAAGCCTATTCAAATACAAAACAAATATGCAGGGAAAAAACTAATAAAACTAGTAGTAGCGAGGGGAGGAAATTTAGTAGTAGCGCCGCCTTACCAGTAGCGCTTCCCAGTAAACAGCGCTGCAGATAATATCAGCAGCGCCCTTTTCTAAAGAGCGCTACAGCTATTCATGTATAGCAGTAGCGTGGGACAACAGGCGCTACTGCTATACGTTAGCTGTAGCACCTTATTAGTAGCGCCGGTCCCCGCGCTACTAATAGGCCCAAAACCCGCGCTGATGCTAGGCTTTTCCCTAGTAGTGCAAGCCAGGCAGCGTTCATGCCGGGACGACACATACTGGAAGTGGTGGTCGTTCTACATGAAACGCTTCATGAGATCCACTCCAAGAAACTGGATGGGGTTATTTTCAAAGTGGACTTTGAGAAGGCGTATGATAAAGTAAAGTGGCCTTTTCTTCAGCAGGCAATGCGCATGAAGGGTTTTAGTGAAACCTAGAGGAACCAAGTGGATACCCAAGTCCAGAAAGGTAGTGTTGGAATCAAGGTGAACGATGACATCGGTCACTATTTCGAGACACATAAGGGGTTGCGACAAGGGGATTCCATGTCTCCTCTTCTGTTCAATATTGTGGCAGATATGCTGGCCATCATTATTGGCAGGGCCAAGCAGCATGGCCATGTAGAGGGACTAGTTCCTCATCTAGTCGATGGAGGGGTATACATTCTACAGTATGCTGATGACACTATTCTATTCATGGAACATGACATGGCTAAGGCACGTAATATGAAACTTATCTTGTGTCTCCTTGAACAATTGTCTGGCTTAAAAATTAATTTTCATAAGAGCGAGGTGTTCTACTTTGGGAAGGCCAAAGACTAGGAACACACTTACAGACAATTGTTCGGATGTGAATTAGGTGCTTTACCATTCAGTTACTTGGGTATACCGATCCATCACCATAAGCTATCCAATAAAGAATGGAAATGTATTGAAGAACGAATTGAAAAAAAACTTAGTTGTTGGAAGGGCAATCTTATATCATATGGAGGTCGGCTAGTTTTGATTAACTCAGTACTGACTAGTATGTCGATGTTTCTACTTTCGTTCTTCGAAATTTCGAAAGGGGTTCGAAAGCGACTTGATTTCTTTAGATCTCATTTCTTTTGGCAGTCTGATGAGGCCAAGAGGAAATACCGTCTCGCGCGATGGGATATCCTTTGCCGACCTAAAGACCAAGGGGGTCTCGGTATTGAGAACTTAGAAATTAATACTAAATGTCTTATGAGAAAATGGTTATAGAGATTAGAGACAGAGCCGGAGGACATGTGGTCTCAAATCCTGCGCAATAAGTATTTGCACTCGAAAACACTAGCTCAGGTTACCATGAGACCGACTGACTCGCCGTTCTGGAAGGGACTTATGCGAACGAAGGACCTGCTCTTTCATAGGGTCAAATTCTCGATTGGCAATGAGATGTCAACAAGATTTTGGGAGGATACATGGTTAGGAGAGACGCCCCTGACCGTCACTACCCTTTATAATATTATGCAATGTAAGGAGGATTACGTAGGCACCGTCCTTCAAACAATTCCCTTGAACATCCAGTTCAGACGTGTGTTAGTTGGTGAGAGATGGACCGTCTGGATGCACTTGGTTCGGATATTGATAGAAGTTCAACTCTCCGACCAGCCGGATTCAACACAATGAAAGTTCACTAAGAATGGGATGTTTACGGTGAAATCATTCTATATGGATCTGATTAACTCTGGCCCCCTCTCAAGGTCGATGCACATTTGGAAGGTTAAGATTCCTTTGCGTATTAAAATTTTCATGTGGTTTGTCCACAAGCAAGTGATACTCACAAAAGACAACTTAATTAAGAGGCGATGGGTAGGCAGTTCGCGGTGTTGTTTTTATGATCATGATGAAACAATACAACACTTATTTCTTGAATGTCCACTTGCCAAGTTACTTTGGAGAACGATTCATATAGATTTTAATATTAATCCTCCAGTAGATATTGCGTCTTTATTTGGGACGTGGTTAGTTGGGGTGGAACAGATTACTATGGCTCATATTTGGATTGTAATATGTGCGCTATTATGGGCTATATGAAACTGCAGGAATGATATGATTTTTAACAGACAACACACTTTAACTTTTTTGCAAGTTATCTTCAGAGCTACAACTTGAATCCGTACGTGGTCCTTACTCACTCCTATGAACTCCAGGGAGCCTTTGGTTACTGAGTGCAACCAATGAAAGATGGTAGCTCGGGTTATATTCAACCGGTTCAGATGGCGCTCGCATAACAGGATAGGAGTCTAGGGAGCTTATCCTTTTTATTACCGTATCGTTTGTCCTTGTCCGCATGTAATTTTCTTTATTTTACTTTGTTCTGCTCTGTGTGCGAGCTGTAAGACTTTTATAACGATACTTTCTGGATTGTTAATAAAATGGCCGCATGCATCATCATGATGCAGAGGCCGGGAGCATGCCTCCATTTCTAAAAAAGTGAAGTTTTTGCCAGCGCCACGACAAACCTTGTCCTTTTGATTGTAGAAATTTGTATATATATACTCGTCTCGTCCTCCTACTCTGGCACCATTCCATCCCACCTTCATTTTCGTCATCATGTCGGGCACTCGAGCCACCAGCAATAACATTGTAGCTGCCATACTCATATGCGTCATAGATGTTGACTAGATGATTGTGATGCATGCATGTGCCTGCTGAAGAGTGTCACCCGCACCTATGTTTTGTTGTCACACGCATGTCTCTACAGACATAAATCATTGTCCAGCACTGACATCGCCGTTTCACTCTGCAGGACGACACGCCATCCATAAATGCATAGTTATTTTTAGATCATCTCCTCTCCAGGAAGAGCTCCTCCACGCCATCTGCGTCCTCCTAGCCAGAGGAAGTCCTTTCGGCCGAGCTTCGGATTTGGGTGGTGAGGACCTAGCGAACAGTGGCGGATTTAGAATTTGATCAACGTGAGGGTAACATTACAAAGGGTAGTAGTTTTTTTTTGTCAAAACACATTCCAAATAGTTAATAAAGTACTGAATATACATATGAATGCACTAGTAAAAAAAGTTCTGCAAATTGTATATGGGGGCCATGGCCTCCACCACCCCACCCCTAGATCCGCCACTGCTAGCGAGCTACAGCTTGAACGAGGCGGATGAGGAGAAGCAGGGGAGGCAATGTTTCCGGGGCTTGAGAGAGTTCGAGGTATAAGAGGTTGATGTCGTGCAGGTCCCTTTCTACGCCGGAGAGGAGGGGTTGGAGCTGGACAAGCGGGGTTCCATGGAGCTGAACAAGCGTTTTTCCTTTTCAGAATATGCTACTTCCCAAACTTGGAGGCATAAACCTTCAAGTATGCCACTTATCTCAACTTCAAGGGCATCTTTGCAATGGAATGGGAACTCATACGCTGAAAAGATGATCGAACCATCAGAATCTTTGAGAATCATGCATGTACTCACCTTGCTGGTTTCTTTCACATAAGAACCATCGACTGACAATGTAGTCCAGCTTGGGCCATTGATTTCGGTGCACTTGTGCAGGCACCGGTTGATAGGAAGAGCGACCTGAGGAATCCTTTTTTTTGCGATTGACCTGAGGAATCTTGCCTCCACGTTGTGCTTTTGTGGTTTATATCAAAAACAATAACATAAGTTGTGATCACATACCCCAATGGAGCAGGCCCATCATGAGATTTCAGAGGCTCGGGACGATACTAAAACTCGCCCTTATAGCGTGCCGCTAGGACCAATTTGGTGGCTATGCCCGCTTCATCTTGCGTTGATGCAACCACTTCACCGGGTCCCTTAGGGAATTCTTTTACGCATAAGAATGCAGAATTGGAGGGCCTTCCAATTTAATCTTATTTGCGTAACCATCATCTAATGCGAAAATCATCATAGACCAACTTCTTTTGTCGTACGAGCGCTTGCATTGCTACATTGTAGAAAACAGAACCTAGACAATCAACTTTAATCGGGGAAGCATATGTACATTGCAATTATCACTGAAGATAGGGATCATTATGTAGCTATGTACTGTTGGAAAAATAAGCAAATTACTACAAGATTTAACCCGAATAAATAGGAAATAGATCATGACAACAATAGCAGAGATTAAACTAATCATGCGAACTAGCATAGTAGATGAACATATCACATCTAGGGCACATACTAGAAACATGAATTCTACCACGATCTCGAACAAGAAGAATAGAATAACATACGGTGCAGCGGGTGCCGCCTGCGTTGACGTTGTCGCCCATGTCATCGAGGATGAGGTTGCGGAGGTCGGGGAAAAAGTCGCCGTTCGCGAAGTCGTCGCTGCCAGCAGTCGCGCGAGTGCGCTCCCCAAAAACCTGATCGCCCCTCTCCCGTACAGGATCACGAGAGGCGGGGTTTCGGAGGCCTGCTGTCCCTTCTCCCGGTGCACGCCGAAAGGAGGGATGGAGAAGACTTGCTTGGCGGCGCAACGATCTGGAACGATGGTGAGAAACCATATGAAGCGGCGGCGGCTAGGGTAGACATCTGCCTGACTATATAGTGCGGGCCGGGTAGGTCGTGAGAGTAAACCCCACGTCCGAGTCGTCACGATCCAAAATAACCGGAAAAGGTTCAGTAATTAACGCGTCCATTAATTATTAATTAATGACTCATTAATTTTTCTCGAGCAGCAAAAATATAGACAACGTGCATAGCTCTGTCCTCGGCTCAGCTCAATCCCGCAACCTGCCGCGCGGCGCGGCGCGTCGTGACGAGGCGAGGCGAGCGAGGAGGAGGAGCGCTCGTGTAGGTCTCCTCTTCTCATGCTCATACAAGTGGTAGAAGAGTTCACCTTATAAAGAGGTGCAACTCTCTCTCAACTTCCGGGGTGGGACTAAACTTTAGTCTCACTCACTTCACTCATATGTGTGCATGATGTTGGAAATATGCCCTAGAGGCAATAATAAATTGGTTATTATTATATTTCCTTGTTCATGATAATCGTTTATTATCCATGCTATAATTGTATTGATAGGAAACTCAGATACATGTGTGGATACATAGACAACACCATGTCCCTAGTAAGCCTCTAGTTGACTAGCTCGTTGATCAATAGATGGTTACGGTTTCCTAACCATGGACATTGGATGTCGTTGATAACGGGATCACATCATTAGGAGAATGATGTGATGGACAAGACCCAATCTTAAGCCTAGCACAAAGATCGTGTAGTTCGTATGCTAAAGCTTTTCTAATGTCAAGTATCATTTCCTTAGACCATGAGATTGTGCAACTCCTGGATACCGTAGGAATTCTTTGGGTGTATCAAACGTCACAACGTAACTGGGTGACTATAAAGGTGCATTACAGGTATCTCTGAAAGTGTCTGTTGGGTTGGCACGAATCGAGACTGGGATTTGTCACTCCGTGTAAGCTGAGAGGTATCTCTGGGCCCACTCGGTAGGACATCATCATAATGTGCACAATGTGATCAAGGAGTTGATCACGGGATGATGTGTTACGGAACGAGTAAAGAGACTTGCCGGTAACGAGATTGAACAAGGTATCGGGATACCGACGATCAAATCTCGGGCAAGCATCGTACCGCTAGACAAAGGGAATTGTATACGGGATTGATTAAGTCCTTGACATCGTGGTTCATCCGATGAGATCATCGTGGAACATGTGGGAGCCAACATGGGTATCCAGATCCCGCTGTTGGTTATTGACCGGAGAACGTCTCGGTCATGTCTGCATGTCTCCCGAACCCGTAGGGTCTACACACTTAAGGTTCGATGACGCTAGGGTTATAAAGGAAGCTTGTATGTGGTTACCGAATGTTGTGGAGTCCCGGATGAGATCCCGGACGTCATGAGGAGTTCCGGAATGGTCCGGAGGTAAAGATTTATATATGGGAAGTCCTGTTTTGGTCACCGGAAGAGTTTCGGGGTTTATCGGTAACATACCGAGACCACCGGGAGGGTCCCGGGGGTCCACCAAGTGGGGCCACCAGCCCGGGGGGCACATGGGCTGTAGGGGGTGTTCCTTGGCCTACATGGGCCAAGGGCACCAGCCCCACTAAAGCCCATGCGCCTAAGAGATGGAGGAGGGGCAAACCCTAATGGGATATGGGCCTTAGGGCCCATATTGGTGCGCCTCCTTCTCCCATCCCCTCTTGGCCGCCACCCTTGTTCCCCATCTAGGGCTGCCGCCCCCCCTAGGGGTGGGAACCCTAGAGGGGGCGCAGCCCCTCCCCTTTCCTATATATATTGAGGCATTGGGCTGCCCACAACACGTGATTCGATCTCTCGTTGGTGCAGCCCTGCATCTCTCTCTCCCTCCTCTTCTGTGGTGCTTGGCGAAGCCCTGCAGGATTGCCACGCTCCTCCATCACCACCACGCCGTTGTGCTGCTGCTGGATGGAGTCTTCATCAACCTCTCCCTCTCTCCTTGCTGGATCAAGGCGTGGGAGACGTCACCGGGCTGCACGTGTGTTGAACGTGGAGGTGCCGTCCGTTCGGCACTAGGATCATCGGTGATTTGAATCACGACGAGTACGACTCCATCAACCCCGTTCTCTTGAACGCTTCCGCGCGCGATCTACAAGGGTATGTAGATCCACTCCTCCCTCGTTGCTAGATGACTCCATAGATAGATCTTGGTGACACGTAGGAAAATTTTGAATTTATGCTACGTTCCCCAACGGTGGCATCATGAGCTAGGTCTATTGCGTAGATTCTATGCACGAGTAGAACACAAAGTAGTTGTGGGCGTTGATTTTGTTCAATATGCTTGCCGTTACTAGTCTTATCTTGATTCGGCGGCATCGTGGGATGAAGCGGCCCGGACCGACCTTACACGTACTCTTACGTGAGACCGGTTCCACCGACAAACATGCACTAGTTGCATAAGGTGGCTAGCGGGTGTCTGTCTCTCCTACTTTAGTCGGATCGGATTCGATGAAAAGGGTCCTTATGAAGGGTAAATAGCAATTGGCATATCACGTTGTGGTCTTTGCGTAGGTAAGAAACGTTCTTGCTAGAAACCCATAGCAGCCACGTAAAACATGCAAACAACAATCAGAGGACGTCTAACTTGTTTTTGCAGGGTATGCTATGTGATGTGATATGGCCAAAAGGATGTGATGAATGATATATGTGATGTATGATCATGTTCTTGTAATAGATGATCATGGAGCCCCAAGATGGAGATCAAAAGAGCTATATGATATTGGCCATATCATGTCACTATTATTTGATTGCATGTGATGTTTATCATGTTTATACATCTTATTTGCTTAGAACGACGGTAGTAAATAAGATGATCCCTCATTAAAATTTCAAGAAGTGTTCTCCCCTAGCTGTGCACCGTTGCTACAGTTCGTCGTTTCGAAGCACCACGTGATGATCGGGTGTGATAGATCCTTACGTTCACATACAACGGGTGTAAGACAGTTTTACACATGCAAAAACACTTAGGGTTAACTTGACGAGCCTAGCATGTACAGACATGGCCTCGGAACACAGAAGACCGAAAGGTCGAGCATGAGTCGTATAGAAGATACGATCAACATAAAGATGTTCACCGATGTTGACTAGTCCGTCTCACGTGATGATCGGACACGGCCTAGTTGACTCGGATCATGTAATCACTTAGATGACTAGAGGGATGTCTATCTGAGTGGGAGTTCATAAGATGAACTTAATTATCCTGAACATAGTCAAAAAGGACTTTGCAAATTATGTCGTAGCTCGCGTTTCAGTTCTACTGTTTAGATATGTTCCTAGAGAAAAATTAGTTGAAAGTTGATAGTAGCAATTATGCGGACCAGGTCCGTAAACTGAGGATTGTCCTCATTGCTTCTTAGAAGGCTTACATCCTTAATGCACCGCTCAGTGTGCTAAACCTCAAACGTTGTCTATGGATGTTGCGAACATCTGACATACACGTTTTGATAACTATGTGATAGTTCAGTTAAATGGTTTAGAATTGAGGCACCAAAGATGTTTTGAAACATCACGAAACATATGAGATGTTTTGAGGGCTGAAATTGGGATTTCAGGCTCGTGCCCACGTCAAGAGGTATAAGACCTCCGACGATTTTTCTTAACCTGCAAACTAAGGGAGAAAAGCTCAATTGTTGAACTTGTGCTCAGATTGTCTAAGTACAACAATCGCTTGAATCGAGTGGGAGTTAATCTTCCAGATAAGATAGTGATGTTTCTCCGAAGTCATTACCACCAAGCTGCTAGAGCTTCGTGATGAACTATAATATATCAGGGACATAGATGATGATCCTTGAGATATTCGTGATGTTTGACACCGCGAAAGTAGAAATCAAGAAGGAGCATCAATTGTTGATGGTTAGTGAAACCACTAGTTTCAAGAAGGGCAAGGGCAAGAAGGGATACTTCATGACACGGCAATTCAGCTGCTGCTCTAGTGAAGAAACCCAAGGTTGAACCCAAACCCGAGACTAAGTGCTTCTGTAATAAGGGGAACAACCGCTGGAGCAGAATTACCCTAGATACTTGGTAGATTAGAAGGCTGGCAAGGTCGATAGAAGTATATTGGATATACATTGTGTTGATGTGTACTTTACTAGTACTCCTAGTAGCACCAGGGTATTAGATACCGGTTCGGTTGCTAAGTGTTAGTAACTCGAAATAAAAGCTACGGAATAAACAGAGACTAGCTAAAGGTGAGCTGATGATATGTGTTGGAAGTGTTTCCAATGTTGATATAATCAAATATCGTACGCTCCTTCTACCATCGAGATTGGTGTTTGTGTTGAGCATAGACATGATTGGATTATGTCTATCGCAATACGGTTATTCATTTAAGGAGAATAATGGTTACTCTGTTTATTTGAATAATACCTTCAATGGTCTTACACCTAAAATGAATGGTTTATTGAATCTCGATCGTAGTGATACACATGTTCATGCCAAAAGATAGTAATGATAGTACCACCTACTTGTGGCACAGCCACGTAAGTCATATTGGTGTAAAACGCATGAAGAAGCTCCATGTTGATGGTTCTTTGGGCTCACTCGTTTTTTGAAAGGTTTGAGACATGCTAACCATGTCTATTGGTGTATATGCATGAAGAAACTCCATGCAAATGGACCGTTTGGACTCACTTGATTTTGAATCACTTGAGACATGCAAATCATACCACATGGGCAAGATGACTGAAAGCCTCGTTTTCAGTAAAATGGAACTAGAAAGCAACTTGTTGGAAGTAATACATTTTGATGTGTGCAGTCCAATGAGTGCTGAGGCATGTAGTGGATATCGTTATGTTCTTACTTCACAGATGATTTGAGTAGATGTTGAGTATATTTACTTGATGAATGACGAGTCTGAATTATTGAAAGGTTCAAGTAATTTCAGGGTGAAGTTGAAAGATCGTCGTGAGAAGAGGATAAAAGATCTATGATATGATCATAGAGATGAATATCTGAATTACGAGTTTGGCACAGAATTAAGATATTGTGGAAATTGTTTCACAACTAATACGGCCTGGAACACCATAGTGTGATGGTGTGTCTGAACATCATAACTGCACCCTATAGGATATGATGCATACCATGATGTCTCTTATCGAATTACCACGATAGTTTATGGGTTAGGCATTAGAGACAACCACATTCACTTTAAATAGGGCACTACGTAATTCCGATAAGATGACACCGTATGAACTATGGTTTAGAGAAACCTAAGCTGTCATTTCTTAAAAGTTTGGGGCTGCGACGCTTATGTGAAAAAGTTTCAGGCTGATAAGCTCGAACCCAAAGCGGATAAATGCATCTTCATAGGACACCCAAAACAGTTGGGTATACCTCCTGTCTCAGATTCGAAAGCAATAAGGGATTGTTTCTAGAATCGGGTCCTTTCTCGAGGAAAAGTTTCTCTCGAAAGAATTGAGTGGGAGGATGGTGGATACTTGATGAGGTTATTGAACCATCTCTTCAACTAGTGTATGGCAGGGCACAGGAAGTTGTTCCTGTGGCACCTACACCAATTGAAGTGGAAGCTTATGATAGTGATCATGAAACTTCAGATCAAGTCACTACCAAACCTCGTGGGATGACAAGGATGCGTACTACTTCAGAGTGGTACGTAATCATGTCTTGGAAGTCATGTTGCTAGACAACAATGAACCTACGAGCTATGGAGAAGCGATGGTGGGCCCAGATTCCGATAAATGGCTCGAGGCCACAAAATCCGAGAGAGGATCCATGTATGAAAACAAAGTGTAGACTTTGGCAGAACGGCTCGATGGTCGTAAGGCTATTGAGTGCAGATGGATTTTAAAAGGAAGACGGACAATGATGGTAAATGTCACCATTAAGAAAGCTCGACTTGTCGTTAAGAAGTTTCCGACAAGTTCAAGGAGTTGACTACGGTGAGACTTCCTTACTCGTAGCGATGCTAAGAGTCTGTTGGAATTATATTAGCAGTCACTGCATTATTTATGAAATCTTGCAGATAGGATGTCAAAACATTGTTTCCTCGACGATTTTTTTTTTGAGGAAAGGTTGTATGTGATACAACCGGAAGGTTTTGTCAATCCTGAAAGATGCTAATAAGTATGCAAAGCTCCAGCAATCCTTCTGAGGACTGGAGTAAGCATCTCGGAGTTGGAATGTATGCTTTGATGAGATGATCAAAGATTTTGGGTGTATACGAAGTTTATGAGAAACTTGTATTTCCAAAGAAGTGAGTGGGAGCACTATAGAATTTCTGATGAGTATATGTTGTTGATCAGAAATGATGTAGAGTTTCTGGAAAGCATATAGGGTTATTGGGAAAGTGTTTTTCAATGGAAAGCCTGGATTAAGCTACTTGAGCATTGAGCATCAAGATCTATAAGGATAGATCAAAACGCTTAATGGTACTTTCAAATAAGCACATACCTTGATATGATCTTGAAGGTGTTCAAGATGGATCAGTCAAAGAAGGAGTTCTTGCCTGAGTTGTAAGGTATGAAGTTAAGACTTAAAGCTCGACCATGGCAGAATAGAGAGAAAGGACGAAGGTCGTCCCCTATGCTTAAGACGTAGGCTCTACAGTATGCTATGCTGTGTACCGCACCTGAAGTGTGCCTTGCCATGAGTCAGTCAAGGGGTACAAGAGTGATCCAAGAATGGATCACAGGACAGCGGTCAAAGTTATCCTTAGTAACTAGTGGACTAAGGAAGTTTCTCGGTTATGGAGGTGGTAAAAGAGTTCGTCGTAAAGGGTTACGTCGATGCAAGCTTAACACCTATCCGGATAGCTCTGAGTAGAGATACCGGATGCATATAATGGAGCAACAATTTAGAAATAGCTCCAAGTAGAACAGTTATTTGGAATAAGCTCCAAATAGAACGTGGTAACTACATCTAGGAGATGACATAGAGATTTGTAAAGCACACACGGATCTGAAAGATTCAGACCCGTTGACTAAAACCTCTCTCACAAGCAACATGATCAAACCTAGAACTCATCGAGTGTTAATCACATGGTAAATGTGAACTAGATTATTGACTCTAGTAAACTCTTTGGGTGTTAGTCACATGGGGATGTGACCTTGAGTGTTAATCACATATCGATGTGAACTGGATTATTGACTCTAGTGCAAGTGGGAGACTGTTGGAAATATGCCCTAGAGGCAATAATAAATTGGTTATTATTATATTTCCTTGTTCATGATAATCGTTTATTATCCATGCTATAATTGTATTGATAGGAAACTCAGATACATGTGTGGATACATAGACAACACCATGTCCCTAGTAAGCCTCTAGTTGACTAGCTCGTTGATCAATAGATGGTTACGGTTTCCTAACCATGGACATTGGATGTCGTTGATAACGGGATCACATCATTAGGATAATGATGTGATGGACAAGACCCAATCTTAAGCCTAGCACAAAGATCGTGTAGTTCGTATGCTAAAGCTTTTCTAATGTCAAGTATCATTTCCTTAGACCATGAGATTGTGCAACTCCCGGATACCGTAGGAATGCTTTGGGTGTATCAAACGTCACAACGTAACTGGGTGACTATAAAGGTGCATTACAGGTATCTCTGAAAGTGTCTGTTGGGTTGGCACGAATCGAGACTGGGATTTGTCACTCCGTGTAAGCGGAGAGGTATCTCTGGGCCCACTCGGTAGGACATCATCATAATGTGCACAATGTGATCAAGGAGTTGATCACGGGATGATGTGTTACGGAACGAGTAAAGAGACTTGCCGGTAACGAGATTGAACAAGGTATCGGGATACCGACGATCAAATCTCGGGCAAGCATCGTACCGCTAGACAAAGGGAATTGTATACGGGATTGATTAAGTCCTTGACATCATGGTTCATCCGATGAGATCATCGTGGAACATGTGGGAGCCAGCATGGGTATCCAGATCCCGCTGTTGGTTATTGACCGGAGAACATCTCGGTCATGTCTGCATGTCTCCCGAACCCGTAGGGTCTACACACTTAAGGTTCGATGACGCTAGGGTTATAAAGGAAGCTTGTATGTGGTTACCGAATGTTGTTCGGAGTCCCGGATGAGATCCCGGACGTCACGAGGAGTTCCGGAATGGTCCGGAGGTAAAGATTTATATATGGGAAGTCCTATTTTGGTCACCGGAAGAGTTTCGGGGTTTATCGGTAACGTACCGGGACCACCGGGAGGGTCCCGGGGGTCCACCAAGTGGGGCCACCAGCCCGGGGGGGCCACATGGGCTGTAGGGGGTGTTCCTTGGCCTACATGGGCCAAGGGCACCAGCCCCACTAAAGCCCATGCGCCTAAGAGATGGAGGAGGGGCAAACCCTAATGGGATATGGGCCTTAGGGCCCATATTGGTGCGCCTCCTTCTCCCATCCCCTCTTGGCCGCCACCCTTGTTCCCCATCTAGGGCTGCCGCCCCCCTAGGGGTGGGAACCCTAGAGGGGGCGCAGCCCCTCCCCTTCCCTATATATATTGAGGCATTGGGCTGCCCACAACACGTGATTCGATCTCTCGTTGGTGCAGCCCTGCATCTCTCTCTCCCTCCTCTTCTGTGGTGCTTGGCGAAGCCCTACAGGATTGCCACGCTCCTCCATCACCACCACGCCGTTGTGCTGCTGCTGGATGGAGTCTTCCTCAACCTCTCCCTCTCTCCTTGCTGGATCAAGGCGTGGGAGACGTCACCGGGCTGCACGTGTGTTGAACGCGGAGGTGCCGTCCGTTCAGCACTAGGATCATCGGTGATTTGAATCACGACGAGTACGACTCCATCAACCCCGTTCTCTTGAACGCTTCCGCGCGCGATCTACAAGGGTATGTAGATCCACTCCTCCCTCGTTGCTAGATGACTCCATAGATAGATCTTGGTGACACGTAGGAAAATTTTAAATTTATGCTACGTTCCCCAACACATGAATGGGCCAAGAGAATTTCAGAATTTTAGTTGGTCTTTGGGTCAAAGGCCTACTAGCAAAATTCCAACAATCCCCCACAAAGTCTCAATGGCACATCTCATCATTTAGTTCGAAAACAATGTTTATATACCGGTGCTTAGTGCAGACTGTGAAGTTGAACTTCCACTTAGAGATTTATGCTACACTAGATCACAACTTGAATAGTGGACTATGCCTTGAACTACAAGTTTTTTGCGAGACTAGTTTCACATAAATTCTTGACCGATACTGGGCTGCCGCAAGGCTTCCCCGCGGGTGGAGCGTATACGTCATACTCCAGGGCCTTTTCATGAATTTATTAGAGAACACCCAATTCTCACATACTGCGACGTTAACAGTCAAACTCATATAGATGTGTTCCTCAGAAGGTGTTCTGCACGACAACATCTCTACTTACCCGAATAAGCCACTTGGAACACATTAAGATAAGTATCAACCTGCCATGCAGATCAGGAAAGTATTGCATCTTCATGGAGTGGGATAGGTAATATAGGGATACTCTCCTCCCAGCTGACCAACAGCTTGTCTCCCACTTCTACTTCACGGGATCTCCGATCACATAGAGTGGGTTACCACTATGGAAAACTCATGCGGTGTGCCTCAGACCCATCTCTATCGATGCATTATCTATCACATTACGTGATAGACCCTTTGTGAAGGGATCTGCCAAATTTTTCGACGTTTGGATATAATCCAACGTAATAATTCCAGAGTTCCTCAATTTTCTGACAGATTTCAGTCTCCTCTTCACATGCCTTGAGGACTTCATATTATCCTTAGAACTGTTTATCTTGACGATCACAGTTTGATTATCACAGTTCATCAGGATATGGGGTATTGGTTTTTCAACCATAGGTAAGTCCATCAAGAGCTCATGAAGCCACTCTGCTTCAACAGTGGCAGTGTCTAATGTTGTGAGTTCTGCTTCCATAGTTGACCTCGTTAAGATGGTCTGCTTGCAAGACTTCCAAGAAACAGCGCCACCATCAAGTGTAAAAACATAACCACTTGTGGCCTTAATCTCATCAACATCAGATATCCAGTTTGAGTCACTATAACCCTCCAGTATCCTTGGATACCCGGTGTAGTGAATCCCATAGCTCGCGGTGCCTTTCAAATAGCGCATAACTCTCTCAAGCGCATGCCAAGGATCATCTCTCGGGTTTGACACAAACCGACTCAGCTTGCTAACAGCAAACGAGATGTCAGGCCTCGTGGCACTCGCCAAATACATAAGTGAGCCAATAATCTGAGAATACCTCAGTTGATCTCTAGCAATCCGTCGATTCTTTCGAAGCAACACACTAGCATCATATGGAGTTGGAGAAGGTGTGCAGTCGCTATACCCAAAACGACTCAAGACCTTTTCCACATAGTGAGACTGAAGCAGTGTGATCCCACCATTCTCATCTCTGAACAACTTGATGTTTAACATAACATCAGCTACTCCTAGATCCTTCATCTCAAAACAGCGAAATAAGAAATCCTTAACCTCCTTGATTAAATCAAGTTTGGCTCTAAAGATCAATATGTCGTCGACATACAGACAAATAATAACTCCTTCGCCCCCACCATAGCGATAGTACACGCACTTGTCACCATCGTTTACTACAAAGCCGACAGCAGTTAATGTTCTTTCAAACTTCTCATGCCACTCTTTAGGAGCTTGTTTAAGACCATATAAAGATTTTAATATCTTGCACACCTTTCCTTCCTGACCAGGTACTACAAAACCATCTGGTTGATCCATGTAAAATTCCTCCTTCAACTCTCCATTGAGGAAAGTTGTCTTAACGTCCATTTGATGAACGAGAAGACCATGTGAGGTAGCCAGTGATAGTAGCACCCGAATTGTGGTCAGTCTACCCACGGGTGAGTAAGTATCAAAGAGGTATTCACCTTCTTTCTGGGTATAACCCTTGGCCACAAGTCGTGCCTTGTACTTTTCAATCGTACCATCAGGTCTAAGCTTCTTCTTGAACACCCACTTACATCCTACAGGTTTGCACCCATAAGTACAGTCAGTGATCTCCCAGGTACCATTAGCTAAGATGGAATCCATCTCGCTACGTACAACTTCCTTCCAGTAGTCAGCATTAGGAGATGCATATGCTTCTGAAATAGTCCTGGGTGTGTCATCCACGAGGTATACAATGAAATCATCACCAAAGGACTTTGCAGTCCTCTGTCTCGTACTCCTCACAGGAGTTTCATTGTCACCCTTAACGGGATTCTCAACGTGTTCCATCGCAATGGTGGGTTCAGGAATTACAGTGAATTCCTCACTAGATGGAGTAGGTATCTCCTGATTTGATGAACTCGACATATCCTTCATAGAAAATATGTCCTCAAAGAAAGTTGCATCATTCGACTCCATAATCGTACCAACATGCATGTCGGATACCTCAAATTTTATTATCAAAAATCTATAGCCGATGCTATGAAAAGCATAGCCCAGAAGAACACAATCCACGGTTTTTGGTCCAAGCTTGCGCTTCTTGGGAATTGGTATATTGACTACAACCCCAAGTACGTAGGTAAGAGAGTTTCAGCATTTTCCTTTCCCATTCCTCAAATGGAGTCATGGTCTTATGCTTTGTGGGAACTCGGTTTAGGACATGGCACGCAGTCATTAGTGCCTCCCCCCACCATTCCTTGGATAGACTAGAAGTGTCTAACATGGTGTTAACCATATCAGTTAGAGTTCGGTTCTTTCTTTCGGCTACCCCATTTGACTGGGGTGAGTAGGGAGGCGTCCTCTCATGGATTATACCATGTTCCGCACAAAAAAGATCAAATTCATTGGAAAAATACTCTCCATCACGATCGGACCTAAGCCATTTATTTTTCGATCAAGTTGGTTCTCTGCCTCAGCTTTATAGTTTTTGAAGAAAGTTAAAGCCTCATCTTTTGATTTCAGAAGATACACATAACAATATCTAGTGGAGTCATCAATCAACGTCATGAAATATCTCTTTCCACCTTTTGTCAACACGCCATTCATCTCACAAAGATCAGAATGTATAAGCTCTAGTGGCGCCAAGTCTCTTGCCTCTGCAGTCTTATGGGACTTGCGAGGTTGCTTAGCTTGCATACATACTTGGCACTTAGAGCCTTTGATAGTAGAGATTTTCGGAATTAAATTCATATTGGCTAGTCGCGTCATGCAACCAAAGTTAATGTGACAAAGTCGTGAATGCCAAATATCAGACTCATTGTTGTAGCAAATATTGTTAATAACTTTAGTGTAAATATCTGACAAAGACATGCGGAACAAGCCTCCGCTCTCATAGCCTTTTCCAACAAATTGTCCATACTTAGAAATTACAACTTTATTGGATTCGAAAACCAACTTGAAACCATCTCGACATAAACGGGAACCGCTAACGAGATTTTTATTGATGGACGGCACATGATGAACGTTCTTCAGACGCACGGTCTTCCCCGAAGTAAACTTCAGATCAACCGTACCAATACCTCAAACGATGGCATGTGACCCGTTCCCCATCAGCACGGGAGAAGTCCCAGTGGCCTGGTAAGAAGAAAACATGGAGGCGTCAGCACAAACATGTACATTGGCACCGGTGTCAATTAACCAATCAGGGGTTTGGAATACTGAAAGGATGGTAGGAAAAATACCGTACCCTAATTCCTTCATATCAGTATCACAGATGACAACATTAGCGGACTTGCCGCTCTTCTCATGTTCGCGCTCCTCAAAGTGGTTAGGACACTTCGGAGCCTAGTGATTAGGATCACCGCAGACATGGCAAAGTCCCTTCCCTTTCTTATGAAAATTCTTCTTGAAGTTGGTAGAATGTGATGGCTTGTTCTTTGTATCAAACTTGCCTTTGCCCTGAGTTTTGTTCTTGTTGTTTTTGAACTTGTTGGGCTGGAAGTTCTTCTTCTGTACCATGTGGGCACTAGAACCTCCCTCAGCAACTCGAACACGTGTGTCATTTGCTCTCGCCTTCTCTTCAACATCAAGAATACCAATGAGATCCGCAACGGAAAACTCCTGTCTCTTGTGTTTCAGGGAAGTAGCAAAATTGTTCCACGAAGGTGGAAGTTTGGCAATGATGCCTCCGGCAACACACACTTGAAGTACTCAAGTTCTTTTGCGAGCGACTGTATCTCATGAGCCTGCTGTACAACCGGGCGCTCATCAGTCATCTTGTAGTCATAGAATTGCTCCATAACGTACAACTCGCTGCCGGCGTCCGAGGCACCAAACTTGGCCTCGAGCGCAGCCCACATGACCTTGCCGTTGTCAAACGACATATACGAATCCACAATGAAGTCATCAAGAACACTCAGAAGAGCGCCTTTAAAGAGGGTATCGATCTTCTCGAAAGCTTCCACCTGTGCTGGATTAAGATCGCCCTCAGGCTTGCCCTTGGTGGCGTCATAGCAGCCCATAGTCTGAAACCAGTAGACTGCTCTCGTGCGCCACCTCTTATATTGCGCCCCCTTAAAGGCAGGCGGCTTCAGATGCACAGCAAAACCACTCGGAGTAAATTGCCTATATTCAGGTTTTTAGATTGTTGGAAAAATGAGCAAATTACTACGAGATTTAATCCGAATAAATAGGAAATAGATCATGACAGCAATAGCAGAGATTAAACTAATCATGTGAACTAGCATAGTAGATGAACAGATCACATCTAGGGCACATACTAGAAACATGAATTCTACCACAATCTCGAACAAGAAGGATAGAATAACATATGGTGCAGCGGGTGCAGCACCGCCGGCGTTGACGTTGTCGCCCATGTCGTTGAGGGTGAGGTTGCCGAGGTCGGGGAAGAAGTCGTCGTTCGCGAAGTCGTCGCTGCCAGCAGTCGCGCGAGTGCGCTCCCCAAAAACCTAATTGCCCCTCTCCCGTACAGGATCACGAGAGGCGGGGTTCCGGAGGCCTGCTGTCCCTTCTCCCGGTGCACGCCGAAAGGAGGGATGGAGAAGACTTGCTTGGCGGCGCAACGATCTGGAACGATGGTGAGAAACCATACGAAGCGGCGGCAGCTAGGGTAGACGTCTGCCTGACTATATAGTGTGGGCCGGGTAGGTCGTTGGAGTAAACCCCACGTCCGAATCGAAAACGGTTCAGTAATTAACACGTCCATTAATTATTAATTAATGACTCATTAATTTTTCCCGAGCAGCAAAAATATAGACAACGTGCATAGCTCTGTCCTCGGCTCGGCTCAATCCCGCAACCAGCGGCGCGGCGCGTCGTGACGAGGCGTGGAGGAGGAGGAGCGCACGTGTAGGTCTCCTCTTCTCATGCTCATACAAGTGGTAGAAGAGCTCACCTTATAAAGAGGTGCAACTCTATCTCAACTTTCGAGGTGGGACTAAACTTTAGTCTCACTCACTTCACTCACATGTGTGCTGAATGGGCCAAGATAATTTCAGAATTTTAGTTGGGCTTTGAGCCAAAGACCTACTAGCAAAATTTCAACATGTAGTCCCTCCGTAAACTAATATAAAAATGTTTATAGATCACCAAAGTAGTTATCTAAACGCTCTTATATTAGTTTACAGAGAGAGTAATTATTATTTTATCCAATTGCCCTAAGCATCACCTCAAGGTTTCTACATTGGTAGCGCCCTTCGTGATTGAAAATGAGCGTAAAGCTATAATGTACTATATTAACTTGATAAAATCTTACCGATTATTACGTCGAACTAATGATATTTTATGGCAGATAATACCAATCAACCAATTATCAATCTCCAACTAAAAAAATCAATTATCAATCTCCATATAACAATGATGAAGATATTCACAAAAAAAAAAACAATGATGAAGATGAGATGTTGATTATCCTTTATGTATTTTTTATCAATCTCATTGAAAAATCGCCAGTATCTCCTCCAGAATTAGCTTCTGACCTCTCGGCGTAGGGAGGCTTCAATGGTCCCATACTGAAATGCAGTGGTGGTACTAGTAGGAGAACAAGTAGCTTCAGTTAAAATTAGCATTGTGAGATATAGTCGTAATGGTTACCTGCATCAACAAGCACCAGTGGTCTAGTGGTAGAATAGTACCCTGCCACGGTACAGACCCGGGTTCGATTCCCGGCTGGTGCATTAAATTTTTTATTGCCCTTGGACGATAATATGGAATCCTCAGATGGTGATAAAAGTAATTCACAATCGATTCAAGGTCATGGACATCCCAATTTTGAGCTTGCATGTACAAAATACAAAATTATTTACCTGTAAATTAATTACTGCAATGACTATCACCGCGTCCTGGCAATGAAAATGATAAAATGATAATCACAGTCCACAACATAGATTACAAGTATTTTTTGAAGTCCTCATTTGCTAGTGCCACCAGATCATCATCATCCCACTCATCGCGGTATCTTTCTGGACGAGCAGCCTTATTCTTCGCATTAGCAGCATACATCAGCTTCCTCCATTCTTCAATCGGTGGATGGCCACATTGCTCCGCGAGCCAATCATCGTATTCGAACTGCAAACAAATCATGCTTAGCAGGGGATAACCGATATAGTCGTTTCTAATGTACAATGTTGATGTGCAACAGTGCAAGACGCCCACAATTCACAGAAATATGTCATTTTCTGCCAAGAAAGGCTTTGTTAACTAGCTCCCTTAACATGCATCTTTAGGCTACCTGATAACCACCACTGAAGTTGTGGGTATATCTCTTGGGCCATCCACGAGTTTCCCGTCTCGAGTAGATGGCTTTGACATCTTCCATCATTTCATCTTTCGATGGAAGCTTGATCCTTCCTGATAGAATACCAGCGACCCATTTGCTTTGGAGTTCAAACAGTGGAAAAGGGATAACCTGGATGAAACAGAGGCCGCCAAGTTTTAGATCCTAGAGCATTGCGAGGCAGTTATAAGTGCATCTAGACTGAACAGCAGAAATTTGGACACAAATTGACCTTCCACGGCAATCCGATGAAAGACAGATCAGGGGCCACTTCTATAGGGAAAACATGCTTGTATAATGGATCAACGCAGTTGTCATCCACAGCGATGGTGCTATCATCCCCAAGAAACGGGAAGTCATACAGGTAGCTAGCCAACATACAAAGGCAGGGAACACATGATTAGCTTCAACCAATGTAGCAAAATCGGGTGGTTTGTGCAAGAAATATGTTTTAGATATGCTGCATAACTATACCCAGTACAGTGCATGATGACATCCGCTTTGATTGAGCTGCCATCCTGGAACAACACAGTGCCATCTCCCTGTGCATGGTCAATCTGCAAGTAGAACATAATTTTGTTATGACAAGGTAATGGCAGCCCCTTTAACGGATAAAGCCACCATATTCAACTCACCACGGAAAAAGGCATTTACCATGGAATGAAGCCACATGTTGTCGTATTCAGGCTGCTGTTCACAAGTGGAAGTCGGCGCTGATCTATCGGCAATATGGACCTCCTTCGCAACGCTTGCAATGTCCCTCGAAATGTCAACTGCACTTGCCGAGGCCCCGATAACGATCACTACCTACCAAGGCAATCCGTACTTCAAGTTCAAGACAGTTTAGCACAACGACTCATAAGTGGGGAAGAAATCATAGTCAGAATCATACTCACTTGATCAAGGAATGGCTCAGGCACACGGTAATTGTGGCTATGCATCTGCTTTCCAGGCCAGGCATCTGCACCTGTCAATGTTGGAAAGTACAAATTTCCTGTCAGGTTCACAATTGTCTGTGGATCTGATGACCATAAAATTGCAAGTTTGTAACGAAACACTGGATAAGAATTGTCCAAAAAAACATTGGACAGGCATCTTTCAAGAATTCATCAAGCCTAAGAGTTCAAATCAAATTTGCTAAACCCTGAATCAGCTGGTTCTTGTCTCTAGATCGTAGGATGCAGATTCTGTTCTGCTCGAGATTTGTACCACATGCAGAGTATCCTAAATCCCATTTTTAAAGCATGCTCGAGATCTGTACCACATGCAGATTTTTCTTGTTACGATCACTACCTACCCTGCTCGAAATCAGTTTTTCTTCATCTCACGAGCACAAAACGTGTCATTTCTTCATGAAAATTTGCATGCATACAAAAGATACGACATGGACAATGTCAAGATTATTTTTTTCAGATTTTTCGATTTAGAAGTATTATTTGTCGATTTTTACTGTGTGTTGAGCCTGAACAAACTATTTCTTCTGCTCAAACTATTTCGTTGAGCATAGCAGGTTCAACAAACTACTTCTTCTGCTCAATTACGAGTTTGTTGAGCGGAGAATCATTACCAGGTATGGAGGCGACGCGAGGCTCTGAATAATGCCCATTGCAAACCACGACGGCATCATACAGCTCCTCGTCGTGCTCCCCCTTCTCCCCGAGCTTCCTCGACGTCACCGCCCACCTCCCGCCGGACTCCCGCCGGACTCCGACGACCTCTGTCTGGAACCGGACGAGCCCGTAAAGGTCGAACCGCTGCGCGAAGTCCTCGAGGTACCGGAGCACCTCCTCGTGGCCGGGGAACCTGCGCGCGTCGACGACGGAGCCGCGCGCCGCGGTGAAGGGGAAGTCGAGGAAGCCCATGACCTCGCGGGGGAGGTTGGTGCGGAGCGAAGCGTAGAGGCTGGAGTGGGTGGCGGCGGCGCCGAGCGGGTCGGCGGCGGCCGCGGGGGCGGGGGAGGCGTAGAGCCAGGTGCCCCCCACGGCGGCGGCGCGCTCGAAGACGACGGGGGCGTGGCCCTCGCGGCGGAGCTCCCGTGCCGCCGCCAGGCCGGCCGCGCCCGCGCCGACGACGGCGAGGCGGAGCGAGGGCGACGGCATGGAGGCGGGCAGGAGAGAGCAAGGAGGCTTGCGGAGCTGGGAGCCGGAGTTGGCTTGGATTCGCCGTGCCTCCCCTGTTTTTCCGTCGAGGAGCCGTGTGCGATCCCGTCTCTGTTGGTTTCGTTCGTGTGGGTATCGGCGATTTGGAGGGAAGCGGGCTCTCCTACGCCTCACCAACCGTTTTTAGCTGCTTTTTCGAACGTGGGAGTTCGAGAGGGAATCAAATGCTAGGCGTAAAATTTTGTGCAAATTTTCTGAAAATGTTGTATTTACAGAACACGCTACGGTGAAAACTGAAAAGGAAAAAAAGACGGTCGCTAGACGAGCTTTTTGTCATCAGAATAATTTATTTTCCTTTTTTTTCACTGTCAAGTGGCAAGACTGTTTTGCACATTTGCTTCTCTTTGGCCATATTTATAACTTAGAGAGAACGGGCAGCCCCAATGTCCCGCAAGTCAGCTAGGGTCGGATGCCACCATGGCGCTAAAGCAGGTGCCTTGTAGGAGGAGGTACTTCTTTTGAAAGTTGTGGGTGTATGAGCAGATATTTCGTGGTCCTCCGGAGAAAAGACAGACAGAGAAAACGGAGCATGGCGTGCACGCTCATTAACGATGAGTCCTCTGGATCGTACCACGAGATGAGTATAGCTTTCCGACCGTAGATCGTCCACGTCTTGGGGGGGGGGGGGGTCGTGGAATTGTCACGGCAGATGCCCTAGTGAAAGGACTTAGTTGTGGAGCCATCACAACTAGGAAGCTTAAAGAGGTTAATCGGGACAAAGGACACGAGAGGTTTATCCTAGTTCGGCCCCTTGCGGTGAAGGTAAAGCCTAATTCAGTTGTTGTGGTATTGCTAGGTTTCGATGACCAAGGAGCGAAATACGCTAGCTTGGCTCTCGATCTGTTGTTTCTTGCCCTAAGCCGCCGCCGGATCGTCCCCTTATATATACGGGTTGACGCCCTGTGGCCTACAGAGTCCCGGCTGGCTCATACAACGTGTCCGGCTCGGTAACTTCTTTTACATGCCTTACTTTACAAGTCTTATTCATACATGGTGGTTTACAATTACAGGCCTTAAGTCGCCTCTGGGCTTGGGCCTATTACAAGCTTTATCATGAACCATCGCCTTGTATACTCGTCGGGCTTCTTTTAAGTAACCCGCCATGGTGATTGACCCGGCCCCTCCTGGGCGAGTCATACCTGGTAGTTATATCCCCAACATTAGGCCTCAGGTTGATTTGAACTTTGTTCTTATCAATCTCCAACACTTAGACGGAATCCATCTTCTGCTGTTTGTAAAGCTCTGGAACCCGCCATGACGTCATCTTCAGAAAATTTGGAAACCCGCCACGACGTCATCTGTAACGGATCCTTATCTTAAATGGTTTCTGAAAATCGAGGCGTCCATTTAGCTGGATAATCATTACTTTTAGCCTTCCTCGATTTGTGCGTCTGCCTATTCACCTATCTCCTTATAAATAGGCACTGTAACGCCCTCGATGCGGCTATATCTCCCACGTGTCGAAGCACGACTTAGAGGCATAACCGCATTGAAAGCAATGTCGCAAGTGAGGTAATCTTCACAAAAACCATGTAATACATAAGGGAAAGAGATACATAGATGGCTTACAATCGCCACTTCACACAATTACATGAATAAAGCATTACATCAACCAGATACAATCAAGGTCCGACTACGGATCCAAAATAAAAGAAGACTACCCCAAATGCTACACAGATCCCCGATCGTCCCAACTGGGCTCCACTACTGATCAGCTGAAACGAAACAACACTACGAACAAGGTCTTCATCGAGCTCCTCCTTGAGCTCGGTTGCGTCACCTGAACGGTATCATCGGCACCCGCAAACTGGTTTTGGAAGTATCTGTGAGTCACGGGGACTCAGCAATCTCACACCCTCGCGATCAAGACTATTTAAGCTTATAGGAAGGTAAAGGTATGAGGTGGAGCTGCAGCAAGCGACAAGCATATATGGTGGCTAACATACGCAAATGAGAGCGAGAAGAGAAGGCAAAGCACGATCGATGAACTATGATCAACAAGTGATCCTAGAACAACCTACGTCAAACATTACTCCAACACCGTGTTCACTTCCCGGAATCCGCCGAGAAGAGACCATCACGGTTACACACGCGGTTGATGCATTTTAATTAAGATCAACTTCAGATTTTCTATAACCGGACATTAACAAATTCCCATCTGCCCATAACCACGGGCACGGTTTTTGAAAGTTCAAATCCCTGCAGGGGTGTCCCAACTTAGCCCATCACAAGCTCTCACGGTCAACGAAGGATATTCCTTCTCCCAAGACAATCCGATCAGACTCGACATCCCGGTTACAAGACATCCTCGACAATGGTAAAACAAGACCATCAAAGCCACCCGAATGTGCCGACAAATCCCGATAGGAGCTGCACATATCTCGTTCTCAGGGCACACCGGATTGTCCAAGGTTCCGGTAGGCCAGCCCAGAGTTGCCCCTGGTGGCCACCGGCAGCTGACGGGTTGGACCAACACTCAGAGGAGCACTGGCCCGGGGGTTTAAATAAAGATGACCCTTGAGTCTGCAGAACCCAAGGGAAAGAAAAGGCTAGGTGGCAAATGGTAAAACCAATGTTGGGCCTTGCTGGAGGAGTTTTATTCAAGGCGAACTGTCAAGGGGTTCCCATTATAACCCAACCGTGTAAGGAACGCAAAATCCGGGAACATAACACCGATATGACGGAAACTAGGGCGGCAAGAGTGGAACAAAACACCAGGCATAAGGCCGAGCCTTCCACCCTTTACCAAGTGTATAGATGCATTAATTAAATAAGAGGCATTGTGATATCCCAACATATCCATGTTCCAAAACATGGAACAAACTTCATCTTCACCTGCAACTAACAACGCTAAAATAGGGGCTGAGCAAAGCGGTAATATAGCCAAACAACGGTTTGCTAGGACAAGGTGGGTTAGAGGCTTGACATGGCAATATGGGAGGCATGATAAGCAAGTGGTAGGTATCGAGGCATAGGCATATCAATAGAGCGAGCAACTAGCAAGCAAAGATAGAAGTGATTTTGAGGGTATGGTCATCTTGTCTGAGATCCCGCAAGGAAGAAGAACGAGTCCATGAAGAAGACAAACGGACGTAGACGAACGGATCCTCACAAACGCGACGTTATCGGAACCAACCCGAAGAAGCAACACCGGAAAGAAGCACACAACATAGTAAACAAACATCACATCAACATGGCATGATGCACAATCAAGTATTGATGCATGTCCGGTTTAATGAAGCATGGCATGGCAAAATGCAACAAACAACACTACAAATTAAGTGGAGCTCAACATGCAACGGAGTTGCATATTGAAGAAAACACCACATGACTTATTTAGATCGATCCTGTTTATGTACTCAACAATATTAAATGTTGTTAACCATGGCAAGAGGTGAAGCAAAAGTAAACTACACAATCTAAGCAATTTAAATGGGGCCGGAACCATCAAACAACAATTTCGGTAAATCCCCATATGCATTTAGCAATTTGGTGCAACAACAATTTAAAACATTTAAATGTTATTATCATGATGCGAATGACTTGAGCAAGTTTTATGCAATATTTATGAAAATGTTAGCAAGAGCATTATGAAGCATTTGTCACTGTGGTGGAAAGGAAAGGGGTGCCACGGCAACGATAACGAAAACGGTGCCACGACAGCGTTCCGGTTCCGGTAACCCGATTGAGATACCGATGCAAAGGAGAAATGTGCGGATGCGTGCAAAAGATGGTGGGGCGCTCCCGGATTTCGGGTGTCCCACGAGTTGGCGACAAGGAAACGAGTGACAAATTGGACACGGTGCAAACACGAGCATCTCATTCATCACACATGCATTCATTCACGGGCGGTCGTCTCGGGGTTATACCTTTGAAGCATGCGTTATTGAAGCGGTTCGGGTCAAACGGTGTAGTCGTTCACGATCGTCGTGGGAAGTAGTGGTACTCGGCGAAGGCAGGGGAAGTAGTTGTTCATGGTTCGTTGTGGGAAGTAGTCGTTCTCGTGGCGACGGTAGTTGTTCACGTTCTTAGTTGCACAATTTTTCGTAGATGTTCGGGATCACGACGAGGGACTTGACGTCCACGGAGGCTTCGAGGGTCGACGGTAGTTGACACTAGTCGGAGAGGGGCTTGTTGAAAAATCCCGGTTACAGGTTCTGTAGTCGTTCAAAGGGCCCAACACCGGGTCTTGGCGAAAACGACGGGAGGCGGGCAGCGAACAACGACACGATGTTCAGGTGCTGCGGTGGTCTTGGCGTCTAGCGACAGCAGTACAGGAAGGCAACAACATGGCCCAAGGTGAGGTTGCGGTAGGCCTTGGGCGTGAACTTCGGCGACTGGACGACGAGGAACGACGATATCCCGAACGGAGGAGGTCGGGGATGACGAGCTCGAAGCGGCGCTGGAGCATGGTGACACGGCGGTCGGACAAAGCAGGGAGGCGCGATGGAGGGACCGGCTGGTGGTGGAGCTCACCGGGCGACGGAGGCGCGGCGCTGGCGACGGGAGGCCGAGGGGATCAGGAAGGATGAGGGGATCGGCGCTGGTGTTGGGGGTCGAGTGAGGCGGGCTGCGGAGAGAGATGGGATCGAGGCCCCTGGTGCGATGCGCTGCTCTCCTGAAGGCGCGGGGTGCGAGGAAAAGATCGGGAGGGAGAGGTTACGGCCGGGCCTAGGGTTAGGTTAGGTGAGGCCACGTGGGCTTGCCGCAAATGGGCCGGCCTGGCTGCGGAGATTGGGCGGCCCAGGTGCTAGATAGCCTAGGGATGAGGCAGGGCGCGGCTGGGCCTAGGGATGGGCCCTAGAGGCCAGCCTGCTGGGCTCTCTCCTCTCTCTCCCTCAATTTCCTTTAACAGAAAGTAAAGAGAGGAGAAAAATGGAAAATGAGGGGTTAGAGAAAACATTTGGGCATGCGGTTAAATTTTCCGGACTCATAAAAATGAGTTCGTTCCGAGAAAATGCAAGATTTCTGAAATAAAAGATTAACACTTTTTTAGAACACATATTTTTGGGTGTCTATTTTTCAATGCACATTATACATTTTCGGTATACATCAGGAACATTTTTTATATATGTTTTTAGCATTTTCCAGATAAATGATCAACATTTTTAAAGCTTATTTTTTATTTATATCTACTTTTTTAATATACATTGTATATTTTTTGTACACATTTTTCATATAAATAGAAAAAAATATATACATGTTTAACATTTAAAAAATGCATGATTGACATTTTCTAAAATTTCTGTAAAGTATTTTGTGATACATATGTTTAGACTACTGGGAAGTATAAACATTTTTTTTAAGAAGGAGAACAGAAAACGAAAAAAGAAACCTTGGCTGAGGGGGGAGCCTGGCGGTGGCCTTATCAGGGGAATTTGGCTAGGGTCCGTAGCATCCACGTGTAGAATTTCGGTTCCAGGCGAGGTGACCCATAGCAGTTACAACAATCTACAAACGTTCTACTTAACTTTTCAAATTAATTCTCCCCCCTTTCTCAAATTCAACTGGAGTGGGCCTCTTCATCCCTCTATTACCAATCCTAATCCTTCACATCACCTCGTTTGTAAAAATAATTGAGTAATCTTTTGTAGATGTAGCAATACTCTAGTTTATGGAGGTGGCATTACTCCAGTTTCCACGGCGTTAAGCAATGCCCGAGTAGTTTTGATTCCTGAGGCCCAGTTATGGCCCTTGATGGTTCATACAGTTTTTTTTTTTTGAAACGCAGTTCAGGCTGGTTGCCAAACCAACGAGAGCAACTAACTAAGGAGCGCTCGTTTGGGAGCCTCACCAAGGATCACATGGGGTGGTCTGAGAGTGCATCAAGTGACGCGCTTTCTCTGAATTTTTTTATTTTTTCCGCACACCTTTTTTACTCCTTAGATGGTTTTTAGCTTTTCGGTATTCCATCGGTCTTACATAGATTTTCGACCTCATAAAAAATTTGATATTTTTTGCTCGTGAATAACACATTTTTTTGCTTCCATGAGAAGCACGGTTTTGCTTTTGCGAGAAACACGGTCGTGCCTCTTAAAAACGAAAAAAACACATTTTTTTGCTTTTGTGAGTGGCACAATTTTGCTTTCACGAGAGGCATGGTTTTCCTTCCGCGAGAGACATGGCTGTGCCTCTTGAAAACAGAAAAAATGTGTATTTTTTTCTTTCACAAGAGTCACGATTTTGCTTTCGCGAGAGACACGGCCATGCTTATGAAAACGGAAAAAATGCATTTTTTCTTTCCTCGAGAGGCACAGATTTTGCTTCGTGAGAGGCACGACCATGCCTCTGGGTAACGAGAAAAACCGTATTTTTTTGCTTTCGTGAGAAGCATGGCCGTGCCTCTCGGAAACGAAAAAAACGTGTTTTCTTTTTACCCCTTACGCGCGAGGCATGGTCGTGCCTCTCAGAAATGGTTTTCAGAAAGGGAAAGAAAAATGTGCTTCCGGTGTGGTTTTTTCAGCCGTTTTTTCGTCTGGTTTTTTCGTGAAATTTTTTTCTTCAAAACTTCTAGACATGGGATCTAGTTTTGAAGATCTCGACGCTTCAAATCCAACGGTCAAAACGGTTCAAAATTTGGACGCACGATTTAAGAGATTAAACATTTTGAATAAACAGATTTACAAAAAAAGAAAAAACTCCCAAATTGCCTGGCGCACTTGCATAACGCTACTTGTCGCAACTTGAGGAGGTAGAAATGATCTTTAAAAGGAATACTCCTTAATTAGTGATTTCGCAAACCAACACAACTCGTATCGTATGCCTTATGCAGAGCGGCCCTAGCCAAGCGTGCGTTGTGCAGGCTACCACGCTCGGAATTTTCTATTGGTTGCGTCAAGCTGTCGAGGTTTCACACAGGGGAGATCAAGCGATCGTCCGAGCTGGGCCGGCCCGTTTAAGCGTTTCAACTTCTCCGGTTTTGGGAACCTTCTAGAGGTTCCCAGCCGTTCCTGAACCAGTTTTTTTTACCTTGTTTCGTTTATTTTTCTTTTGTTTCTATTTCATTTTTTTTCATCCCTTGCATTTTCAATTTTATTGTTATTTCTTCCATTTTATTTTTATTTTTATAAAAAATCATTGTGTTTTATTGATTTGTTCATAAATCTGAAAAATATCCAGGATTTTCAAACGATGTTTGTACTTTTCAAAAAAATGTTTCCATTATAAACAATTGTTTACAAAATTTAAAAAATGTTCATGTTTCAAAAATTGTTAGCAAAATGTCCATTTTTCATGAGTTCAAAAAATGTTCACAATTTTCAAAAAGTGATCATTTTTCAAATTTTGTTTGCTATGTTTTTCTTCAAAATATTCACAACTTTTTCAAAAATTGTTTGGAATTTCATAAAATGTTCGTGCTTTAAAAAATAGTTCAGATTTTTTTTTAAAATGTCATGTTTCCATTTTTGCAAGAGTTTTATTTTTTCCATGTTTTTCAAAAATTGTTTGGAAGGTTATTTAAAAATTATGCGGAACTTAAAAAAATGTTGCCATTTCCAAAACTTGTTTACAAGTTTTTAAAAATGTTGATGTTTCCATTTTTAGGAGTTTCATAGAATTTTCAATTTTTGTAATTTTGTTTTGGACTTACAAGACATGTTTCCGTTTCAGAAAAGTGTTTATGATTTTCAGAAAAAAAATTCAACATTTAATTTTTTGCACTACCTTAGAAAGAATTTCGTTTAATTTCAGAATTTTTTCAAATCTGCACTGGAGTTCGGTTCTTAATAGTTTGCGTTGTCTTATAATCAACAGAGCTTGTTGGCTCAGTTGGTTGTATCGCCTTCTCTCTCAGGATGACATCCTATGTTCGGTACCCCATGAAGGCACCTTTTTTGGAGCCAGTGCTCCATCGCATCGTGTTGCTACAGTCGAAACAGAAAACAGCTTAGAAAGCCCGCCAACTGGACGCTGTGTGCGAAGCCCCAACAACTTGACACAAAAGAGCGTTCTATAGGACTTCCCCACACGCTGGCCTCAGATCCCCAATTTCCCTAAAAAAGAAGCCTCGGATACCCAATGATCCAAGGCGCTCTGCATAAGTTTATGCACGCTGCATTTCTGAAGCTCTCGATAGGAACTCACAGATTCATGCCTCATTTGCTTGCGGGGATCCCCGTCCTTTCCCAGGGTACGACACCCGCCTATAATCTCCACCCCGGATTTTCAGGCGACCTGTTTGTTAACATCATGGAAAGGGCTTTCTCGGCCCAATACTTCCGAAATCCCCGGGCCGTTCATCCTAACCTCTGCACACCAGGAGAATTCGCCTAGGCTTTCTCACGATGCGATGACACAAGCTCAATTGTCTCGCCTCTTTTGCTCGAAAAAAGAAGCCGTCTCGCCTCTGCCTCAGTTCCTCCGCCTTCGCCCTCCGCCCTCCCCTGTCTCTTCCTTGCGATCTCAGCCACCTTGGCCCTCGGTGCCTGCTCCACGTCCTGATATCCTCGACCTCTCCAAGCCACAACCAACGATTTCCGTCAGCCCGTCCCCCTCCGAGCATGTAGAAGTGCATGCTCTAGCCAATGCAACCAATAGACCGATCTGATGGAAGAGACTAGACAATACATTTATACATCAACACTCCTCATGTGTGGCTCTCTCAGACCTAAACGTGGTCTTGAACCCAATACCTCTTGGCTCTGATACCATGTAGAAGTGCATGCTCTAGGCAATGCAACCAATGGACCGGTCTGATGAAAGAGACTAGGCAATACATTTATCGTCAAGACAACCCTACTCAAACTATAAAGTTGGTTGCTTTTATTCCACTTGGTGAGAATCCCCTACTCGATTTCATCTACCACTTCACCCCCCCCTTCCCCACCCCCGGCGTCCACATGGCGACGGAGGTATTTCACATGGTGGGAGGGGGATCCCATATGAGCAAGGAAATTCCCCTTGGCAATATTTGGGAACGGGAATGGGAGTTGGGTCAAAATTAGACATGGGATAAGTCATTTTATTCCCAATTTTCAATTTTTTTTTGTGCGTGATAGGAGTTATGTGTGAGAATTTGAGAAGAAATTATACTCTCTTGTTTGGTTCGTGGGAACTGAGACGGGACTAGACAAAGGAAGTTAGGATGAACGGTTAAAATTGACTCACTTAAATAATTCCCTTCCAACTCCCACCCCCTTCCCTCTTAATAAAACGATAAGAGTTGAAGTCTCAAATCCGACACCTCTTTCCTTGTGAATTTCCAATCCCTTCAAACAAACAGTAGATTTAAAGTCTCATACCCCTTCAATTCCCATTCTGTGGCTTTAATTACCCCCAACCAAACACGCCGTCAAGGATTTTCCACCCCAACAACCAAATGGGAAAAAAAAAACACCAAGCGGTCATTACCGCCATCGGTGCACGGCCGGGGCCGGTCGAGCCGCGCTGAAAAGTACGATCAGATCCCCGCATTTCCTTTCGTGCACCCAACTCCCTGCTCGCAGTGATTTCATCGCTGCCCTACGCGCGCTTAACGGGAGATATGATGATGACGCGCCACTGTTGGCGCGAGACACAGGATCTCACCATGATGACCCGAGCCAGAAGCCAGCGGCAGCAGTAGATCAGTGGTAGTTACACATCAAAGTCGTAATGAAGGGCGGATACGGCCGGTGGGCGGCAGCGAGTGCTCGCACGTCCCACCCTGCGCTCATCATTGCGCCAGATTTACTCCCGCCGTCAGAGAAACATGCATCGGTGAACGATCTTGACAAGACCGACTGACCCAGCCAAGCGGTCAAAGTTTAAACTCTTGGCGCGCTGGCTACATGTCTACTCGTACGTACGCTCGTAGTAGTACTGGAGAGTCTGGTGCAACACAGGCAAAATTATACTCGTATGTACGCTCGTAGTAGTAGTACCTGCACAGAGATGTACTACTGCGGCCATTTGCTGCAGCTTGTGCAGGCACAGCGGCACCGCAGCATAACGAGAGCGGGAGGGGGAATAACTGGTGTGGGCTCCAGGGATCCATGGATGGATCAAACAGTGACACACCCTTCTTGACCTGACCACATGGCCGTGATCTGCAGTAATTAGAGCATCTAGGACAAGGATTATCTAATCGGAGCCCCTGCACGCCCGCGGACAGCGCTGGGCATGTCTCATTCGGCCCTCTCGAGTCTCCTCAACCACAATGCTCAAATCTTGATACCTAAATCCATGCAAATTCATGCACGACGATCATACATCTTATTCAAGAATTCGTCAGATTAACCAGTTCAGTTATCTTGTTGATTAATCTATACTCATTGGGTCACCGACTAGCCAATAAACCGATTTATCGTCCGATTAATTGATTAACTTGCCGATTACCCTATTAATCCCTTACTCGCGAGTCAACCTAGCAGCTACCAGTTAACTAGGCCAAAATAAAATTTGATGAACAATTTAAAAATCTCTTTATCTATCCAATTCTTATCTTCTCACAATGGTGATAAGTGGATCTTAACAAATGTGTATGGGCCATGCCAACAGAATGAAAGAATCATCTTCCTCAATTGGTTCCAGAACTTTCATATGCAAGATGATATCAATTGGCTTATTGTGGGTGACTTCAACTATATTAGATACCCACGTAACAGAAGTAGAGAGGAAGGCAACATTAATGGTATGCCCCTATTCAATGAGGCTATAAACAAATAGGCACTGATTGAAATTCCACTCAAAGGCAGAAAATTCACATGGAGCAACATGCAAGAAGCACCCTTACTAGAGAAGTTGGACTGGTGTTTCACATCAGAAGCATGGACACTCAAGTATCCAGCCACATTTGCACTTCCCCTAGCTAAAAATACATCAGACCATGTTCCAATCAAAATCCAAATTGGATCTTTCGTACCTAAATCAAACATCTTCAGATTCGAGAATTTCTGGTTAGAGCACCACCAATTCAAAGATGTTGTCAGATCAATTTGGTCACAAATAGTTGATGAAATTAACAGTGCAAAGATAATTGCTATTAAATTCAAGAGGCCGAGGAAGGGTTTAAAAATTGGGCAAAAGGACTATCGGATCTAAAAAAGATTATAACAGACACAAACTTCATGATCCTATGCCATGACATTATAGAGGAATTCAGGGCATTATCTGTTGAGGAATCTAATGGCAGAGACATCCTCAAGACACATCTAGAAAACATTCTAGATCACCAAAGGAAATACTAGAAACAAAGAGCAACCAGTAGGCAGATCAAAGTGGAGGAAGCAAATACCAAATATTTCAAGCCAAAGTTACAATTAAGTTCGGAAACAACTGCATAGAAACATTGAAAGATGAGCTTGACCATGAGCACCATGATCACCATGCAAAGGCAACAATTTTATACAGATCCTTCAAGAACAGATTGGGGGCATGTGCACCAACTACAAACCCATTCCAGTTGCACACCTGTTGCAACCTTTGGAAAACCTATCTGAATTGGAAGTCCCATTTACTAAAGAAGAGATTTACAGAGTCATCAGACAAATGCCTGTAGATAAATCTCCTGGGCCAGATGGTTTCAATGCAACCTTTCTCAAAAGCTGTTGGGATATCATTGCCACATATTTCTATAAGCTTATTGAAGATTTTTACTATGGCCAAGTGAATATACAGAGTATTAACTACTCTTTCATAACCTCATTCGCAAGAAGGAATCTACATCAAGCCCAACTGAATTCAGGTCTATCTCACTGCTCAATTGCACTCTTAAGATTATTACTAAATTATTGGCCAACATATTGCAGAAGCACATTCTAAGAATGGCACACAAGAATCAATATGGTTTTCTCAATAACATATGCATTCAGGATTGTTTGGCCTGGTCATATGAATACATTCACCAATGTCACTAGAACAAAAAGGAAATCATACTCTTGAAGTTGGACTTTGAAAAGGCTTTTGATATGCTGAATCATGACACCTGTCATGGGTTTGTCACGGCAGATGTCCTTGTGAAAGGACTTAGTCGTGGAGCCATCGCTACGGGTTAGCTTAAAGGGGTTAAACCGGACAAGGGGACATGTGGAGTTTTATACTAGTTCGGCCCCTTCAAGGAAGGTAAAAGCCTATGTCTAGTTGTGATTGGTATTGCTAGGGTTTCGAAGGCCAGGGAACGAATCCGCTTTGTCTGGCTCTCGAGTTGTTGTCTCTCCCTAAACCGTTGCCGGATCGTCCCTTTATATACATAGGTTGACACCCGCCGGGCTACAGAGTCCCGAAGCCGGATCATAAACGTGTTCGGTTCGGTCTCTATTCTTCCTATCTTACAATACAAGTTACATGACTAGGTCGGTTTACATTTACAGGCTTTAACCCGCCTTTGGGCCTTGGGCCTTCGTGAAGCGCCATCATCCTTACATCTTCATGGGCTTCTAATCTTCAAGGAGTTAACCCGGCTACACCTGGCCGGTTTATATCCAGTAGTAATATCCCCAACATTAGGCCCTAGATTGGTTTGAACTTGTTCATGTCAATCTTCAACACTTAGAAAAATTCCTCCCTCATATCTTCTCCTTGATCTTATAAACCGCCGTGACGTCATACTTCTCGATTATGATAAACCGCCCTGACGTCATCTATCCGTTGATGCTGAAGATTACCTTCATTTAATGTGTATTCAGTCACCGAGGCGACACCTTTATTAATTTATCCATTTTTGGGCTCCTCGATTCCCGCACTTGCCGTTTTATCGCTTCGCCTTATAAATAGGGGCAGAGGACCCCTTTCTTTTCTTTCTGCTATCCTTTCATCCCTTCTTCTTCCTCGCGACGTCTCCGCACCTGAGCGCCGCCGTCATCATCAACCGGTCTTTTGTGACTACACCCAAAGGAATGGAACCAAACTTGGTTCTATTGCAGAGACACTTTGCCTGAAGATGAAAATCCCCTCCCAGGCTTTCGTGATCACTGGCTTTCTAACACCCATCCGATGCCGCAACGCTTAAGTTCCACAGAAAGGGCGAAATATGCCCCTCAACTCGCCAAACTCCAAGGCTTTATGGCCAACGGTTTAACATGTGTGGATTTTGTGCGCTATTGGATATCTTGGAGCATCTTGCCGTTAAGCCGGCGTCCCGGTTTAATGTGTGAGTACACCGGTGAGGTTGAAGACCCTCAACGCCATTGCAACATTCAAATATCTGATGAAGAAGTCACTGAAGGCGTAAAGAAGATTTTGAATGAATCGAAACTGATCTGTAGTCAAACCGGTTTGAGTCCCTTCTATGTGAAGAACAAACCGCCTGCTGTAAGCATTATACTTCCTTTTCATCTCTAATATTTTTATCTTGTGCAACCTGTAATCCTTCTTCTGTGTATGTATTTATAGGGTGATGACCCCTTCTGGAAACGGAAAACCATAGAAAAAGCGGCAAAACCAACTGGGGACAAAGCGGTCAAACCATCTCGCCCCAAAACCAAAGCCGTCAAACGGACGTCAAAACGGAAAACGGCTGACTGGATCAATATGGAGCTTGATGATGACACTGATGATCTGGAAGTTGAGGTAGAACTTGACTCACCTGGCTCTCTTTTCATGCATCTCATTAACAATGATATTCCTCAGGAGGACGTAGAAGACAGTCAAGCTGATGATGTAGAGGTAATTACCCTTTTCTCCGGTTCAGACTCTATGCCAACACAAAAAACCCGCCAAGCAGTCCGGAAAGTAAGCTTTTCTCATCCTCTTGCTCACTTGGATCCAACATTTATTTTGAAGACTCAGCAGCATGAAGCTCATTAACAATGATATTTCTCAGGAGGACGTAGAAGACAGTCAAGCTGATGATGTAGAGGTAATTACCCTTTTCTCCGGTTCAGACTCTATGCCAACACAAAAAACCCGCCAAGCAGTCCGGAAAGTAAGCTTTTCTCATCCTCTTGCTCACTTGGATCCAACATTTATTTTGAAGACTCAGCAGCATGAAGCTCGCCGGACAACCCGGCACAGTAGCCAACAGGTCACTTCAGCCGGTTTACCTGATACCCCGGTTCGGAAGCGCCGGTCTGAGGTCTCTCCTACTTCTGACCATTCTTACCCCAAGGCAGGTTATTTCAGACAACCTCTTAATCCGTCTGATTCAAATTATCAGGTGACACCTCCCACATCATCTGGCGAGTCGACAGCAACTCAACTCCCTCCTCTGAAAACTGTGGCCGGGTAAATTGTAAAACCTTTTCCTTCAATGCATCATAGAACTTGAATAAGATATTAACCCTTTTATATTTTTGTTTGCAGGGCCAAAGCCAGACCCAGCAAGAAAGCTCGGGTCACCAATCCGCCCGAAGACCCGGCCCCTTTTGAAGAAGAACCCAGAGGTGAACCGAAACAAACTTGTGAACCGGAGGGCCTTCATCCTGAAGCCGCCTCTGGCGAACCGCCCCTTCAAGGCCAAAACACCAATGAACCAGCTGACGCTGAACCTGTTGCACCTGACGTTGAACCGGCAGAGCCAAACTGGGCTAGTCCGGTGAGAAATGCTGATACTCCATTGTCACCAGCCAAACATACCGAAGGTCAAGGAGACGATGTTATCATTACTGGAATGGGCCATAGCTCTCCCGGCCATCCCGTCATCTTGGCTCAACATAGTGCCAAAGAAGAGCAAGCTGCTAGGGGAAAAGGCAAATGGAGCAGCGATTTATCAAGCTATGCTCATTTCAACGCTGAAGAACTTCACTCTGGCTTCTTGAACCGTCTGCACTCAAACCGGGACTATGAAGCCGGTTTGGCGAATTTGATGAAAGAGCGATATGAGGTAATTTCATCTCCCTTTGTTTATTGATTCATAGCTGAGATAGTAGCCCAAGTAGCCCCCAAGGGCCGTTTTATGATGTTAATCATAAACCGGGTCTTTGTAACCAAGACTCATCTTTTAACAATCATATAACTTTGTGTAGCATAGCCCCCAAAGGCCGGTTTAACTGGGCAAGTTAATCCGGGTTTTAATCCATGCATCCACTTTAGAACAGACGCACATTAGCCCCCAAGTGTCCAGGATAATGCTTGTATTGTTCTGGAGACTTATATAAAATGCAGCACTTTAGAGCGAACATGCATTAGCCCCCAAGTATGAAGTGCATAACTTGTTATACGCTTTATACTTAGAACATATATAACCTGTTGCTTAATATACCTTCAATGTTGCAGGCTGAACTGAGAAGCAAAGATGCCTGAAACTCTGACTTGCAAGAGAATGTAAAGTCACAACAAGCAGAGGCTGCAAAAGCCAAAGAGGAGCTGACCCAAGCCCTGGACATAATGGAAAAGCTGAAGGAAACTTTCACCAAAGATCGTGCTAACTGGGAATCCGAAAAGTTCGGGTTAACCAAAAGAGCTGTAGACGCCGAGGCAGCCCTGAAACTAGTTGTAGATGAACTAGCTGGTTTGAAACGGCAAATCAACACTATGACTTCTGCTATCTTTGGTAAGTGTCTGCTTATGTGTTTTGCGCAAGTCAATGAACCTTATCACTGACCAGAACGTTGATAAAAATCTTTGGCAGGCACTCAGATCGCTCATCTTGGTACAGACATGCGGATGAAGCTCAAAGCGGCATATACATTGGTTGAACAGTTGTACTCTGGGTCTCAGCGGGCTATTTGCACGGCAGCTTACAACAAACCGGCCCCAACTTTGATTAAAGAAACACTTGAGAAGTTGGCCATGTTACCAGCCCGTATTGCCGAATTGAAGAAGGCAGCTGCCAGGTCAGGAGCTTTAACCGCACTTATTCGAGCCAAAGCCTGGATTCCAGACCTTGAAGCGGATGATATCATTAAAGGATACCCAGGTGTGAAGGAAGACGGTTCAAACTTTGATAACGATGACCTCCGGCGGCTGACCAAACAGATGCGGCCAGTAGCCAGCAAACTGGCCGATGATATAGATTTGTCCCATTTTCAAACGGTTTATGACGCTGAAGGGAAAAGACAGCCGACTCACATCCACAAAGTTGAAGAACTTGTGCCTCCGATTCGTAAGCACACTTATGCTCCTGATATTAACCCCTCCAATCTTATCCATGAGGAAGCAGTATTTCAAGCTTTAACTGGAATCGATTGGTCGACGGTTGATTTCCATCGTCTGGGGAGGGATGAAGAAATGCCCACACCAACTGACCCTCAACCATCAAACCGTCCAGACGAAGCATCCTAAACCGGTCGCCGGTTTACTGGTCACTATGTGCCGATATTGTGAAAAACAATTATGCTATTGGAGCCGCTTTGAAAGCGTCTTGTAATAGGATAGCCAAAACTCCGTTATTTGCCATGCCATCGAGCATGTAATGCCTCGTGAAAACTTGTGCCACTTTTTGGGATATACTTATGCATAACCCATGATGAGTTGTGTTCCTGGGTACAACAACTTAAAAGTATCTAGCGGTTTACCGCTAAACGGGTCATAATGTCTTAGGAAGTGTACAATACATAGATGAAATAATCGAAGTGTTTGTACAAAAAGCAATGTGCATAACATACCTCATTAATTGACCAACGGTGTATATGGCAAAGGTGTTAATACCAATCCGGAACATTGATAACCCCATCTTTGTAATGCCGGTCTATATATTAAACCAGACCGGGATAACTACCGGGTTTTCTTTATAACACTGGTGATTTAGTCAAACCAGACCGGGTCAATAAACACCGGTTTATAACTGATCATGTGCCGACAACTTGTAGTTGAAAAGCATGCCAGGTCAAGGACGCTGGATTATGAAAATATACTTATGAACTTCAACAAATAAAACTCAAAAAGGAAAATATGCAAGGCTTTTTACGAGCTCCCAGGATCCAAATCGAGGCTTTTCATGGGCTGCCAGGCCTTTGAGTTAAACCATTTAACAAAGCCTTTTAAGACGCGCCTCCAATTAACCAATCATCGTTTTAACTTTGACAAGTGCAGGGTCTATAAAAGATTGACATGTCAAACATTTGATGGGTCATACCAGGATTACCTAGACAGGAGTGGCTTACTTGATGAAGGCAGGTTAACCCGGGTTTTTAGGTGAATACACCAGGCTTCCAAGCCGTGGCTTGATAGCCAATTACAAGGGTCCTTTCAAACTATTTGTTGCTTTGCAAAAAGAGCCCCCAAGTAACTTTGTGAGCTGTGCTCAGTGTGTGTCCATGTTTGAGTCTGTGCTTTGTGCAACACTCTCTTTGGCTCCACATATGTTTCTTTTGTGGCTTAAATGCCTATCAAGAGGTGTAGCTATGGTGTGATAACAACCAAGCCCCCTAGTGATATCCCTTCGTGGTTTCAAAACCGATCAAGAGGTGTAGATGTAGTTCAAATATGACCAAGCCCCTAGTGATTTTCTTTATATCCGTGCAGCTGCTGAAGACCAGATTAACAAAAACTCCGCTTTCTCAATTAACTCGTATAAGCACACACAGGATGTAAAAAGAACAGATACCCCGCTTATAACGGAGGCTTCGGTTTATTATATGATATATACACTGTCATAAATATGTACAGATGAAGAGCCTATGGCTTTAAGTATAGTAGGGCCGAAGGAGAGCTATGTTCCATGGCCGCTTGGTCTCCTCCTCCGATTGACGTGACTCTTTGTGCTCTCGAACATCAACGAGGTAGTAAGACCCATTGTGCAGATTTTTGCTGACCACAAAGGGTCCTTCCCAAGGTGGGGATAACTTGTGCATATCAGTCTGATCCTGGATGAGCCGGAGCACCAAATCGCCTTCTTGAAAGGTTCTGGTTTTAACCCGGTGGCTGTGATAGCGTCGGAGATCCTGCTGATAAATCGCCGATCGTGTTGCTGCAAGATCACACTCTTCATCCAACAGGTCCAGAGAATCTTGACGTGCCTTCTCATTATCAGCTTCAACATAGGCTGTCACACGGGGCGAGTCGTGACGGATGTCACTAGGAAGAACTGCCTCCACTCCATAAACCATGAAGAAAGGTGTGTAACCCGTAGACCTATTGGGCGTGGTGTTGATGCTCCATAACACAGAAGGTAGCTCCTCAACTCAACAACCCGGTGTCCGCTTTAAAGGAACCATAAGCCTAGGTTTGATACCTCGTAGAATTTCTTGATTTGCTCTCTCTGCTTGACCATCAGACTGGGGGTGAGCCACCGATGCTAGATCGAGCCGGATGTGCTCACGTTGACAAAATTCTTCCATCTCCCCTTTTGACAGGTTAGTATCATTATCAGTTATAATGCTGTGTGGAAAACCAAACCAGAATATCACCTTCTTGATGAATTGAACCGCCGTGGCTGCATCACACTTGCTGACTGGCTCTGCTTCCACCCATTTGGTGAATTTATCAACTGCTACTAACAGGTGGGTTTTTTTGTCCTTGGATCGCTTGAAGGGTCCAACCATATGAAGCCCCCAAGTCGCAAACGGCCACGTTATTGGAATCATCCTCAACTCTTGAGCTGGAATGTGCGCACGGCGGGCGAATTTTTGACACCCGTCACATCTCTTGACTAAATCCTCTGCATCAGCATGTGCTGTAACGCCCTCGATGCGGCTATATCTCCTACGTGTCGAAGCACGACTTAGAGGCATAACTGCATTGAAAGCAATGTCGCAAGTAAGGTAATCTTCACAATAACACATGTAAATAGATAATAGGGGAAAAAGGTACATAGTTGGCTTACACTCACCACGTCAAACAAATACATGAATAACATTACAATCATCCAATACACTCATGGTCCGACTACGGTACCAAAATCAAAGATCAACCCCAACATGCGACACGGTCCCGATCGCCCCAACTGGGCACCACTACTGATCATCAGGGAAGGACACATAGTAACGGCGTGAGTCTTCGTCGAACTCCCACTTGGGCTCAAGCGCATCATCTGGAACGGAATCATCGGTCCCTGCATCTGGTTTGGAAGTAATCTGTGAGTCACGGGGACTCAGCAATCTCGCACCCTTGCGATCAAGACTATTTAAGCTTATAGGTAAGGCAAGGTAATATGTGGAGCTGCAGCAAGCGACTAGCATATATGGTGGCTAACCTGTTCGCAAAAGAGAGCGAGAAGAGAAGGCAAAGAACGAACAAAGAACTAAAGTACAACCTACATCAAACATTACTCCAACATCGTGTTCACTTCCCGGACTCCACCGAGAAGAGACCATCACGGTTACAACACACAGTTGGTTCATTTTAATTAAGTTAAGGTTCATGTAGTCCACAATCGGACATTAACAAATTCCCATCTGCCCATAACCGCGGGCACGGCTTTGGAAAGTTCAAATCCCTGCAGGGGAGTCCCAACTTAGCCCATAACAAGCTCTCACGGTCAACGAAGGATATACCTTCTCCCGAGACATTCCAATCAGACTCGGTATCCCGGTTCTACAAGACAACTTCGACAATGGTAAAACAAATCCAGCAAACACCGCCCGAATGTGCCGACAAATCCCGATAGGAGCTGCACATATCTCGTTCTCAGGGCACACTCAGATGAGACATCCTACGAGTAAAACCAACCCTCAAGTTGCCCCGAGGTGGCCCCGCAGTCTGCTCGGTCGGACCACCACTCAGAGGAGCACTGGCCCAGGGGGGTTTAAATAAAGATGACCCTTGAGCTCCGGAAACCCAAGGGAAAAGAGGCTAGGTGGCAAATGGTAAAACCAAGGTTGGTCATTGCTGGAGGAGTTCTATTCAAGGCGAACTGTCAAGGGTTTCCCATTATCACCCAACCGCGTAAGGAACGCAAAAATCCGGGTATCGTAGCATAGGCATAGCAAAAGAGCGAGCATCTAGCAAGCAAAGATAGAAGTGATTTCGAGGGTATGATCATCTTGCCTGCAAAGTTGTCAGAGTTGACTTGATCCTCGTAAGCAAACTCAACGGGCTCCTCGTTAGCGAACTCGTCTCCCGGCTCTACCCAAACAAGACAAACAAGCAAAAGGAACACAATCAACCACGTGCAAATCTCGAACAACATGATGCAAACATGGTGTGCTATGCGGAATGCGATATGTGATGCATATGCAAGATTTGACAAGGAATGATTGAACCTGGCCTAAACTTGGAAATCCAAGAGTGCCACTGGAAAGGTGAGGTGATTTTGGTTGAAATCGATATAAAGATCACCGTAATCGGATGCACGGTTTGGAAATGGCAAGCAAAACAAATATGGCACCGGTCTGCGATAAACAGCAAGTAGCCATCTAAATGCATCAAGATAATTATGCTACAACACTCAAACATTGCAAAAATACATGGCAGGGATCCACTCATGATGCTTGACAAAAGATGAACACTGATCTACAACCAATTCATCTATTAACAGGTTCAAACGAGCATGGCAAAAGTGCAAACGATAAACAGGTTTCAGACTTAGTGAAATTAACACAAGTCTGGAATTTAACATCAGGTAGCACACTTTGGAGCATGAAAACTATATGCTACAGGAACTTAACATGGAAAACCAAGGCATGAAATTAAGCTACTCAAAGCACTTAACAAAAGTCCCTTAGTGACCTTGAGCCAAAAGGGATCAGAAAATACAATTGCAAGCATGTGAACATGGCAAAAACATAATCAGATTACAGACTTAGTGAAAAACTGGAGCATGCAAATCTGTTAACGAGTAGGTATGTTCACGAGCTTGATGCACTCACTACGAACCATGGCATGACAACATAAGCATACACCCATCAAGAATACATATCATAGAAGCTAGACATGGCAAGAACAACAACATAGCATGCAAGATCAACAACAACATCCTCGGCAAAATCGCTAACGAGTCAACAATCTGCCAGGATTCACGAAATAGCAAAAGTAGAGCTCGATTGACTCCAGCTAGGGTGCTCCATAATTGCAAACAAAGACATGGATGGATAGAGAACCACAATATTAACAAATCATCCTTACTTATCATCCTCAAAAGAGGCACGGATCACTAGGAAACAACATGAACATATAGCATATTGATAAAAACAGATCAAGGACTTGGAGAAATTCTAAGTCCCTGAAATCAGCATTAACGAATGCACTACTTTGCAAGCTTGTGCTAGTCACCACACATATCAAAAAAAATACATGGATAGCACCTTTGTAAAGATGGCATGGCATATAACAAAACACATGTAGAGCTCAGGAGCCTATCATGCACACATTAATCATGGCAAAAATGACAAATAGCTATTTGATGCAGCAGATCTGACAATTATCTCAAATAGCTCTCTTACAACAGAATTTCGGGCATCAAGATGAGCTCAAATGAAAATGATGCAATGATATGAAATGATGTACTCTCTGAGGCGAATATTTTGATATGCTACACGCCCAAAACGGAGTTACGGGTGCGGAGTTACGGTGCGATGAACAATGCAAAAAAATATGCAGACTTAGGGAAAAATCGAGGTCAACCCCTAGGGTTACTGTAGCAGCGGATCCAGATCTGCACGTGAACCGAGGAGGAGCTCGAGCTCGCCGGAGCTTCTCGCCGGAGTAGCGGGATGAGGTGGCCGGAGTCGAAGGAGCTCGCCGGAGGGATGGGACTTGCCGGATCCGGAAGAGAAGGAGGGCGTGGCAGTGAGTGGCGCTGCTCTGGTGGCCGTGGCAGCGCTCCAGATGGCCGGAGTCGGTGGGCAGCGATGGCCGGACGGCAGGGCAGCGCGGCGGGGCGACGAGCTGGGCGGCGGAGGCGGCGGCCTTCGGGCGCGAGGAGGCGGGCGAGCCGGGCGGCGGGGTCGAACTGGGCTGGGAGGGCCTCCCGCGGGCTCGGGCGGGCCGGCGGCGATGTGGGCGCGGCTTGCCCACGTGGCGGCTCGCGGTTGGGCGCGGGGTGGCGGCGGCTGCAAGTTGGACACGTCCGGCCGGCGAGATTTCGTCCGGCCGCGCGAGGAGAGGGAGAGGGTTAGGGTTTGACCCGGGAATTTCGGAGGGGGTTCTATATATAGGCATAGAGGGAGTTAGGAGAGTCCAAATGAGGTGCGGTTTTTGGCCACGCGATCGTGATCGAACGCTCTAGATGATGGAGAGGGTTTTGGTGGGTTTTGGGCCAAATTGGAAGGGTGTTGGGCTGCAACACACACGAGGCCTTCTCGGTCCCTCAGTTAACCGTTGGAGTATCAAACGAAGTCCAAATGGCACGAAACTTGACAGGCGGTCTACCGGTAGTGAACCAAGGCCGCATGACAAGTCCCGGTCCACTCCGGAAATGTTTAATCCCCACACACGAAAAGAGGTAGAAAGGACCACCGGAGGAGATAGGAGCGCCGGAATGCAAAACGGACAACGGGGAAAATGCTCGGATGCATGAGACGAACACGTATGCAAATGCAATGCACATGATGACATGATATGAGATGCATGACAAAGGCAAAAACACACGGAGACAAAAACCTGAACCCGAGGAAAATAAAATAACTTAGCGCCGGAAACGGCAAGAGTTGGGATACATATAAGGTAAATTACATCCGGGGTGTTACATGTGCCGTCAACCAGTAAAAGCCGTGGCAAAAAGTTTTAGCAACCAAAGACTTTGAACCGGCATGGTGACTGCAATCCCCTTCATGGATTTCTCGTAAAATCTCACAACCCTCTTGAGGAGAAACGCAACGCTGAATTGCTCCTGAAACACTATAGCGATGTAACTCCCCGTTGAGTATGGTCATGGACTTGGAACGCTGGATTATCTAACGAGCCAACGTTTCATCGTCTGGTAACTCGCCCCGGTTCATGTATGCCAGATATGGGATTGTCCAATCCGGTATGGCATGCAAAGCTGCCAACAATTGAGCCTCCGGATCAGGAATGGCCAAATCTTCTTCGGTTGGTACCTTGACTGACGGATTATGCAATACATCAAGAAAGACATTTGGCAGGACCGGTTTATGCTGGGAACCAAGACGACTTAAAGCGTCCGCCACTTCATTCTTCCGTCGGTCTATATGGTCCAGCTGGTAACCCTTAAAGTGACCATCCACTGTATCCACCTCTCGCCGATATGCAGCCATGAGTGGGTCCTTAGAATCCCAAGTGCCAGACACCTGTTGAGCCACTAGATCTGAATCACCAAAGCACTTAACTCGGCTTAAATTCATCTCCTTAGCCATCCGAAGACCGTGAAGCAAAGCCTCATATTCAGCTGCATTGTTAGTACAAGGGCACATTAAACGGAGGACATAACAAAACTTGTCACCTCGTAGGGAAGTTAGTATGACTCGAGCCCCCGAGCCCTCCAACTGTCTGGACCCATCAAAATGAATAGTCCAATATGTATTATCTGGTTTCTCTTCAGGTGCCTGTAACTCTGTCCAATCATTGATGAAGTCCACGAGTGCCTGGGATTTGATCGCTGTGCGGGGTATATATTTGAGCCCATGAGGTCCAAGCTCAATAGCCCACTTGGCAATCCGGCCAGTCGCTTCTCCGTTTTGAATGATATCTCCCAGAGGAGCTGAACTGACCACTGTGATGGGATGGCCCTGGAAATAATGTTTAAGCTTCCGGCTTGCCATAAACACTCCATACACCAGCTTCTGCCAATGCGGATACCTCTGCTTTGACTCAATGAGCACCTCATTGATATAATAAACCGGACGTTGAACCAGATATTCCTTGCCAAGCTCCTTGCGCTCTACCACAATAGCTACGCTAAAAGCCCAGGCATTAGCAGCCACATATAGTAATAACGGCTCTTTATCGATTGGTGTTGCAAGCACGGGCGGTTCAGCTAGCTGCCTCTTCAGATCCTCGAACGCTTTATCAGCTTCCTCGCTCGAGACAAAGTTATCTGTTTTCTTGAGCATCTGATATAAAGGGATGGCCTTCTCTCCAAGGCGACTGATAAACCGGCTCAAGGCTGTAATCCGGCCGGCCAGACGTTGAACGTCATTGATACACACCGGTTTAGCCAAGGATGTGATTGCTGAAATCTTCTCCGGATTAGCCTCAATGCCTCTGTTTGACACCAGAAAACCCAAGAGCTTGCCTGCCGGGACACCAAATACACACTTCTCCGGATTGAGCATCATCTTGTAAACCCGGAGGTTGTCAAAGGTTTCTCGCATATCGTCTATCAATGTTTCCTCCTTTTTGGATTTTATCACAATATCATCCACATATGCATGAACATTGCAGCCAATTTGTTTATGAAGGCAATTCTAAACACAGCGCTGATAAGTTGCCTGGGCACTCTTGAGTCCAAAGGGCATGGAGACATAGCAGAAGGCTCCAAAGGGAGTTATGAAAGTTGTCTTCTCCTGGTCCTTAATTGCCATTTTGATCTGATGATAACCAGAGTAAGCATCCAGAAAACATAGACGGTCACAACCTGCCGTAGCATCAATTATCTAATCAATGCGAGGGAGAGCAAAGGAGTCTGCAGGGCAAGCCTTGTTTAAATCTATGTAATCCACACACATACGCCAAGTGCCGTTTTTCTTGAGAACCAGCACCGGATTAGCCAACCACTCTGGATGAAAAACCTCTACAATAAACCCGGTGGCCAACAAACGAGCTACCTCTTCCCCGATAGCCTTACGCCTTTCTTCATTGAAGCGGCGGAGAAACTACCAGACCGGTTTAAACTTAGGATCAATGTTAAGTGTGTGCTCAGCGAGTTCCCTCGGTACACCTGGCATGTCAGAAGGTTTCCATGCAAAGATGTCCCGGTTCTCACGGATGAACTCGATGAGCGCGCTTTCCTATTTGGGATCTAGGTTAGCGCTGATGCTGAATTGCTTGGATGAGTCACCAGGAACAAAATCAATCATTTTAGTATCTGTAGCTGATTTGAACTTCAACGCCGGATCATGCTCTGTAGTCAGCTTTTTCAAAGAGGTCATATCTGCCGGATCAACTTGCTCCTTATAGAATTTCAATTCTTCCGTAGCACAAACCGACTCAGCATAAGCCGCATCACCTTCCTCACACTCCAAAGTGATCTTTCTGCTTCCATGCACTGTGATAGTACCCTTATGACCTGGCATTTTAAGCTGTAGGTAAACATAACATGGCCTCGCCATGAATTTAGCATAAGCCGGCCGTCCAAACAAGGCGTGGTACGGACTTTTGATCTTTACCACCTCAAACATCAATGTTTCTGACCTTGAATCATAATCATCTCCAAAAGCTACCTCTAAGGCTATCTTGCCAACAGGATATGCAGACTTACCACGCACCACACCATGAAAGACCGTATTTGATGGTTTAAGATTCTTATCTGTCAACCCCATACGACGGAATGTGTCATAATATAGAATGTCGATACTGCTTCCCCCATCCATGAGCATTTTAGTAAACTTGTATCCCCCAACTTGCGGGGCTACCACCAGGGCCAAGTGACCCAGATTAGCAACCCGGGGTGGGTGATCCTCTCTACTCCATAAAATGGGTTGCTCTGACCAGCGTAAATACTAAGGCATTGCCGGTTCAACCGAGTTTACCGCCCTTTTGTGAAGCTTCTGATCACGCTTACACAAACTAGTAGTGAAAACATGATATTGCCCGCTATTTAGCTGCTTGGGATTGCTCTGATAACCTGACTGCTGCTGTTGCTGCTGATTCCCCTGATGGTTGTAGCCTCCCTGGTTGCCTTGGTGCCCTTGATTGATGTGTCCGGTTTGGTTGCCTTGAAACCCTAAACCGGAACCACCACCTCCATAACCCGGCCCATGGAAACCACCTCCTGAACCGCCGGGCGGGCCGTTATCATACTGGAACATATTGGAATTCTTGAAATCCCGCATGATATAACAGTCCTTCCAAAGATGCAATGCTGGCTTCTCCTTTGATCCATGCTTTGGACAGGGCTGATTTAATAGGCGCTCCAAATTGGGGCCTGAACCTCCACCCCTCTGGGGTTGCTTGCCCTTACGGTGCTGGCCATTCTCCTGGGCATTGGTGTTAGCAACAAAGTCCAAGCTGCTGTTGGCCTTGCGCTTACCGTTGTTCCCATGGCCAGCCGGATTATGCTGCTGACCCTTGGCGTTGCCGTTCTTCTTCCCTTTCCCCGGTTTGTCCTCCTCTGAATCCGGGTCCTTGGTATTATATGAATTGGCGTACTTAACCAAAGCGGCCATGAGCGTCGACATATCATTGCAGTGACGTTTGAGCCTTCCTAATTTTTGTTTGAGCGGTAGGAACGGCAATTGCCCTCTAATGTTAACACTGCGGTGTCTGCATTGATACGATCTGACGAGTGCAAAATCACTGAGACCCGTTTGACCTAATGGGTTGTGGACTCCCCTTCCTCTTGGACACAAGCGGCCAGATCCATGATTGACATTGGCTGCTTACAAGTATCTTTGAAGTTCTGGATAAACCGGTGCTTCAATTCAGCCCATGATCCGACAGAGTTAGTTGGTAAGCTCTTCAACCAAGTACGAGCTATTCCTTCCAACATCATGGTGAAATATTTAGCACATACTGCCTCATCCACATCTAACATCTCCATTGCCATCTCATAGCTTTCCACCCACGCCTCTGGTTGTAAATCGGTGGTGTAATTTGGTACCTTACGAGGTCCCTTGAAGTCCTTGGGCAGTCTCACATTACGCAAAGCGGGGTGAGACACGGCACCCCTAAGGAACTGAACACCACACCTGGCTCTACTGAAGCGGTAGGGTGAACCGGAGTATGTTGTCGTGCTCCATGTCAAGCTGCTAACTCGGCCTCCCGACGTGCACGACCATGGTCCACAACATCCTGCGCATTAGCACCTCCCCCTGCCGGGTTGTTTCCTCGTCGTGAATTTCGGCAACGCGCACTGCTGGACACAGCCGGTTCGTCCTCAACGTGTCTGCTATAGCTCCGGCTTAGACGGGGAGTGGAATGAATCCTCTCATGGCTGTGTGAGTATGCCTGCTATTGATTTAGCGCTGTTTGAAGGAGATCCCTGGCCCGACGTGCTTCAACCGCAACTGGTGACTCGCCGTCGGTTGAGAGGGCTGCCAGGCGTGAAGCGGCGGCCACAATATTGTCCAACGGGTTGGAATAATGCCCGGGCGGTGTTGGCACATACTGTGGCACAACGTTGTTCTGGCGAGGCGGGTCCATCGTGCGCGGTTGAACCGGCGCTCCTGTTCCCGGTGCCTCCGCCCGATTTAGTATGGGTTGGTTACCACCTCCTGCTCCTGGTGTGTTGAAGAGATTTTGCGGCTCATAAACCGACGGGAGACGCGATCGGTACCTTCTTATCATGACTTCCTCGGAAGCATTCTGATCCAGCCTAATCCGGTAGGCCTGTGCTTCCAATTCAGCCCGTTCTGTAGCCACCCTAGCGTTCTCTGTCGCCAGGTCCGCTTTAGCCTGAGCTATCTGATCTTTCACCCTTGCAATCTCCGCATTGTGCTGATCCCTGGCTGCTGCATCCACCTCTGCAGCCATCAACGTTGCCAAAGCGTCGAACAAATCAGATAGGACTTGGGCTAGAGGCGGCGCAGAGCTTCCTACCCCTGCTGGTGTGGCCGTTGTTGAACAGGAGAGTATTGCTGTGGCAGCCGATGAATGAGGCGCTGATTGTGTGCCGGCCATGAAGATGGCGGCCCGGTTTGGCAGATCAGGGGAATCCGGAATACTGTTGCCATCGGATCCTCCATCAATCCGGCCGTCCTGCGATTGATAAAGCGATTCGGTCTCTCCAGAAGACTCGTCATCAGAACAGACCACAGTCTCTCCATCGGACACCGGCCCGTCCTCGTATCTCGCTCCATGGATTACACCTACAAAAAAATTCCTTGTCACGGGCTGAACCGATGAAGAACTTGCACGCCGAGCCATTTCGATGATGTCGGTGCAGATGTCCGGCTCAGGGGTCGGTTCGCCGATCTTGCCGATGAAGACGTGAATCCCACCGAAGGGGACCCGGTACCCGTACTTGATTGAATCGGCCTCGGGACCCCATCCTGCATTGTCGATGTAGAGCTTGCCGCGACGACTCTTCGTCATCCGGCCCACAACGTATCCCTTAAGTCCATCAAAGCTGCCCTTCAAGAACTCAAAACCATCGTGCGATAGCCCCACGGTGGGCGCCAACTGTCATGGGTTTGTCACGGCAGATGTCCTTGTGAAAGGACTTAGTCATGGAGCCATCGCTACGGGTTAGCTTAAAGGGGTTAAACCGGACAAGGGGACACGTGGAGTTTTATACTAGTTCGACCCCTTCAAGGAAGGTAAAAGCCTACGTCTAGTTGTGATTGGTATTGCTAGGGTTTCGAAGGCCAGGGAACGAATCCGCTTTGTCTGGCTCTCGAGTTGTTGTCTCTCCCTAAACCGCTGCCTGGTCGTCCCTTTATATACATAGGTTGACGCCTGCCGGGCTACAGAGTCCTGAAGCCGGATCATAAACATGTCCGGTTCGGTCTCTATTCTTCCTATCTTGCAATACAAGTTACATGACTAGGTCGGTTTACATTTACAGGCTTTAACCCGCCTTTGGGCCTTGGGCCTTTGTGAAGCGCCATCATCCTTGCATCTTCATGGGCTTCTAATCTTCAAGGAGTTAACCCGGCTACACCTGGCCGGTTTACATCCAGTAGTAATATCCCCAACAACACCATAGTAGAAATCCTGCAAGCCAAAGTTTTGGGGATATAACTACTGGGTATGACCCGCCTAGGAGGGGCCGGGTTGTACCACTGGCAACTTACAGATGAAGATGGCGGGTCATGGCAAGCTTATTGACTGCCCAAGACCCAGAGGCGACTTGAGGCCCAAGAGGATGAGCCGCCATATGTATAACTTGTATTGTAAGACACGCTTAGTTAGTCGCCGAGTCGGACACATTGTGTATGAGCCGGCCGGGACTCTGTAAGCCGTCGGGCATCAACCTGTGTATATAAAGGGGTGACCCGGTGGCAGGTTGAGAACAAGAAACTAGAGATCGAGAACTAGGTCAAGCGTATTCGCTCCTTGGTAATCGAAACCCAAGCAATACAACCCCAAACTGGAGTAGGCCTTTACCTCGTTGCGAGGGGCTGAACCAGTATAAACCCTTTATGTCCTTTGCCCTGATTAACCCCTTAAAACTAACTATGTTGCGATGGCTCCACATCTAAGTCCTTTTGCTAGGGCATCTGCCGTGTTAAATCCACAACGGTTGGCGCCCACCGTGGGGCCAGTGCATGGTGGTTTCGAGTTCTTGAAGGGTAGCTTCCCAGGGATCAAGGGATACGCTGTGGGCCGGATGACCAAGAGTCGTCGCGGCAAACTCTACATCGACGACGCAGGCTAGGGCCCCGAGGCCGGCTCAATTGAGTACGGGTACCGGGTCCCTTTGGCGGAATCCACGTCTTCATCGGCAAGATCGGCGAATTGGACCCTGAGCCAAACACTTGCACCGACATCATCGAGACGGCTCAGCGTGCACGACCCGCCAAGTTTCAAGCCGTTGTGAAGCATGCCTTTGTTGGTTTCATCCATGGGGCGGAATTTGAGGAAGGATCTGTGTCTGGTGGTGAGACGGCCATCTACTCTGATGGTGAATCATCAACCGGTGAGACCAATTCAATGTATCAACTGCAGGACGGCCCACAACAACAGTATTCTGGACCCCTATGAGCCGCCGAACAGGGTGGCAATCTTCAAGGCCGGTATGTGGCCGACGCTCGGCTCAACGACCACCGTGGTTATGACCTCTAGCTCAACGACTGTGGCGACGGCTGGTGTGTTGGAAATATGCCCTAGAGGCAATAATAAATTAGTTATTATTATATTTCCTTGTTCATGATAATCGTTTATTATCCATGCTAGAATTGTATTGATAGGAAACTCAGATACATGTGTGGATACATAGACAACACCATGTCCCTAGTAAGCCTCTAGTTGACTAGCTCGTTGATCAATAGATGGCTACGGTTTCCTGACCATGGACATTGGATGTCATTGATAACGGGATCACATCATTAGAAGAATGATGTGATGGACAAGACCCAATCCTAAGCATAGCACAAGATCGTGTAGTTTGCATGCTAAAGCTTTTCTAATGTCAAGTATCATTTCCTTAGACCATGAGATTATGCAACTCCCGGATACCGTAGGAATACTTTGGGTGTGCCAAACGTCACAACGTAACTGGGTGGCTATAAAGGTACACTACAGGTATCTCCGAAAGTGTCTGTTGGGTTGGCACGAATCGAGACTGGGATTTGTCACTCCGTGTGACGGAGAGGTATCTCTGGGCCCACTCGGTGGGACATCATCATAATGTGCACAATGTGATCAAGGAGTTGATCACGGGATGATGTGTTACGGAACGAGTAAAGAGACTTGCCGGTAACGAGATTGAACAAGGTATCGGGATACCGACGATCGAATCTCGGGCAAGTACAATACCGCTAGACAAAGGGAATTGTATACGGGATTGATCGAATCCTCGACATCGTGGTTCATCCGATGAGATCATCGTGGAACATGTGGGAGCCAATATGGGTATCCAGATCTCGCTGTTGGTTATTGTCCGGAGAATTGTCTCGGTCATCTCTGCATGGTTCCCGAACCCGTAGGGTCTACACACTTAAGGTTCGATGATGCTAGGGTTATAAAGGAAGTTTGTATGTGGTTACCGAATGTTGTTCGGAGTCCCGGATGAGATCCCGGACGTCACGAGGAGTTCCGGAATGGTCCGGAGGTAAAGATTTATATATGGGAAGTCCTGTTTTGGTCACCGGAAAAGTTTCGGGTTTTATCGGAAACGTACCGGGACTACCAGGAGGGTCCCGGGGGTCCACCAAGTGGGGCCACCGGCCCCGGAGGGCTGCATGGGCCAAGTGTGGGAGGGGACCAGCCCCAGGTGGGCTGGTGCACCCTACCACAAGGGCCCAAGGCGCCTAAGGGGAGGAGGGGGGGCAAACCCTAAGGGAAGATGGGCCTTAGGGCCCATGCCCGGTGCGCCTCCCTCTCCCCTCCACCTGGCCGCCACCCAGATGGGATCTGGGGGCTGCCGCCACCCCTAGGAAGGGAACCCTAGGTGGGAGCACAGCCCCTCCCCTCCCCCTATATATACTTGAGGTTTGGGCTGCCCAAGACACACGAGTTCCTCTCCTTCTTGGCGCAGCCCTACCCCTCTCCCTCCTCATCTCTTGCGGTGCTTGGCGAAGCCCTGCTGGAGTACCACGCTCCTCCACCACCACCACGCCGTTGTGCTGCTGCTGGATGGAGTCTTCCTCAACCTCTCCCTCTCTCCTTGCTGGATCAAGGCATGGGAGACGTCACCGGGCTGTACGTGTGTTGAACGCGGAGGTGCCGTCCGTTCGGCACTAGGATCTCCAGTGATTTGGATCATGATGAGTACGACTCCTTCAACCCCGTTCTCTTGAACGCTTCCGCTTAGCGATCTACAAGGGTATGTAGATGCACTCTCCTTCCCCTCGTTGCTGGTTTCTCTATAGATAGATCTTGGTGACACGTAGGAAAATTTTGAATTTCTGCTACGTTCCCCAACAGTGGCATCATGATCTAGGTCTATGCATAGTTTCTATGCACGAGTAGAACACAAAGTAGTTGTGGGCGTTGATTTTGTTCAATATTCTTACCGTTACTAGTCCAATCTTGATTCGGCGGCATTGTGGGGTGAAGCGGCCCGGACCGACCTTACATGTACTCTTGCGTGAGACTGGTTCCACCGACTGACATGTACTAGTTGCATAAGGTGGCTAGCGGGTGTCTGTCTCTCCCACTTTAGTCGGATCGGATTCGATGAAAAGGGTCCTTATGAAGGGTAAATAGCAATTGGCATATCACGTTGTGGTTTTTGCGTAGGTAAGAAACGTTCTTGCTAGAAACCCATAGCAGCCACGTAAAACATGCAAACAACAATTAGAGGATGTCTAACTTGTTTTTGCAGGGTATGCTATGTGATGTGATATGGCCAAGAAGAATGTGATGAATGATATGTGATGTATGAGATTGATCATGTTCTTGTAATAGGAATCACGACTTGCATGTCGATGAGTATGACAACCGGCAGGAGCCATAGGAGTTGTCTTTATTTATTGTATGACCCGCGTGTCATTGAACAACACCATGTAATTACTTTACTTCATTGCTAACCGGTAGCCATAGTAGTAGAAGTAATAAGTTGGCGAGACAAGTTCATGGAGACACAATGATGGAGATCATGGTGTCATGCCGGTGACGATGATGATCATGGAGCCCCGAAGATGGAGATCAGAAGGAGCAATATAATATTGGCCATATCATGTCACTATTTGATTGCATGTGATGTTTATCATGTTTATACATCTTATTTTCTTAGAACAACGGTAGCTTAAATAAGATGATCCCTCACTAAAATTTCAAGAGAAGTGTTCTCCCTAACTATGCACCGTTGCGAAAGTTCGTCGTTTCGAAGCACCACGTGATGATCGGGTGTGATAGATTCTTACGTTCGAATACAACGGGTGTTGACGAGCCTAGCATGTACAGACATGGCCTCGGAACACATGCGAAACACTTAGGTTAACTTGACGAGCCTAGCATGTACAGACATGGCCTCGGAACACAAGAGACCGAAAGGTCGAGCATGAGTCGTATGGTAGATACGATCAACATGAAGATGTTCACCGATGATGACTAGTCCGTCTCACGTGATGATCGGACACGGCTTAGTTGACTCGGATCATGTAATCACTTAGATGACTAGAGGGATGTCTATCTGAGTGGGAGTTCATAAGATGAACTTGTTTATCCTGAACATAGTCAAAAGGATTTTGCAAATTATGTCATAGCTCGCGCTTTAATTCTACTGTTTAGATATGTTCCTAGAGAAAAAATAGTTGAAAGTTGATAGTAGCAATTATGCAGACAGTAGAAGGCTTATGTCCTTAATGCACCACTCAGTGTGCTGAACCTCGAACGTCGTCTATGGATGTTGCGAACATCTGACATACACATTTTGATAACTACGTGATAGTTCAGTTAAACGGTTTAGAGTTGAGGCACCGAAGACGTTTTAAAACGTCGCGAAACATATGAGATGTTTCGAGGGCTGAAATTGGGATTTCAAGCTCATGCCCACGTCAAGAGGTATAAGACCTCCGATGATTTTCTTAGCCTGCAAACTAAGGGAGAAAAGCTCAATTGTTGAGCTTGTGCTCAGATTGTCTGAGTACAACAATCGCTTGAATCGAGTGGGAGTTGATCTTCCAGATGAAATAGTGATGGTTCTCCAAAGTCATTACCACCAAGCTGCTAGAGCTTCGTGATGAACTATAATATATCAGGGACGTATATGATGATCCTTGAGATATTTGCGATGTTTGACACCACAAAAGTAGAAATCAAGAAGGAGCATCAATTGTTGATGGTTGGTGAAACCACTAGTTTCAAGAAGGGCAAGGGCAAGACGGGATACTTCATGAAACGACAAATCAGCTGCTGTTCTAGTGAAGAAACCCAAAGTTGAACCGAAGCCTGAGACTAAGTGCTTCTGTAATAAGGGGAACATTCACTGAAGCAGAACCACCCTAGATACTTGGTAGATGAGAAGGTTGGCAAGGTCAACAGAAGTATATTGGATATGCATTATAATGTGTACTTTACTAGTACTCCTAGTAGCACCAGGGTATTAGATACCGGTTCGGTTGCTAAGTGTTAGTAACTCGAAACAAAAGGCTACAGAATAAACAGAGACTAGCTAAAAGGTGAGATGACGATATGTGTTGGAAGTATTTCCAAGGTTGATCAAACATCGCACGCTCCCTCTACCATCGAGATTGGTGTTTGCGTTGAGCATAGACATGATTGGATTATGTCTATCACGATACGGTTATTCATTTAAGGAGAATAATGGTTACTCTGTTTATTTGAATAATACCATCTCGATCGTAGTGATACACATGTTCATGCCAAAAGATATAAGATAGTAATGATAGTACCACCTACTTATGGCACTGCCACGTAAGTCATATCGGTATAAAATGCATGAAGAAGCTCCATGTTGATGGATCTTTGGGCTCACTTGTTTTTGAAAAGTTTGAGACATGCGAACCATGTCTATTGATGTATATGCATGAAGAAACTCCATGCAAATGGACCGTTTGGACTCACTTGATTTTGAATCACTTGAGACATGCAAATCATACCACATGGGAAAGATGATTGAAAGCCTCGTTTTCAGTAAAATAGAACTAGAAAGCAACTTGTTGGAAGTAATACATTTTGATGTGTGCAGTCCAATGAGTGCTGAGGCGTGTAGTGGATATCGTTATGTTCTTACTTCACAGATGATTTGAGTAAATGTTGAGTATATTTACTTGATGAATCACGAGTCTGAATTATTGAAAGGTTCAAGTAATTTCAGGGTGAAGTTGAAAGATCGTCGTGACAAGAGGATAAAAGATCTATGATATGATCATAGAGATGAATATCTGAATTACGAGTTTGGCACAGAATTAAGACATTGTGGAAATTGTTTCACAACTAATATAGCCTGGAACACCATAGTGTGATGGTGTGTCCGAACATCATAACTGCACCCTATTGGATATGATGCATACCATGATGTCTCTTATCAAATTACCATGATAGTTTATGGGTTAGGCATTAGAGACAACCACATTCACTTTAAATAGGGCACCACGTAATTCCGATGAGATGACACCGTATGAACTATGGTTTAGAGAAACCTAAGCTGACATTTCTTAAAAGTTTGGGGCTGCGACGCTTATGTGAAAAGTTTCAGGCTGATAAGCTCGAACCCAAGGCGGATAAATGCATCTTCATAGGACACCCAAAACAGTTGGGTATACCTCCTGTCTCAGATCCGAAAGCAATAAGGGATTGTTTCTAGAATCAGGTCCTTTCTCGAGGGAAAAGTTTCTCTCGAAAGAATTGAGTGGGAGGATGGTGGAGACTTGATGAGGTTATTGAACCGTCTCTTCAACTAGTGTGTGGCAGGGCACAGGGAGTTGTTCCTGTGGCACCTACACCAATTGAAGTGGAAGCTTATGATAGTGATCATGAAACTTCAGATCAAGTCACTACCAAACCTCGTGGGATGACAAGGATGCGTACTACTTCAGAGTGGTACGTAATCCTGTCTTGGAAGTCATGTTGCTAGACAACAATGAACCTACGAGCTATGGAGAAGCGATGGTGGGCCTGGATTCCAAAATGGCTCGAGGCCATAAAATCCGAGAGAGGATCCATATATGAAAACAAAGTGTAGACTTTGGCAGAACGGCTCGATGGTCGTAAGGCTATTGAGTACAGATGGATTTTAAAAGGAAGACAGACAATGATGGTAAATGTCACCATTAAGAAAGCTCGACTTGTCGTTAAGATGTTTCCCGACAAGTTCAAGGAGTTGACTACGATGAGACTTTCTCACTCGTAGCGATGCTAAGAGTCTGTTGGAATTATATTAGCGATTACTGCATTATTTATGAAATCTTGCAGATAGGATGTCAAAAACCATTGTTTCCTCGACGATTTTCTTGAGGAAAGGTTGTATGTGATACAACCAGAAGGTTTTGTCAATCCTGAAAGATGCTAACAAGTATGCAAAGCTCTAGCAATCCTTCTAAGGATTGGAGTAATCATCTCGGAGTTGGAATGTATGCTTTGATGAGACGATCAAAGTTTTGGGTGTATACAAAGTTTATGAGAAACTTGTATTTCCAAAGAAGTGAGTGGGAGCACTATAGAATTTCCGATGAGTATATGTTGTTAACATATTGTTGATCGGAAATGATGTAGAATTTCTGGAAAGCATGTAGAGTTATTTGAAAAGTGTTTTTCAATGGAAAACCTGGATTAGGCTACTTGAGTATTGAGCATTAAGATCTATAAGGATAGATCAAAACGCTTAATAGTACTTTCAAATGAATACATACCGTGACAAGATTTTGAAGGAGTTCAAAATGGATCGGCAAAGAAGGAGTTCTTGGCTGTGTTATATGGTGTGAACATTGAGTAAGACTCGAAACCTGACCGCGGTAGAATAGAGAGAAAGGACGAAGGTCGCCCCCTATGCTTTAGACGTAGGCTCTACAGGATGCTATGCTGTGTACCGCACCTGAAGTGTGCCTTGCCATGAGTCAGTCAAGGGGTACAAGAGTGATCCAAGAATGGATCACAGGACAGCGGTCAAAGTTATCCTTAGTAACTAGTGGACTAAGGAATTTTCTCGATTATGGAGGTGGTAAAAGAGTTCGTCGTAAAGGGTTACACCGATGCAAACTTTGACACTAATCTAGATTATTCTGAGTAGTAAACTGGATTCGTATAGTAGAACAGTTATTTGGAATAGCACCAAATAGAACGTGGTAGCTGCATCTCGGAGATGACATAGAGATTTGTAAAGCACACACGGATCTGAAAGATTCAGACCCATTGACTATAACATCTCTCACAAGCATAACATGATCAAACCCAGAACTCATCGAGTGTTAATCACATGGTAATGTGAACTAGATTATTGACTCTAGTAAACTCTTTGGGTGTTAGTCACATGGGGATGTGACCTTGAGTGTTAATCACATAGCGATGTGAACTGGATTATTGACTCTAGTGCAAGTGGGAGACTATTGGAAATATGCCCTAGAGGCAATAATAAATTAGTTATTATTATATTTCCTTGTTCATGATAATCGTTTATTATCCATGCTAGAATTGTATTGATAGGAAACTCAGATACATGTGTGGATACATAGACAACACCATGTCCCTAGTAAGCCTCTAGTTGACTAGCTCGTTGATCAATAGATGGCTACGGTTTCCTGACCATGGACATTGGATGTCATTGATAACGGGATCACATCATTAGAAGAATGATGTGATGGATAAGACCCAATCCTAAGCATAGCACAAGATCGTGTAGTTCGCATGCTAAAGCTTTTCTAATGTCAATTATCATTTCCTTAGACCATGAGATTATGCAACTCCCGGATACCGTAGGAATACTTTGGGTGTGCCAAACGTCACAACGTAACTGGGTGGCTATAAAGGTACACTACAGGTATCTCCGAAAGTGTCTGTTGGGTTGGCACGAATCGAGACTGGGATTTGTACTCCGTGTGATGGAGAGGTATCTCTGGGCCCACTCGGTAGGACATCATCATAATGTGCACAATGTGATCAAGGAGTTGATCACGGGATGATGTGTTACGGAACGAGTAAAGAGACTTGCCGGTAACGAGATTGAACAAGGTATCGGGATACCGACGATCGAATCTCGGGCAAGTACAATACCGCTAGACAAAGGGAATCGTATACGGGATTGATCAAATCCTCGACATCGTGGTTCATCCGATGAGATCATTGTGGAACATGTGGGAGCCAATATGGGTATCCAGATCCCGCTGTTGGTTATTGTCCGGAGAATTGTCTCGGTCATGTCTGCATGGTTCCCGAACCCGTAGGGTCTACACACTTAAGGTTCGATGACGCTAGGGTTATAAAGGAAGTTTGTATGTGGTTACCGAATGTTGTTCGGAGTCCCGGATGAGATCCCGGACGTCACGAGGAGTTCCGGAATGGTCCGGAGGTAAAGATTTATATATGGGAAGTCCTGTTTTGGTCACCGGAAAAGTTTCGGGTTTTATCGGTAATGTACGGGGACCGCCAGGAGGGTCCCGGGGGTCCACCAAGTGGGGCCACCAGCCCCGAAGGGCTGAATGGGCCAAGTGTGGGAGGGGACCAGCCCCAGGTGGGCTGGTGCGCCCTACCACAAGGGCCCAAGGCGCCTAAGGGGAGGAGGGGGGGCAAACCCTAAGGGCAGATGGGCCTTAGGGCCCATGCCTGGTGCGCCTCCCTCTCCCCTCCACCTGGCCGCCACCCAGATGGGATCTGGGGGCTGCCGCCACCCCTAGGGAGGGAACCCTAGGTGGGGGCGCAGCCCCTCCCCTCCCCCTATATATACTTGAGGTTTGGGCTGCCCAAGACACACGAGTTCCTCTCCTTCTTGGCGCAGCCCTACCCCTCTCCCTCCTCGTCTCTTGCGGTGCTTGGCGAAGCCCTGCTGGAGTACCACGCTCCTCCACCACTACCACACCGTTGTGCTGCTGCTGGATGGAGTCTTCCTCAACCTCTCCCTCTCTCCTTGCTGGATCAAGGCATGGGAGACGTCACCGGGCTGTACGTGTGTTGAACGTGGAGGTGCCGTCCGTTCGGCACTAGGATCTCCAGTGATTTGGATCACGACGAGTATGACTCCTTCAACCCCGTTCTCTTGAACGCTTCCGCTTAGCGATCTACAAGGGTATGTAGATGCACTCTCCTTCCCCTCGTTGCTGGTTTCTCTATAGATAGATCTTGGTGACACGTAGGAAAATTTTGAATTTCTGCTACATTCCCCAACATGGTGCTAGCGGCCCTGCGCGCCCGCTGGCTCAGGTTCTGACCAAATTGTTGGATGCTTTGGCGGCTTTGATGGGGGTGGAGGTGACCTCGGACACTCAAGAACAGCATAAGGCGGATGTGGCGAAGCTACGAGATGAGATAGCTCAAGCCAAGGAAGAGCTGGCAACCGAAAACACTAGGATGGCCATGGAGCGAGCTGCTTTGGACGCTCAGGCACAACGCATTCATGCAGAGTCTTTCCGGCTTACCTTGGATCAAAACGCTTCAAATGCCATCATGAGAAGGAGGCACCAGAGTCGCTTACCTCTGGAGTACGATGCGAGAAACCTTTTCAACACAATGGGGGCAGGGACTAGTGACCCGCCCGTGGTGAACCGGGCAGTTGAGGCGCCCGTGACCGGAGTGCCGGTTCAGTCGCATACTGTGGATCCGCCTCGTTTAGATATGCCTCCGCCCCAGCATGTTTCGACACCGCCAGGTCATTATTCTAAACCTCTGGATAATATGATCGCTGTGGTAACACGATTGTCGGCTATCCCTGTTGAAGGCAAGTCTCCAGCTGCGATAGAGACGTGGAAGGTCACAGAACTTCTTCAGACAGCAGTGGCCCAGCAGGCGGCTTATTCGTACAGCCGTGAAAGGATTCACTCGACCTCTCATCCGAGCCGGAGTTATAGTAGACATATTGACTTACCAGTAGTTTCAAGCAGTGAGCAACACCATAACCAGCCTCGTAGGCATGACCCGACACGCGGTGGTGTCGATGCCCAGACTTTGGTGGATCAGGGCAGGGCGCGTCGGGAGGCTGAGCTAGCGGCTCAACAATAATCTACGGTTTATCCCTCAGCATCTATGGCGGAGGAGTGACCTCTAAAACTCTGGGTGTGCCGTCTTTAGTGCGGGCTCTATGCAACGAGCGTTTGCCTAAGGATTTCAAGGGCCCTCGTAAGGTGCCTATTTATATAGCGGATCAGCCCCAAGAGGCTTGGATTGAGAGCTATGAGATGGCTATGGAGATGTTGGATGTCAATGATGTTGCATGTGCCAAGTATTTCACCATGATGTTGGATGGGCCGGCTCGTACTTGGTTGAAAGGGCTGCCTGCTAACTCCATCAGGTCATGGGCGGAGTTGAAAACGCGTTTTATCCAAAAATTTAAAGACACATGCAAGCAGCCTGTGTCGATTCTGGATTTAGACTCTTGCATCCAAGGTGAGGGCGAGTCAACAACCAATTGGGTACGCCGGATCTCAGCTGTTATATACTCATTGGATGGGATCAATGCTAGTTCAACAGTCCTGATGTTGGAGAAGAATTGTCGCTTTCTTCCCCTTAAGCAAAAACTGGGGCGGCTTAAGCGCCACTGCAATGACATGGGGGAGCTCATGGCGGCTCTCGTCAAATATGCTGACTCTGATAGTACTAAAGACCCTGAGTCTAATGAGGAGAAGACTGGTAAGGGGAAGAAGAGCGGCAATGCAAAGGGGCAGTAGCATAATATGGCGGGTCAAAGTGGCAACGGTAAACGCAAAGTTGATGGCAATGTAGACTTTGTGGCTAACACCAATACACAGAATAATGACCAGCATCGTAAGGGAAAGCCGCCCCGGCTTGGAGGGCCAAAATTTAACATTGAGGCGATGATGAATCAACCTTGTCCAAAGCATGGTACGCAAGAGAAGTCGGCCAATCATCTGTGGAAGGATTGTTTTATCATGAGGGAGTATAGGAATTCCAATTTTTCCAGAAAAATCATGGCCCGAATGGCGGCTCAAGATCCGGCTCTCACGAGCCTGGCTTTGGTGGTGGCGGCTCAAAATCCGGTTTCTAGGGCCAAGGCAATCAAGGTGGTTTTAATCAATCTGGTCAAGGGAATCAGCAACAGCAGTCTGGTTATCAAAGTAATCCAAAGCAGTTGAATAGTGGTCAGTATCATGTATTTACCACAAGCTTATGTAAACGGGACCGAAAGGTTCATAAGAGAGTAGTCAACGCGGTTGAGCCGGCGATCCCTCGATACTTGCGATGGTCCGAACATGCTATTGTATGGAGCCGTGAGGATCACCTGCCCCGGGTTGACAATCCAGGTCACTTGGCTTTGGTGGTGGTGCCTTAGGTTAGAGGCAGCATCATCAATATCCTTTATTATGATACCTTCCGCCGTATGAATTTGACTGATAAGGATCTTAAGTCGTCCTCTACTATTTTTCATGGAGTGGTGCCTGGTAAGTCGGCGTATCCAGTAGGTATGATTGCTTTGGAAGTGGCCTTTGGTGATGATTGTGACTACAGAGCCAAGACATTGAATTTTGAGGTGGTCAAGATCCAGAGCCCATGTCATGCTTTGTTCGGGCGGCCGGCTTACGCTAAGTTTATGGCAAGGCCTTATTATGTTTATCTGCAGCTTAAGATGCCGGGTCACAAGGGCACCATCACAAAACATGGGAATAGGAAGATGGCCTTGGAGTGTGAAGAGGGCGATGCTGCTTATGCTAAGTCTGTTTGTGCAACAGAAGAGTTGAAGTTTTACAAGGATAATGTTGACCCGGCAGATATGACACCTTTGAAGAAACCAACCATGAAGAATGGCCCTCTATTGAAATTTATATCAGCAGATGACACTAAATTAGTTGATTTTGTTCCTGGCGATTCATCCAAGCAGTTCAATATCAGTGCTAATATGGATCCAAAATAGGAAAGCACGCTCATCGAGTTCATCCGTGAGAACCGGGACATCTTTGCATGGAAGCCTTCAGACATGCCAGGTGTACTGAGGGAACTCGCTGAGCACACTCTTAATATTGATCCAAAGTTTAAACCGGTCAAGCAATTCCTTCGTCGCTTTAATGAAGAGAGGCGTAAGGCCATTGGTGAAGAAATGGCCCGGCTCTTGGCAGTTGGGTTAACTGTTGAAGTTTTTCATCCTGAATGGTTGGCTAACCCGGTGCTGGTGCTTAAGAAAAATGGCACTTGGCGCATGTGTGTGGATTACACAGACCTTAATGAGGCGGGTTGTGAGCGTTTGAGTTTTCTGGTTGCTTATTCCGGGTATCATCAGATCAAGATGGCAGTTAAGGATCAGGAGAAGAAATCCTTCATCACTCCCTTTGGAGCCTTCTGCTATGTGTCTATGCCTTTTGGGCTCAAGAGTGCCCAGGAGACTTACCAGCGGTGTGTTCAAAATTGTCTTCATGATCAGATTGGATGCAATATTCATGCTTATGTGGATGATATTGTTGTGAAATCCAGGAAAAAGGATACCTTGATAGATGATTTGAAAGAGACCTTTGACAATCTCCGGTACTACAAGATGATGCTTAACCCGACCAAGTGTGTTTTTGGCGTGCCAGCAGGCAAACTCTTAGGTTTTTTGGTTTCTGAAAGAGGCAATGAAGCTAACCCGGAGAAAATAAAGGCTATTATCTCTCTGGCTAAACCGGCGTGTATTAATAATGTTCAGCGTGTGGCGGGTCGTATTGTGGCCTTAAGCCGGTTCATAAGTCGGTTAGGAGAAAAGGCTATCCCTCTGTATCAGATGATGAAGAAAACATATCACTTTGTCTGGAGTGATGCTGCAGATCAGGCATTCGAGGCATTGAAAAAGCAGTTGGCTGAGCCGCCGATCCTTGCAGCTCCTATTGATAAGGAGCCGTTGTTGTTATATGTGGCTGCTAATGGCCAAGCCGTCAGTGTGGCGATTGTGGTGGAACAGAAGGAAGCAGGTAAGGAACATCTGGTTCAATGGCCGATTTATTATATCAGTGAGGTACTCATTGAATCCAAGCAGAGGTATCCGCATTGGCAGAAGCTGGTATATGGGGTGTTCATGGCTAGTCGAAAGCTCAAGCAATATTTCCTTGGTCATCCCATCACTGTGGTTAGTTCTGCTCCTTTAGGGGTTATTATTCAAAACAGAGAGGCCACAGGTCAGGTAGCCAAGTGGGCCATTGAGCTTGGACCCCACGGTTTGAAATATATGCCTCACACAGCCATCAAGTCCCAAGCACTTGTGGATTTCATCAATGATTGGACAGAATTGTAGATGCCTGAGGAGAAGCCGGATAGCACATATTGGACTATTCACTTTGATGGATCCAGGCAGTTGGAAGGCTCGGGGGCTGGAGTTATTTTGACTTCCCCACGAGGTGATAAGTTTTGTTATGTTTTAAGGCTGATGTTCCCTTGTACTACAATGCAGCTGAGTATGAAGCCTTGCTCCATGGTCTTCGGATGGCTAAGGAGATGAATCTAAGCTAGGTGAGGTGCTTTCGCGACTCAGATTTGGTGGCTCAGCAAGTTTCAGGAACTTGGGGTTCTAAAGACCCACTCATGGTGGCTTACCGCCGAGAGGTTGATACTATTGCTGGTCATTTCAAAGGTTATCAAGTGGAACATATTGATCACAGGAAAAATGAGGCGGCTGATGCTTTGAGCCAGCTAGGGTCCTTGCGTAAGACGGTACCACCTAATGTTTTCCTTGATATTCTGCATAACCCTTGAGTCAAATTGCCTACGGAAGATCTTGCTATTCCTGACCCGGAGGCGCAGTTGGTGGCGGCTCTTCATGCTATTCCTGATTGGACAGTTCCATGTTTGGCTTATATGACTCGGGGCGAGTTACCTGAAGATGAAACTTTGTCCAGGCAGATAACCTGATGGTCTAAGTCAATGACTATTGTCAATGGAGAGTTGCACCGATGCAGTGTCACAGGGGTGTTTCAACGTTATGTTTCTCCTGAGGAAGGCCGTGAGATTCTACGAGAGATTTATGAAGGAGATTGTGGTCATCATGCCGGCTCTAAATCTCTCGTGGCCAAGGCTTTTTGTCATGGGTTTTATTGGATGATGGGTCATGCTGATGCAGAGGATTTGGTCAGTAAATGTGATGGTTGTCAGAAATTTTCAAGACTAGTTCATGTGCCGGCTCAAGAATTGAGGATGATTCTTATTACTTGGCCGTTTGCAGTCCGGGGGCTGGATATGGTTGGACCTTTTAAAAGATCCAAGGATAAAAGACCCACCTCTTGGTAGCGGTTGACAAATTTACAAAGTGGGTTGAGGCAGAGCCGGTCAGTAAGTGTGATGCGGCGACGGCAGTTCAATTCATCAAAAATGTGATTTTCCGTTTTGGCTATCCTCACAGCATTATAACTGATAATGGCACTAATTTGTCTAAAGGTGTTATGAAAGAATTATGTCAACAAGAGCATATTCGTCTTGATGTATCATTAGTGGCTCACCCCCAGTCCAATGGCCAAGCTGAAAGAGCCAATCAAGAAATTTTGAGAGGTATAAAACCCGTCTTATGGTCCCTTTGCAGAGGACGTCGGGTTGTTGGGTTGAGGAATTACCTTCAGTACTTTGGAGTATCAATACTGAAGGAAATATGCCCTAGAGGCAATAATAAAGTTGTTATTTATATTTCCTTATATCATGATAAATGGTTATTATTCATGCTAGAATTGTATTAACCAGAAACTTAGTACATGTGTGAATACATAGACAAACAGAGTGTCACTAGTATGCCTCTACTTGACTAGCTCATTAATCAAAGATGGTTAAGTTTCCTAGCCATAGACATGAGTTGTCATTTGATGAATGGGATCACATCATTAGAGAATAATGTGATTGACTTGACCCATTCGTTATCTCAGCACTATGATCATTTGGTTTATTGCTATTGCTTTCTCCATTACTTATACATGTTCCTATGACTATGAGATTATGCAACTCCCAAATACTGGAGGAACACTTAGTGTGCTATTGATACGTCTCCAACGTATCTATAATTTTTGATTGCTCCATGCTATTATATTATCTATTTTGGATGTTAATAGGCTTTATTTTACACTTTTATATCATTTTTGGGACTAACCTATTAACCGGAGGCCCAACCCAAATTGCTGTTTTTTTCTTCCTATTTTAGTGTTTCGCCGAAAAGGAATATCAAACGGAGTCCAAACAGAATGAAACCTTCGGGAGCGTTATTTTTGGAACAAACATGATCCAGGAGACTTGGAGTGGACGTCAAGCAATCAACGAGGCGGCCACGAGGCAGGGGGCGCGCCCACCCCCTGGGCGCGCCCTCCACCCTCGTGGCCCCCTCGTTGCTCCACCCACGTACTTCTTCCTCTTATATATATCCATGTACCCCGCAAACATCCAGGAGCACCACGAAAACCTAATTCCACCGCCGCAACCTTTTGTACCCAAGAGATCCCATCTTGTGGGCTTTTCCGGAGCTCCGCCGGAGGGGGCATTGATCATGGAGGGCCTCTACATCAACTCCATGGCCCCTCCGATGATGTGTGAGTAGTTTACTTGAGACCTTCGGGTCCATAGCTAGTAGCTAGATGGCTTCTTCTCTCTCTTTGGATCTCAATACAAAGTTCTCCTCGATTCTCTTGGAGATTTATTCGATGTAATCTTCTTTTGCGGTGTGTTTGTCTAGATCCGTTGAATTGTGGGTTTATGATCAAGTCTATCTATGAACAATATTTGAATCTTCTCTGAATTCTTTTATGTATGTTTGGTTTATCTTTGCAAGTCTCTTCGAATTATCTGTTCGGTTTGGCCTACTAGATTGATCTTTCTTGCAATGGGAGAAGTGCTTAGCTTTGGGTTCAATCTTGCGGTGCTCGATCCCAGAGACAGAAAGGGAAACGACACACATTGTATTGTTTCCATCGAGGATAAAAAGATGGGGTTTACATCATATTGCATGAGTTTATCCCTCTACATCATGTCATCTTGCTTAAGGCGTTACTCTGTTCTTATGAACTTAATACTCTAGATGCATGCTGGATAGCAGTTGATGTGTGGAGTAATAGTAGTAGATGCGGAATCGTTTCGCTCTACTTGTCACGGACGTGATGCATATATACATGATCATGCCTAGATATTCTCATAATTATTCACTTTTCTATCAATTGCTCGACAGTAATTTGTTCACCTACCGTTATACTTATGCTATCTTGAGAGAAGCCACTAGTGAAACCTATGGACCCCAGGTCTATTCTCCATCATACAAGTTTCCAATCTACTTTATTTTGCAATCTTTACTTTCAATCTATATCATAAGAATACCAAAAATATTTATCTTATTATTATCATCTCTATCAGATCTCACTCTTGCAAGTGACCGTGAAGGGATTGACAACCCCTTTATCGCGTTGGTTGCGAGGTTCTTATTTGTGTTGTAGGTACGAGGTGACTCACGCGTGGTCTCCTACTGGATTGATACCTTGGTTCTCAAAAACTGAGGGAAATACTTACGCTGCTTTACTGCATCACCCTATCCTCTTCAAGGGAAAACCAACACAGTGCTCAAGAGGTAGAAAGAAGGATTTCTGGCGCCGTTGACGGGGAGATCTACGCCAAGTCAAGACATACCAAGTACCCATCACTACTCTTATCCTTATCATTACATTATTTGCCATTTGCCTCTCGTTTTCCTCTCCCCCACTTCACCCTTGTCGTTTTATTCGCCCTCTTTTTCCGTTCCCCCTCTCTTTTCGTTCGCCTCTCTTTCCCTCCCACCTTCTGTGTGCTCATTATTTCTCCAATCGGTTGCCATCATGTCTGAAACTGGGGAGGTTATCGTTGATAAGGATAGTAATATGGAAAACTTTGATGCTATTGATGATCCTCATGAAAATCCTACTATTTTGCACACTAAAAAGTTTCATATTGGTAGCGGTAATATTATTGGGAAGGGAGTTATTCAAGATTTCTTTACTTGTGCCGGTGCTTTGCCCACCATGAGTGGATCTATCCTTCATAAAACTAGTAGTCTCGTAGATGCTATATCTTTGCTCATAGTTGAACTCGAAAGACAATTTTTACATATGCATCCTTCCATTCAAAGGATTTTCCTAGAATTTTCTAATATAGAGCATTCTTCTGTAAAGCGAGCAGTAACCATATTTTTAGCTCATGAGTTCAGATTTATAACAAAAGAATCTAATGAAATTTTTGCGCATTATAGGGTGGATGCTGGTCGTCCTCTCATAGAAGCTATCCTTTTCTATCAAGAAGACATTATGCGTTTACGATCCTTAGATCATGTTGCTTTTAATGAAAACCTTAGAAAAAGGGTTCCTATCGATGCTCTTGTTAACTGGATCTCTGAACTTAATGATAATCTTGCTATCCAGAACAATGGATGTCGGTGTCAAAACCGGCGGATCTCGGGTAGGGGGTCTCGAACTGTGCGTCTAGGCTGGATGGTAATAGGAGGCAAGGGACACGAAGTTTTACCCAGGTTCGGGCCCTCTTGATGGAGGTAAAACCCTACGTCCTGCTTGATTAATATTGATGATATGGGTAGTACAAGAGTAGATCTACCATGAGATCAGAGAGGCTAAACCCTAGAAGCTAGCCTATGGTATGATTGTTGTTCTGTATATTGTCCTACGGACTAAAACCGTCCGGTTTATATAGACACCGGAGAGGGTTAGGGTTACACAAAGTCAGTTACAATGGCAGGAGATCTACATATCCGTATCGCCAAGCTTGCCTTCCACGCCAAGGAAAGTCCCTTCCGGACACGGGACGAAGTCTTCAATCTTGTATCTTCATAGTCCAGGAGTCCGGCTGAAGGTATAGTCCGGCCATCCGGACACCCCCTAATCCCGGACTCCCTCAGTAGCCTCTGAACCAGGCTTCAATGACGACGAGTCCGGCGCGCAAATTGTCTTCGGCATTGCAAGGCGGGTTCCTCCTCCAAGTACTTCATAGAAGATTTTGAACACAAAGATAGTGTCCGGCTCTGCAAAATAAGTTTCCACATATTGCCATAGAGAGAATAATATTTACACAAATCGAATCTGCTGACGTATTCCGTAGTGTGACATCGCACCACGGCCAAGCCTTTATTCGAATTGTTTTATTGTCCCACCTCAGCGTGTCATGCGAGGCGGTTTCCTTGGCACGTCTCGTCGAAGCAGAGATCGTGTCCCCTTATTCTGGGATTCTCATCAATACGGGCGTGGGTCACCCAACCGCTTCTAGGACTCCTAGACTAGGCAAGTCCAAACGGCCACGGAGAGGACGCTTGATATTCACCCTCTTTATAAAGGGACAAGGGTTTTATTTTTTCCCTCCCGTGCTCAATCGAATCCTTCCCCCACCTCAAGCTCAAACACCCAAAGTTCAGGTCAGGTGCTCCGAACCTTCAATCATGTCCGGATCTAGCCTTCAAGGCCGATGGATGCCTTCCTCCGTCACGGAAGAAGACATCAAAAAGTTGAGGGAGGCCAGATATCTGACCGCCGAGGTTTCACATCGGCTGCCTACCCGAGGGCAGGCCGTCCCCTCCCCCGAACCCAACGAGAACGTCGTGTTCGTCTCCCACTTCCTCCGAGGTCTAGGCCTTGCTCTGGATCCTTTCGTCGGGGGTTTGATGTTTTATTACGGGTTAGATTTCCATGATCTAGCTCCGGACTCCTTTCTTCATATCACGACATTTATTGTCGTGTGTGAGGCCTTCCTCCGGGTTACCCCTCACTTTGGCCTGTGGCTCAAGACCTTTGAAGTAAAGCCGAAGATTATCAAGGGGCAACATGCAGCGTGCGGAGGTGCCTCAATATGCAAGATGACGGGAGCTCCATGGCCCAAAGGTTCCATTCCAGAGGTGTCTGAATTCTGGCAACAGGAGTGGTTCTACATCATGACTCCTAGAAGTGCCAAGTGGGCGGCCGCCCCTGTTTTCTGCTCGGGCCCTCCACCACAATTGATGTCATGGATCAACAGAGGTCTGAGCTGGGGTCCAGCCAAGGACGTGCCTATACTGCAAAGCCGCATTCGATATCTCTTCAATGGAGATTTTAGTTTGGTTGCGGTAATACAAGTTATGCTGTTTCGTCAAGTCCAGCCTTGCAAACGCCGGCCCCTTCGCTTGTGGGAGTTCAATCCCGAGGGACCGCGTGTCATTCAAAATTTCCTCGGCCTGACGCACGAGGAGATGTACAAGTCATTCTTCGGACCTCGGGTAGACTGTCCGGAAATCACCGAGGACGTGGGCCTGAGCAGCAACCGCGCCGCCGAACAGGTAAGGAATCTTCCGGCTGAACATACTATCTCTCATTTGTTACAAAGTTATTTCTGAGAGTTTGCTTTTTGACCAGGACTGGCTAACAAAGGCGAAGTTGATTCGGTGTTCGGCCCCCCTCCCTGAGGGTTTGGACAATCCGATATTGGAAAAGATGCTCCAGGTCGCACCTTGCCCGGAGCCCTTGAAGGAAGATACTGGGGAGGATAATACGGGCGGACGCGGGCCCCCAATGCTGTCCATTCTAACCGAGGGAGCGAGCATCTCCATGAAGGAAGACGGCCGGAGGAGGAAAAGGACTGCGCCCGGGGATTCGGAAGCCGAAGCTTCCAAACGAGAGAAGAAGTCTCCCACAGAGGGTCCTACCTTGGGGGGTGCTTTTGTCGCACAAAGTCCGCGGGGGGATCGATTCTCCAGCGAGTCGTAAGTGACCCGAAATACTTTAATAGTACAGGCATGCTATCTTTTTCTTCTGAGAAAATAACCACCACATATATCTTTGCAGTTCGGGCCTTAGCCCCTCTCAAATGAGCTCGTCTTCGGGGGATCTTCTTCCAGAGATGATGGAGAGCGAAACGCCTCCTCCGGACTCCTCCGCTCCGAAAGCGGGCGACCCCGAAGTGTCGTCGCGGAGGGCCTCTCCGAGTCCGGTGAGGCCAGAAGATAATCCCATTGACCCCCAAAGCTCCCAGTGTCCGGCTCCCGAAGAGAGCAGACAAAAGAGTCCAGCACCGTCTGGTGTGCGATCGGATGTTCTGAGGGAGTTGGTGGGGCGAGCGGCCATCTCAGATGAACACCGTATGCTGATGAATACGGTGATGGAGAGAATCTCGTCCGCCGAAAGCGGATTGCATGAAGCTTTTATGAGTCTACTGACAGGCTTTGAGGTACGTAAAATAATGTATGATAGTCCTGCACATGCTAGGTGTGCCCTATGTAGATAGTAGCCCCTGAGACTCTGGTTGTCATCGAAAACGACGACGAACAGAGGATCATATTCCCAGGTAATAACCATACTGCCTCTATGTGCAGGTGATGGAAGCTCCGGTGGCTGGCCGGACTAGCGAGTTTGCCCATTTAAAACGGCAGTTGGATGCGGCAGACGCCGACATCGAGCTTGTTAACAAAAGGCTTGACGAGGCACAGTGTAAGTGTCATTATCTGGTAAACGCCACATAGTAAGAGCAGCATGATGCCAGTATCTTTAATATGTTGTGACTGCAGATGGAGCTGCCACTGTTGAAGCCTTGCGGGCAGAACTTGCCCAAGCCAAGGAACAAGCGAGGTTTGGTAATGCGGCTGCTTTGAAGGCGGCCGAAGAGTTGAGAGCCGAGAAGGCCGCGCATGGCGAGAGCCGAGATAAGATGGCCAAGATGGCCATAGAATTAAAAGCCGCCGCCGACCGTTGCCGGGTTCTTGAAAAGGAAAACCTAGCGAAGGCATTGGACCTTGAGAAGGCTGCTGCGATGAGAAAAGACATCCGCTCTGCTATGAGGGCGAAGAAGGAGGAGCTGCGGGAAGCCAGGGATATTGTAGCTGGGAAATCCTTTATGTTGTGGAGGAAGTTCGGAGATCCACGGTATGCCCCTCTGGATCGGCTGTGGAGTTCGGAGGATGTGTATATGGATTTGGCGGCGAGCGCTGCCGATGCGGCCAAGTACTTCCAGGGTCAGACGGACCGTGAAGTGGACCAGCTGTTTTGGACACAATTCCATTCTCCCGAGCGTCCGCTTTCATTGACTGACCAATTAGCCGAATGGGCCGAACTGAATAGGTTGTCCGGACTCGCCATGAGGTCTGTTGTGGATCAGCTATGGCCGGAAAGGCCAAAGCCGAACAGCTATTTTAGCTTGGTGCAGCAGTTCCTTGACGTGGTGCCGCGCATTAATGCGATGAAGAGGTCGGCGTGCATAGAGGGCTCACGGATGGCCTTTGCCCGTGTTAAAGCATACTGGGCGGAGATGGATGCTACCACTGTTGCAGCGCGGGATTCGGCCATAGGCCGAATGGCTGCTGAGCACTACTTTGAATAAGTTCTTGAGGGTCCTCGTTTGATAGAGACCCAGTGCTCAAAAAATATTATGTTTGAGTGATATGTAATCTCATTGTAAGCGAAATGCTTTTATAAATTTTTATAAGGCTATTTATACTTTTGCCTGAAAGTAAGATGATGCCTCCTGGGCAGCCGTTTATGTATACATGTGTATAACCTGAAAGATTGCAGCCGTCGGCTTCAACCCCCACGCATATAATGCGGAGGTGCTTGCAAAAAACATGCGTTCACACTTAACCCAACGTCTTGGTCCTATTAAGGAGGTGATAGCGGAGCGAGCGAGGCAACCGGACTATAATGCTTTAGCACTTTCACTTAGCCATAGGAGTTTGACAGTGGGGCTACTAGATAGCCCCTGGTGGCTCCGCACTCTCCTGATCCCGGGGTGCGTACATGCCTGGCCGGAAAACGGCCCTTCGTTAAGGCGAAGGAATTCTAACATTCCAACAGGTCATCGAGTGGTTGACCAGTCTCACGCTATATCATGACAGTCAGTTTTCGGCTTTCTCTATTGAGGTGCTCGTCTGGATGAACCAGGGCACAATCGCAGTAGTTCTCCTGGTGCTACCTTAGCCGGTAAAGCGGAACGTAAGGCACCAAAACACAGGAGCCGGGAAAACCCAACATTTGACCAAAGACAATGATTCGGAGCTGATGCATATAGGGCCAAACTCGCGACGCCGAACACTCCCTAAGGTATTCGGTCTTTGTGGTATAAACCGGGCCTAAATAATGGCCTTTGTAAGAAGCCCCTTGTGTCCAGGTACGTGCATTGTTCTGGCGTGGCCACATGCCAAGACGTCGGCATCCTTCTCAACGGTGGATATGTATCAACAAGAGACAGTAAAAAAGGTTTACGCAGGGTCTTAATCTAAAAAGAATCCTTGGAGCGGGTCCCTGCTGCACGTCTGCGCCTGTGTCTCCGTTGTGCCGTATCCTGGATGGGTGTAGCATGATGATCGTCTGTAAAAGAGAGGAATTTAGGTGAAAAAGTTGTCGTGCAAAAAGATAGTTTTTAAAGAAACCATGTATAATTCAAGATGAGAAAAAATTGCCACTTGTCTGTGCGCGTTGAGCCCCTTGTATTGACAAATAGGGGTGTGACCATTTATTCGGTATAAATAGCGGCGCCGGACTTGATTAGTTGTGTCTGAGGTCTTGACGACCTATTGGATGCTTTCGCTGGTCCGGGCGCCTTTAGTGTGCGGCTGCCAAGGCAGCCGCACTCTCTTCAGCGCGCAGAGATCGCTTGATATTTCCGTTCACTGAAATGATGCCCCGTGGACCGGGCATCTTGAGTATGAGGGAGGCGTAGTGTGGTATTGCATTAAAGCGAGCGAAAGCTTCACGTCCGAGCAGTGCTTGATAGCCACTTTGGAACGGAGCGATGTGGAAGGTTAAATGCTCGCGACGGAAGTTATCGGGGGAGCCGAATATAACTTGTAGTAGGAGGGAGCCCGTACAACGAGCCCCTGGGCCTGGCGTTACTCCTTTAAAGGTAGTATTGCTATGGCGAATTTTTGTTGGGTCAAACCCCATCCCGCGGATTGTATCCTGATATATTAGGTTTAGATTGCTGCCACTGTCCATCAAGACTCATGTGAAGTGATATCCGCCAATTATTGGGTCTAATACCAGGGCAGCCCATCCTGCGCGTCGGATACTTGCTGAGTAATCGCGATGGTCGAAAGTGAACGGTTGAGACGACCAGTGGCAGGACTTCGCGGTGACAGGCACTTGGGTATATTTTCCTGGGAGTGCCACATTGTTTTTTCCCTTGATGACGTGTAACATGTTTACTGTTTTGACTTCGGGTGGAAATTTCTTTTGTTCCCCAGTGTCTTTCTTGGGAGGCTCGTCCTCGTCTTCACTTGGTGTATCCTCCCCCTTGTGTACGGCGTTGAGCTTGCCGGACTGCTTGAAGACCCAACATTCTCTGTGGGTATGATTAGCAGGTTTACCAGGGGTACTATGGATCTGACATACTTGGTCCAGAATTTTGTTGAGGCTGGACAATTCATCCCTGGTGCGTTTAGAGGGCGGCTTTTGCTGACCTGGCCGAGAGCTTTTGAATCCGGCGTTTACTGCCATGCCCTTCGTGCTGTCTTCTTTATTCCGGCGTTTGTTATTGCTGTTGTGCCGTGATTTCCCATTTCCATCTCTAACTTCAGATGTACTGGGGTCGCTGGTGCTGCATCTGGCTAGCCAGCTGTCCTCACCCGTGCAAAAGCGGGTCATGAGGCTTGTTAATGCGGCTATTGTTCTTGGCTTATTTTGGCCGAGGTATCTGGTGAGCCATTCGTCACAGACGCTATGTTTAAAAGCTGCCAAGGCTTCGGCATCCGGACAGTCGACAATCTGGTTCTTTTTAGTAAGAAACCTGTTCCAAAGCTTTCGGGCTGACTCTCCGGGCTGTTGAGTTATATGACTCAAATCATCCGCATCCGGAGGTCGGACATAAGTCCCTTGAAAATTTGCCTGAAAGGCGTCTTCGAGATCTTCCCAACTTCCAATGGAGCTTTCGGGGAGGCCTTTAAGCCAGTGACGAGCTGGCCCTTTGAGCTTGAGGGGTATGTACTTGATGGCGTGGAGATCATCTCCTAGAGCCATATGGATATGAAGGATGTAGTCCTCAATCCAGACCCCAGGGTCTGTTGTTCCGTCGTATGTCTCTATGTTTACGGGTTTGAATCCCTCTGGAAATTCATGGTCCAGCACCTCATCGGTGAAACATAGGGGGTGTGCGGCACCCCTGTAGCTGGGTGTACCACGTTGTTCGGATGTTTGTTGTGTTGCATTGTATGCTGGGGCGCGCTTGCGTGGTCCATAGATGGATTTTGTTGCGCCGTCCTTTGGGTGCGAGCCCTCGCATGGGTCGCGTGTTGTATTGTGAGTGGCGTTGTATGCCGCTCTGTGTTGGTAGAGGGGTCGTCTATCCGGCCAGGTGGCTGCTTTGATATTTGGTTGTGGGGGTCTGGGGCCTCCTCATCAAATTCAGGTAGCAGCTTCCGCTTTGGGTAACTCTAGGAGGGGCGATTGTTGCCGTACCTTGCTGCTGTGTTGAGTATTTTACTCCGTCTGATTTGGAGTGTGTCTTGCGCAGCCTTGAGCCTTTGCTTCTGCTTTTTAAGACTCCTCGCGGTGGCAACAAGCCTTTTACGGGCATTCTGCTGCTCCGGGTGCCTGTCCGGCGTTATGTCGTCCGGACTATTATCCTTGATAGAATTTGTTTGTTTGGTTTGATTATCCGTATTGCCGTTGTCCGGCAGCGGTTCGCCCTACTCCAGCGCTGGGTCTGTGTGGTCGTTATTTCTATCGAGGCGGGATTTTGGGCGGCGCTTGCGTCGCCGCTTTGACTGCTTCTCGAGGGAACAAACCTTCGGTGCGTCCTTCCGCTCCTCGTCGTCATCTTTTGCTGCGTCCACCATGTATACGTCATATGATGAGGTGGGCGTCCAGCACCCTGTGGGCGGTGGTTCTTCTTCGCCTCCCGCATTGTCGTCCATACCGTCGATGTTTTCAGAGTCGAAGTCGAGCATGTCGGTTAAATCGTCGACAGTGGCTATAAAGTGGGTGGTGGGTGGGCGTCGAATTTCTTCGTCTTCCGCATCCCAATCCTGCTGGCCATGATCCGGGCAGGGCTCTCTTGACAAAGAGAGAGACTTTAGTGATTTCATAATATCGCCGAAGGGCGAGTGCTGAAAGATGTCTGCGGCGGTAAACTCCATGATCGGCGCCCAATCGGATTCGATCGGCAGGGGCGCGGAAGGTTCGGAGTCCGGGGAGGAGTCCGGCTCCTTGGAGTCACGAGTCTCCCGAAGTGCGGGGCTGGTGTTCAGCTCGATCGTCATTGGGATCGCAGCCCCCGAGGTGGCGTCCAACCACCCATCCTCGATCGGCGCAGTTGGCTCCGAATTAAGGGTCGAAGCCGATGTGGGTGCGGCCTCCAGGGCACTGTTCGGCGGCAGAGCTAGATCATGCCCGTCGTGACAGTGCGGCGCGCTCGGCAGTGGCTCGACTCCGTCGAAGATCAAGTCCCCGCGGATGTCAGCCGTGTAGTTTAAACTTCTGAACCTGACCTGACGGCCAGGGGCGTAGCTTTCGATCTGCTCCAGATGGCCAAGCAAATTAGCCCGCAGTCCAAAGCCGCCGAAGACAGAGATCTGTCCGGGGAGACAAGTTTCACCCTGGACCGCATCAGTATTGATGATAGTAGGAGCCATCAAGCCTGACGGCGACGACACAGAGGAACTCTCAATGAAAGCACCAATGTCGGTGTCAAAACCGGCGGATCTCGGGTAGGGGGTCCCAAACTGTGCGTCTAGGCTGGATGGTAACAGGAGGCAAGGGACACGAAGTTTTACCCAGGTTCGGGCCCTCTTGATGGAGGTAAAACCCTATGTCCTGCTTGATTAATATTGATGATATGGGTAGTACAAGAGTAGATCTACCACGAGATCGGAGAGGCTAAACCCTAGAAGCTAGCCTATGGTATGATTGTTGTTCTGTATATTGTCCTACGGACTAAAACCCTCCGGTTTATATAGACACCGGAGAGGGTTAGGGTTACACAAAGTCGGTTACAATGGCAGGACATCTACATCCATATCGCCAAGCTTGCCTTCCACGCCAAGGAAAGTCCCTTCCGGACACGGGACGAAGTCTTCAATCTTGTATCTTCATAGTCCAGGAGTCCGGCTGAAGGTATAGTCCGGCCATCCGGACACCCCCTAATCCCGGACTCCCTCAATGGGCTAGGTTTTTCCCTTGAACAAAGCCTCATGACTTTTTGCCAAAAGAATGCTTATAATGATGAATTGATTGTGCAATATGAGGGGCCAAAGGAGGAACCAATACCTCCCGAGATTGATCTTGGGGACTTTTGTCCCATTAAATTTAGACCTTTTGATTACTTTTTCTTGCCACAAAGAAAACTTGCTGATGAACATAGGGAGTATGAGATGTGTTTTCACGATTTACCTTATCATTATCATGTCAACACCTAGATCTATCTTCGCTTTTATGCCTAGCTAGGGGCGTTAAACGATAGCGCTTGTTGGGAGGCAACCCAGTTTTATTTTTATTCCTTGCTCTTTGCTCCTGTTTAGTAATAAATAATTTATGTAGCCTCTGTTTTGGTTGTGTTTTTTGTGTTTAATTAGTGTTTGTGCCAAGTAGAACCGTTGGGAAGACTTGGGGAAAGTCTTTTTGATCTTGCTGTAAAAAACAGAAACTTTAGCGCTCACGAGAATTGCTGCCATTTTTTATTAGAGAGTGATATTTAGCTAATTGTTTTTGAAGATGATTAATAGATAAATTCCTCATGTCCAGAAATTTATTTTAGAATTTTTTTGGGTTCTAGAAGTTTGCTTTAGTTACAGATTACTACATACTGTTTTGTTTTTGACAGATTCTGTTTTTCGTGTGTTGTTTGCTTATTTTGATGAATCTATGGCTAGTAAAAGAGTTTATAAACCATAGAGAAGCTGGAATACAGTAGGTTTAACATAAATATAAATAAAGAATGAGTTCATTACAGTACCTTGAAGTGGTGTTTTCTTTTCTTTCGCTAACGGAGCTCACAAAGATTTTCTTTTAAGTTTTGTGTTGTGAAGTTTTCAAGTTTTGGGTAAAGATTTGATGGATTATGGAACAAGGAGTGGCAAGATCCTAATCTTGGGGATGCCCATGGCACCCCAAGGTAAATCCAATGACACCAAAAAGCCTAATCTTGGGGATGCCCCGGAAGGCATCCCCTCTTTTGCCTTCGTTCATCGGTAACTTTACTTGGAGCTATATTTTTATTCGCCACATGATATGTGTTTTGCTTGGAGTGTATTGTATGATTTGAGTCTTTGCTTTTTAGTTTACCACAATCATCCTTGTTGTACACACCTTTTGAGAGAGACACACATGAATTGGAATTTATTAGAATACTCTATGTGCTTCACTTATATCTTTTGAGCTTTATAGTTTTTGCTCTAGTGCTTCACTTATATCTTTTAGAGCACGACGGTGGTTCTATTTTATAGAAATAATTTATCTCTCATGCTTCACTTATATTATTTTGAGAGTCCTTTAGAACAACATGGCAATAATAAAAACTTTCATATAAGTGCATTGAATACTAAGAGAAGTTTGATACTTGATGATTGTTTTGAGATATGGAGATGGTGATATTAGAGTCATGCTAGTTGAGTAGTTGTGAATTTGAGAAATACTTGTGTTGAAGTTTGTGATTCCCGTAGCATGCACGTATGGTTGAACCGTTATGTGATGAAGTCGGAGCATGATTTATTTATTGATTGCCTTCCTTTTGAGTGGCGGTCGGGGACGAGCGATGGTCTTTTCCTACCAATCTATCCCCCTAGGAGCATGCGTGTAGTACTTTGTTTCGATAACTAATAGATTTTTGCTATAAGTATGTGAGTTCTTTATGACTAATGTTGAGTCCATGGATTATACACACCCTCACCCTTCCACCATTGCTAGCCTCTCTAGTACCGCGCAACTTTCGCCGGTACCATAAACCCACCATATACCTTCCTCAAAACAGCCACCATACCTACCTATTATGGCATTTCCATAGTCATTCCGAGATATATTGCCATGCAACTTTCCACCGTTCTGTTGTTATGACAAGCTTCATCATTGTCATATTGCTTTGCATGATCATGTAGTTGACATCGTATTTGTGGCAAAGCCACCGTTCATAATTTTTTCATACATGTCACTCTTGATTCATTGCATATCCCGGTACACCACCAGAGGCATTCACATAGAGTCATATTTTGTTCTAAGTATTGAGTTGTAATTCTTGAGTTATAAGTAAAAAAGAAGTGTGATGATCATCATTATTAGAGCATTGTCCCAGTGAGGAAAGGATGATGGAGACTATGATTCCCCCACAAGTCGGGATGAGACTCCGGGCGAAAAAAAAGAAAAGAGGCCAAAAAAAGAATGCCCTAATAAAAAATGAGGGAAAAAAGAGAGAAGGGACAATGTTACTATCCTTTTACCACACTTGCGCTTCAAAGTAGCACCATGATCTTCATGATAGAGAGTCTCCTATGTTGTCACTTCCATAAACTAGTGGGAATTTTTATATTATAGAACTTGGCTTGTATATTTCAATGATGGGCTTCCCCAATTTTCCCTAGGTATTCGTGAGCAAGCAAGTTTGATGCACACCAACTTAGTTTCTTTTGTTGAGCTTTCATACACTTATAGCTCTAGTGCATCCGTTGCATGGCAATCCCTACTCACTCACATTGATATCTATTAATGGGCATCTTCATAGCCCGTTGATACACCTAGTTGATGTGAGACTATCTTCTCTATTTTTGTCTTCTCCACAACCACCATTCTATTCCACCATAGTGCTATATCCATGGCTCACGCTCATATATTGCGTGAAGATTGAAAAAGTTTGAGAACATCAAAAGCATGAAACAATTGCTTGGCTTGTCATCGGGGTTGTGCATGATTTAATATTATGTGTGGTGAAGATAGAGCATAGCCAGACTATATGATTCTGTAGGGATAACTTTCTTTGGCCATGTTATTTTGAGAAGACATGATTGCTTAGTTAGTATGCTTGAAGTATTATTATTTCTATGTCAATATTAAACTTTTATCTTGAATCTTTCGAATATGAACATTCATGCTACAATAAAGAAAAATTACATTGAGAAATATGTTAGGAAGCATTCCACATCAAAAATTCTGTTTTTATCATTTACCTACTCGAGGATGAGCAGGAATTAGGCTTGGGGATGCTTGATACGTCTCCAACGTATCTATAATTTTTGATTGCTCCATGCTATTATATTATCTTTTTTGGATGTTAATGGGCTTTATTTTACACTTTTATATCATTTTTGGGAATAACCTATTAACCGAAGGCCCAACCCAAATTGCTGTTTTTTGCCTATTTTAGTGTTTCGCCGAAAAGGAATATCAAACGGAGTCCAAACGGAATGAAACCTTCGGGAGCGTTATTTTTGGAACAAACGTGATCCAGGAGACTTGGAGTGGACGTCAAGCAATCAACGAGGCGGCCACGAGGCAGGGGGCGCGCCCACCTCCCCTGGGCGCGCCCTCCACCCTCGTGGACCCCTCGTTGCTCCACCAACGTACTTCTTTCTCCTATATATATCCATGTACCCCGCAAACATCCAGGAGCACCATGAAAACCTAATTACACCGCTGCAACCTTCTGTACCCAAGAGATCCCATCTTGGGGCCTTTTCCGGAGCTCCGCTGGAGGGGGCATTGATCACGAAGGGCCTCTACATCAACTCCATGGCCCCTCCGATGATGTGTGAGTAGTTTACTTCAGACCTTCGGGTCCATAGCTAGTAGCTAGATGGCTTCTTATCTCTCTTTGGATCTCAATACAAAGTTCTCCTTGATTCTCTTGGAGATCTATTCGATGTAATCTTCTTTTGCGGTGTGTTTGTCGAGATCCATTGAATTGTTGGTTTATGATCAAGTCTATCTATGAACAATATTTGAATCTTCTCTGAATTCTTTTATGTATGATTGGTTTATCTTTGCAAGTCTCTTTGAATTATCAGTTCGGTTTGGCCTACTAGATTGATCTTTCTTGCAATGGGAGAAGTCCTTAGCTTTGGGTTCAATCTTGTGGTGCTCGATCCCAGTGACAGAAAGGGAAACGACACGTATTGTATTGTTGCCACCGAGGATAAAAAGATGGGGTTTACATCATATTGCATGAGTTTATCCCTCTACAAAATGTCATCTTGCTTAAGGCGTTACTCTGTTCGTATGAACTTAATACTCTAGATGCATGCTGGACAGCGGTCGATGTGTGGAGTAATAGTAGTAGATGCAGAATCATTTCGTTCTACTTTTCACAGACGTGATGCCTATATACATGATCATGCCTAGATATTCTCATAATTATTCGCTTTTCTATCAATTGCTTGATAGTAGTTTGTTCACCCACCGTAATACTTATGCTATCTTGAGAGAAGCCACCAGTGAAACCTATGCCCCTGGGGTCTATTCTCCATTATACAAGTTTCCAATCTACTTTATTTTGCAATCTTTACTTTCAATCTATATCATAAAAATACCAAAAATATTTATCTTATTATTATCATCTCTATCAGATCTCACTCTTGCAAGTGGCCGTGAAGGGATTGACAACCCCTTTATTGCGTTGGTTGCGAGGTTCTTATTTGTGTGTGTAGGTACGAGGTGACTTGCGTGTGGTCTCCTACTGGATTGATACCTTGGTTCTCAAAAACTGAGGGAAATACTTACGCTGCTTTACTGCATCACCCTTTCCTCTTCAAGGGAAAACCAACGCAGTGCTCAAGAGGTAGCAGCTATCAAACGTCACAACATAACTGGGTGATTATAAAGATGCTCTACAGGTGTCTCCGATGGTGTTTGTTGAGTTGGCATAGATCGAGATTAGGATTTGTCACTCCGATTGTCGGAGAGGTATCTCTGGGCCCTCTCGGTAATGCACATCACTATAAGCCTTGCAAGCCATGTGACTAATGAGTTAGTTGCGGGATGTTGTATTACGGAACAAGTAAAGAGACTTGCCGGTAACGAGATTGAACTAGGTATGATGATACCGACGATCGAATCTCGAGCAAGTAACATACCGATGACAAAGTTAGCAAACGTATGTTGTTATGCGGTTTGACCGATAAAGATCTTCGTAGAATATGTAGCAACCAATACGAGCAACCAGGTTCCGCTATTGGTTATTGACTGGAGATGAGTCTTGGTCATGTCTACATAGTTCTCTAACCCATAGGGTTCGCACGCTTAACGTTTGATGATGATATGTATTATGAGTTATGCGATTTGATGTACCGAAGATAGTTTGGAGTCTCGAATGTGATCACGGACATGACGAGGAGTCTCTAAATGGTCGAGCCATACAGATTGATATATTGGAAGGCTATGTTTGGACACCGGAAAGGTTTCGGATAGGTTCGGGCATTTTACGGAGTACCGGGAGGTTACCGGAACCCCCCGGGGAGTTAATGGCTAATGGGCCATGGTGGGAGAGAGGAGGAGGCAGCCAAGTGGGAGGCACGCGCCCCCCAATCCCAATCCAAATTGGGAGGGGGGCCGGCCCCCCTTTCCTTTTCTCCTTCTCCCTCTTCCTTCTTCTCCTACTCCAACTAGGGAAGGGGGGAAACCTACTCCTACTAGGAGTAGGAATCCCCCCTTAGGGCGCGCCATAGGAGGCCGGCCCTCCCCTCCTCCACTCCTTTATATACGGGGGAGGGGGCACCCCATAGACACACAAGTTGATCTCTTAGCCGTGTGTGGTGCCCCCCTCCACAGATTTCCACCTCGGTCATATTGTCGTAGTGCTTAGGCGAAGCCCTGCATCGGTAACTTCATCATCACCGTCAACACGCCGTCGTGCTGACGAAACTCTCCCTCGGCCTCAGCAAGATCTAGAGTTCGAGGGACATCACCGAGCTGAACGTGTGCAGATCGCGGAGGTGTCATGCATCCGGTACTTGATCGGTTGGATCCCGAAGACGTTCGATGATACGTCTCCATCATATCTATAATTTTGATTATTCCATGCCAATATTCTACAACTTTCATATACTTTTGGCAACTTTTTATACTATTTTTGGGACTAACATATTGATCCAATGCCGAGTGCTAGTTCCTGTTTGTTGCATGTTTTTTGTTTCACAGAAAATCCATATCAAACGGAGTCCAAACGGGATGAAAAACTGACGGAGAATTTTTTGGAATATATGTGATTTTTGGGAAGAAGAATCAACACGAGACGATGCCCGAGGGGGCCATGAGGCAGGGGCGCGCCCTGGGCCCTCGTGGCCACCCTGTAAGGTGGTTGGTGCCCTTCTTTCGCCGCAAGAAAGCTAATATCTGGATAAAAATCGTGTCCAAATTTCAGCCCAATCGGAGTTACGGATCTCCGGGAATTTAAGAAACGGTGAAAGGGCAGAATCTGGGAACACAGAAACAGAGAGAGACAGAGAGACATATCCAATCTCGGAGGGGCTCTCGCCCCTCCCATGCCATGGAGGCCATGGACCAGAGGGGAAACCCTTATCCCATCTAGGTAGAAGGTCAAGGAAGAAGAAGAAGAAGGGGGCTCTCTGCCCTCTCTCCCGGTGGCGCCGGAACGCCGCCGGGGCCATCATCATCACCGCAATCTACACCAACACCTCTGTCATCTTCACCAACATCTTCATCTCCTTCCCCCATCTATATACAGCGGTTCACTCTCCCGCAACCCGCTGTACCCTCTACTTGAACATGGTGCTTTATGCTTCATATTATTATCCAATGATGTGTTACCATCCTATGATATCTGAGTAGATTTTCGTTGTCCTATCGGTAATTGGTGAATTGCTATGATTGGTTTAATTTGCTTGTGGTTATGTTATTGTCCTTTGGTGCCCATCATATGAGCGCGCGCGTGGATCACACCATAGGGTTAGTTGTATGTTGATAGGACTATGTATTGGAGGGCAAGAGTGACAGAAGCTTCAACCTAGCATAGAAATTGATGCATACGGGATTGAAGGGGGACCGATATATCTTAATGCTATGGTTGGGTTTTACCTTAATGAACATTAGTAGTTGCGGATGCTTGCTAATAGTTCCAATCATAAGTGCATAGAATTCAAAGCCAGGGATGACATGCTAGCAGTGGCCTCTCCCACATAAAACTTGCTATTGGTCTAGTAAAGTAGTCAATTGCTTAGGGACAATTTCACAACTCCTACCACCACTTTTCCACACTCACTATACTAACTTTATTGCTTCTTTACTTAAAACAACCCCTAGTTTTTATTTACGTGCTCTTTATATTCTTGCATACCTATCCCGTTACACCTACAAAGTACTTCTAGTTTCATACTTGTTCTAGGTAAAGCGAACGTTAAGCGTGCGTAGAGTTGTATCGGTGGTCGATAGAACTTGAGGGAATATGTGTTCTACCTTTAGCTCCTCGTTGGGTTTGACACTCTTACTTATCGAAAGAGGCTAGAATTGATCCCCTATACTTGTGGGTTATCAAGACCTTTATCTGGCGCCGTTGCCGGGGAGCAATAGCGTGGGGTGAATATTCTCGTGTGTGCTTGTTTGCTTTATCACTAAGTAGTTTTTATTTTGTGCTCTTGTTTTCTATCTTTAGTTATGGGTAGAAAATGCAAAATACCAAAAAAATAGTGGTGCCTACTAAACCAATGATTGAAGAACCACTCAAAATCTATCACACTACTGAAGCTTTTTACTTGGATCATCTTCGATCCCTATGTGCTCGGGCTGAAACCCCAACTAGCTTAGTTGAGGGCAAATCTTTAGATGAGCACGCTTGTTATGTGTGACACTGCATATCTTAAAAAGGGAACCTTTTACTGGATCAAATTCATCGTTTGCAGTGCTATGCTTGGAATTTATGTGAAATATATGATTGTACTTGTTGTTCTATAGACCCTAAGAAACACCTTCCTTACCAATGTGGGTTTAGTGATAATGGAATCGTATCTTCGTATACTAAGGGTGTTTATAATTACTATGATGTTCAACAAATTGAAGAATTTGTTGCTTTTAGGGGTACTTGTCAAATTCCTTCTTTTATTGAAGAGTGTGATAGTACTCTCTACAAATCTAAAAATTTGGCCATATTTCAATATTGCTATGATAATTATGCTTCTAATCCTTATATTAAACCATATATTGAGGACTCTTCCGCTGTCCAAGAAGAGACTAATATTTTGCAGGAGTCTATGGAAGAAGAAATTAATGGCTTTGTGAGCTCACTGGATGAAAAATATGAGGAGGAGAGCGAAGAACAAAATGAGGAAGAGCGGGTTGATCACCCGTTCCCACCATCTAATGAGAGTAACTCTTTATCCCATACATTGTTTAATTTCCCTTCGAATCTACCGAAGGATGAATGCTATGATGATTGTTATGATCCCGTTGATTCTTTTGAAATATCCCTTTTTGATGATGCTTGCTATGCTTGTGGCCAAGATGCCAATATGAATCATGCTTATGGAGATGAACTTGCTATAGTTCCATATGTTAAACATGAAATTGTTGCTATTGCACTCACGCATGATGGTCCTATTATCTTTTTGTATTCTCCCGACTACACTATATCGGAGAAGTTTGCCCTTATTAAGGATTATATTGATGGGTTGTGTTTCACTACTACACATGATGATTTTGATAGATATAATATGCATGTGCTTGCTGCTCCTACTTGTAATTATTATGAGAGAGGAACTACATCTCTGTCGGATGTGGGTTCCAGCAAACCCTTAAGGTTCGAACACTGGGGTGCGTGTGAAGTCTTTTCCTCCCACCGATCTATGCCCTAGCTCGCTAAGATCTCGCGGACGAACTCGACGAACTTGCAACACAAAAAGACACAAGATTTATACTGGTTTGGGCCACCGTTGTGGTGTAATACCCTACTCCAGTGTGGTGGTAGTAGATTGCCTCTTGGGCTGATGATGAACAATACAAGGAGAAGAACAGCCTCCTCGTGTTGAGGTGTTCTTGTGCTTGGCTTACTTGTGTGGGTAAGCGCTGGATGAACTGCTCGATCCCCCTACTGTGGTGGCTAGCTCTACTTATATAGGCCCTGGTCCTCTCCCCAAATATTGAGCGGGAAGGGAGCCAACAACGGCGGGCAAATTTTAAGGGGGAAGCTAGTACAAGCCATCCTGACAAAGGTGGTCTCCGCCTGTGAAAGGCTCTGGTGGTGACGCCGTCTTGGGCTCGATGATGACCTCTGTCTTGCCGTCCTTCTGGTCTTGGTCTTGTTGCACCGATATGGAACCTTTGCCTGATGCCTCGGTACTCCTCGCCCGCGCTGGCCTCCTTAGAACCAAAGAGGAAACAAGGATGCTGCGCGCGCTGGCGCCTGCCTAGTGTTGTTCGTCATGGCTCACATCACGAGAGCCTCGTGAGGTTTGCCTCGCCTTGATATCTCCGCTCCTCGTGAGCCTGCCCGACTAGGCCACTCCAGAGGGGGTCTCGTGTCGTCCGCCTCGCGAGGCTTGGCCCCTCGCGAGGGTCTTGGATGCCTTGTTGATGAAGACGGGCCATATGGCCTGCTGGCTTAGCCACGCCACGGGCCGCAGGCAGGCAAGTCTGGGGACCCCTGTTCCCAGAACACTGATAGTAGCCCCCGGGCCCAAGGTGCGCTTGGGCTCGCGCTCATTTCCTCGTGCCCATCTTGCCTTAGTGGCCTGCATTCGCTCGGGAACTGCAAAAACTCGTCAGGAAGTGCGTTAAAAGATCCATCGTTCACCCTAGCCCTGACATGGCGCTTTGCATCGCGGTACCCGAGGGGCACGGACTAGGAGAAGCACGCCAACTTTTGGGCTCGAACGAGGGTGGCTCGCGAGAAGGCAGAGAAGGGAGAAAATGCTCACGAGGGCACTTGCCTAGCCCCCTCGAGAGGCATGCGAGAGAGAGAACAGGAGCAAATCCGAGCCGGAAAAATGCAGTGAGAGGTGAGGGGGTCAGATCAGCAAGGAATGCCAAAAGCAAACTTCGATGAAGGAAAAGCGAGCCAACTGTTGAAAGCAAATGAAAAGCCGCGTCCGGCACCTAATCTAGTCTTCAAGTCTTCTCACCAGCGCAGAGCTAAGTGCTGCCACTAGGCGTGGGCGGGAGCCCCAAGGCCTGAGGCCGGCACTCCTGAGACTCCGGGGCGTGTACAACCCCAACTCATTATTACGTGAGAGTGTCACGGGCGGCGATTCTTCATAGGCACCGGGCCTTCTTCACAGGCTCTGGGCCTTTATTCACGGGCTCTGGGCCTTGCTTCACAGGCTCTAGGCCTTGCTTCAAGGGTAGAACTTCCTGAGGTGCTGGATGTTCCAGGCGTTTTGGATTGGTACCCCGTCTTGTGTCTCCAGGCGCACAGCGCCAGGCCTGGAGATGTGGACGACCTTAAACGGGCCCTCCCACATTGGTGAAAGCTTATGCAGCCCTTCATTGGAGAGGACCCGCCTCAGGACTAGGTCGCCCGTCTCGAGTGTCCTGGAGCGGATGTTGCGGCAGTGGTATCGCCGCAGTGCTTGCTGGTACCTTGCCGCCCGTAGCGCAGCTTCGCGGCGACGTTCCTCCCCCAGCACGAGGTCCATCCCTCACGTGGCGTCCTGCTGCGTTTCGTCGAACGCCAGGACCCGTGCGGAGCGATGCTTGACCTCGTGAGGAAGGACCGCTTCAGCTCCGTAGACGAGGAAGAATGGAGTCTCTCCCGTTGGCTTGGTGGCGGTGGTTCGGATGGACCACATGTAACGCCCCGAGACTGTTGTGCCAGGTGTCCTCCAGTTATTCGCTGTCGTTGCCATGTCATTCGCCTGCGTGTTGCATCTTATCATGATCATCATGTGGGTTGCATTCTTCATGTTGATGTGTTGGTTATGTGCTCTCCATCTTCCCCTCCTCCTCCTATGGTTGTTTGCCTCTTCATCTTTTCTCCAAGGCCCTTCTCCAAGTGCAAACCATTTCACCTCTCCCTTCAATCTTCTTTCATGTTTTGCAAGTGACATTATTTCCTGCCTCTAATAATGTTCATTCTTTCCCCAAGAATCCATCACATTTTCCTACACCCTCTCTCCCAATTTTCAGCTCATTTGGGGATGTTTTGGTTGGGTTCAAAAATGGCTCAAGTTCGAATTTAATTCAAACTTGTATTATTTTTCTACCTCTAAAAATTGCCAGAACAATTTATTCAAAGAGCACCTATTTCCAGGAGTAGAGGGATATATTTATATCTCGCATATTCCTTCCCCAACACCCTCTGACCTTTTCCCTTTTCTTTCCTGTGGATTATATATTTGTAGAAAGATTTTTAATAGAGAAAAGAAAAGAGGCCTCCCAGCCGCATCACACTTGGCCCAGCCGCTCCCACCAAACCCGCAGCCCACCTTAGAGCCTCCCCGGTAAATTTCCAGCGTTGCACCCTGGCAACCCCACCTGCCAGCCTCCCCTTTCGTTCCTTTTCTTCCTCCTCTGCCAGGCGCTCCCTCTCACAGTAAAACTTCAGGAACCAGGGCACATGGCCACCGTGGCTATCACGGCGCTCGCGCCCCCTCCTATTTAACTCCGCAGCCTCCGCCCTAGGGTTCCTCCTCCTCCCTCTTTTCCCCTCCCCGCCGCTGCCACAGGTAAGGGGCACCCACGCACCTGCTTCCCCGCCTCCAGGAGCAATGGCCGGCTCGGGCACGACCTCGCCGCCGGCCTAACCCTCCTCCATGGCCTCCCCTCCATCGTCTACTCGCTCGAGAACACTGCCCCGGACCCATTCTGACGACAAGCCGCACCCAAGGATCACCAAGTCCGGCTACCTCCCCGTCGTCCTCTTCCTCCCCTGCTTCATGGACAGCGCCTTCCCTCATCGCTTCCGCTCGTCCCCGACCCCGATCGACTCCAGCAACACTCCCACGGTGAAGCCTCCTCTCCTCCCCATCTCTCTCTCTGGTCTCGTTGTCCGCATGTCCGTCGATCCGCGCAACCCCGAAGCCGTCCGCCATGGCCGACCAAGGGAAAGAGTTAAAGCTCGTGCCTTGCCTCTTCTGCACAGCACCCACACATCCGCAACGCGCGCGGCTCGCGTCCCAAATCCGCACGCCAGCCGCAGGTTCATAACCCCAACGGCCGTCGCTTGTGCTTGCCCTCGCCGTTGGTTGTCGCCGCGCAGCCATGGCCAAGCTTGACCGTTGTTCGATAGCTCAAAAGAGCGCAGGAGCACCTTGCATCACAAACACTAAGCTAGCCCAGTGGTCCCTCCCTCATGCACACATCCAGGAGGTCCTCGGTTCGATTCCCAGGCGCCCCAATTTTTGCCTATTTTTCTTTACTGTTGCACACCCACATCCGCTTCGGGCTCTGCCTACTCCTGGGCCGCTACACAGTGCTACTTCGGGCCCGTGCATATTTTTCCCAGTCTGTGTATTTTAGCATTTTCCAGTGCATTTTTATTTACAGAAATGCCATCATTTTGATTTATGAATAATTAAATATCCATGCATCCAAATAAAATAAGTTATATATGAAACTTGCTTAGAATTTTGTCTAGATTCATAATATCCAACTTTCATCTATGTTTAAAATGCTTAAAATGTTGTTTGGTTAAATTTGCTCCTATACCATGTTAAAATGATTTAATTCATAACTAATTAACCGTAGCTCCGAATCTAACAAACTTTATATGTAAATGGGGTAGAAAAATGCCTAGTTTAACATGGTGGCATCACTTTGCATGTTTAACAACTATAAAATATGGTTTAGGGCAGAACAGTACCAAATCTATAATATGTTCATGAGGAGTTTCCAGATTTGTTGTTCGATGTTCCGGCCTCATTTAAACTTGCCTAGATAGGTAGTTTTATTGTGCTTCACCCTCTTGCCATGTTAATAAACATTTAATCTTGTTGGGTACATAAACGAGAGAGAACTAAATAAGTCATGTGGTGTTTTCTTCAATATGCAACTTCGTTGCATAATGAGCTCCACTTAATTTGTAGGATTGTTTGTGCATTTTGCTATGCCATGCCATGTATCATTAAACCGGACATACATCATACTTGGTTGTGCATCATGCCATGTCCATGTGTGGTTTGTTTACTATGTTGTGTTCTTGTTTCCGGTGCTTGCTTCTTCGGGTTGGTTCCGGTAACGTCGCGTTTGTGAGGACCCGTTCGTCTACGTCCGTTTGTCTTCTTCATGGACTCGTTCTTCTTCCTTGCGGGATCTCAGGCAAGATGACCATACCCTCGAAATCACTTCTATCTTTGCTTGCTAGTTGCTCGCTCTTTTGCTATGCCTATGCCGCGATACCTACCACTTGCTTATCATGCCTCCCATATTGTTGAGCCAAGCCTCTAACCCACCTTGTCCTAGCAAACCGTTGTTTGGCTATATTACCGCTTTGCTCAGCCCCTCTTATAGCGTTGTTAGTTGCAGGTGAAGATTGAAGTTTGTTCCTTGTTGGAACATGGAGATGTTGTTCCTTGTTGGAACCTGTTTACTTGTTGGGATATCACAATATCTCTTATTTAATTAATGCATCTATATACTTGGTAAAGGGTGGAAGGCTCGGCCTTATGCCTGGTGTTTTGTTCCACTCTTGCCGCCCTAGTTTCCGTCATATCGGTGTTATGTTCCCGAATTTTGCGTTCCTTACGCGGTTGGGTTATAATGGGAACCCCTTGACAGTTCGCCTTGAATTAAACTCCTCCAGCAATGCCCAACCTTGGTTTTACCATTTACACTAACAACCTACCACCTTCCCTTGGGTTCTGTAGACTCAAGGGTCATCTTTATTCTAACCCCCCCGGGCCAGTGCTCCTCTGAGTGTTGGTCCGAACTAGAGTCCTGTGCAGCGCCCCCTCGGGGAAAATCGAGGTTTGGTTTTAGTTGTATGGAGAGCTCATCTGAGTGTGCCCTGAGAACGAGATATGTGCAGCTCCTATCGGGATTTGTCGGCACATTCGGGCGGTGTTGCTGGATTTGTTTTGACTTGTCGAAGTGTCTTGTAGGACCGGGATACCGAGTCTGATCGGAACGTCTCGGGAGGAGGTCTATTCCTTCGTTGACCGTGAGAGCTTGTGATGGGCTAAGTTGGGACACCCCTGTAGGGATTTGAACTTTCGAAAGCCGTGCCCGCGGTTATGGGTAGATGGGAATTTGTTAATGTCCGGTTGTAGAAAACCTGAAGTTGACCTTGATTAAAATGCATCAACCGCGTGTGTTGCCGTGATGGTCTCTTTCCGGCGGAGTCCGGGAACTGAACACGGTGTTGGAGTTATGCTTGATCATAGGTTGTTTTAGGATCACTTCTTGATCATAGTTTCTCGACCATGCATTGCCTTCTCTTCTCGCTCTCATTTGCGTATGTTAGCCACCATATATGCTAGTCGCTTGCTGCAGCTCCACCTCTTACCTTACCTTACCCATAAGCTTAAATAGTCTTGACCGCGAGGGTGCGAGATTGCTGAGTCCTCGTGACTCACAGATACTTCCAAACCAGCTTGCAGGTGCCGATGAGTCCGTGCAGATGACACAACCAAGCTCAGGAGGAGCTCGATGAAGATCTTGTCCTTTGTGTTGTTTCATTCTAGTTGATCAGTAGTGGAGCCCAGTTGGGGTCGATCGGGGACCTTGTCGCATTTGGGGTTCTTCTTTTATTTTGGTTCTGTAGTCGGACCTTGATTGTATTTGGATGTTGTAATGCTTTATTCATGTAATTGTGTGAAGTGGCGATTGTAAGCCAACTATGTATTCTTTTCCCTTATTGTATTACATGGGTTGTTTGCGAAGATTACCTCACTTACGACATTGCTTTCAAAGCGGTTATGCCTGTAAGTCGTGCTTCGACACGTGGGAGACATAGCCGCATCGAGGGCGTTACAAGTTGCTAATCAGAGCCTTCCCCGACCTTAGGAGCCCCATTGCTTGATCGTTTTTAGCGGCCGAGTTGTGTCTAGAAAAATGTTTTGAGTCATTTAGGAATTATATATCGGAGAGTTAGGAATTCTTTTTACTTCCCAGTCTCCTCATCGCTCTGGTAAGGCATCCTGACATAGAGTTTTGACTCTTCTCTTCTCAAATTTCACTAAAGAAAAATTTAGGATCACGCGGGTATCTTGGAATCGTTCCGATGGTTTTGTGATGAGAACATTGTCTTGGTGCCTCCTGTCAGGGGTTTTGTGGAAGTGTCCCGGGGAGTTGAGCTCCGAGGTGTTATCGTCACAATTTTATCATTGCAATTCTGGAATACCTTAGTTTAGTACGCCGACATCGAAAATCTCTTTTATGCAGTTGTTGGTGAGATAACCTCGACGCCACCCAGTACTGGGGCGGGAGTTCGGGAGTATCGCCATAACTTGTATAACAGATGCTTTTTCGAAGGTTGAGGTAGATGGTTTCCGAAGTTTTTCTCGGTTATGTGTTGAAGGATGGATACAGCTGGATGTAGGATTTGCTAGATTTGGGTGAGATATTATGCTTCCCCTGTATCCCCAACACCTGATTGCATAACCGGAAAGGTTTGGGAGTTTCATAGGTGGGAATTCAAGTAGCTCTTAGGATATCTTTCCGACAGATGTATGATATGAAATTGGGGTTCGACATCTAGTGGTCCACCTATTCACGGTCGGTTTTACAGTGGTCTCGTTGTGTCTTAAAGAGTCCTTGGCTATGCCGGCTCGGGGACGCTCCGTATGTCATGTGCACTGCCTTGTACATGATGGTGCTGTACGATCAAGCCCGTGTAGTCCCCACCACGAAAACTTCAGACGAAATCTCTATCATATGTTTGTTCCGGCTTATTCCGCAAGCCAATCCTTTGTTTTGTTTTGAGTTGTGGTATTCAAGCTGCTTCAAGTCAAATGTTGATTCCATACCTTTCCTAAACGGTGTTCTCATATTTCTATGTGGATACCAATCCTTCTTGATCATCGAGTCTGTCATGCCAATCCTTTTCAACCGGTGTGTCTCTCTTCAAGTGGATCCGATCACTTCAACATTCGCAAGATCAATTATCAGTTCTTCTCAACGGTGTTCGTTTCATCCGTTCCAAGTTGTCTTTGTTTTCCCCACCCTTCCAACCCTTTTTCCTTCAAGGATTCAGATTTCTTATTCAACTATCATGTGATTGATGTGAAGCCTCTCCATTCTTTTTCGTCAATATTCTTATCCGGTGAATATCAGGAAGATAGTAGCGGAGTTTCTAGTTCATCATTATTCATTCTCTTTCTTCTCCGGTGGATTCAATTCAAGCTTTGGTATTGAGCATAGTCTTTTCTTTTTGCCCAATGCTTTTCTTATGCCGGTGCACCTCATACTCAGTCATTTCTCGCTATTCATTTGTTCCGGCGTGCTCAAGCTTTCTCAAAAGGCTCGTCTTTTCATTCAAGATCCGTCCAACCTATTTCGAGGTTATTATCCCATTCAAGCCATTTAATTTAACCGGCGCAATCTATCTTCTAAATCATTTCAACGGTGTTTCTTTTGAGTGGGCCCTAACCCACAGGTCTTTTCCCAGGATCTTACCTGACTCTTCTAATTTTCCCGGCGTTACTCTCAAATTCTTTTTCCAAGTTTGACGTAAGAATGAATTTTTCATCAGTCAAATGCCCTTGTCCAAGATCTTTCTAATTCTTTTCATCATTGGCTCAACTTTTCCATTCTTCATTCAGGTGTGCCTCAATAATTCTTGGTGGTGCTTCTTGTTGCCATTCTCATCATTTGAAGACCAAAGAAGAGTTTTTCTCCATATCTTGCACCATTCTCGGCCATCCTCTCATAATTGTTTGATTGTGAGAATTCTTTTCACCTATCCGGAGCAAGAGTCTTCTCAGTTTGATTATCCGGTGTCCATCAATTCAGGTTTATTCATTCTCAGCTTTCAGTTGTCATTCTCCAATTTTACCGGTGCATCATTCAAATATTCTCTATTCAGTTCGTGATCCCTTCGTTCTCATGTATCTAGTTTGTCTCAAGCACCTTCGTTCATTTGCTAATTCTTACCGGTGATTTACCCCTACTTCGATCATTTTCAATTCCTATGGTGGTTCGTTCAAGATTCTTCTTCCTTCGTGTATCATATCAATTTATTCGTTGTTTCAATCCTACCGGTGTTTCGCTGAAGACCTTCTCAAGTTTGCGCTATTTCTATCTTAATCTTTCTACGAGAATAAGTAGTAGGCCAAATCCATTACTTTTCATCAATCTAAATTGGTGAAGGATGAGCATAACATAATTCTTATTCTTGTTTCATCCAAATGATTAATTCCCTATTCCGGAGGCTCATCAAATTCTTGATCTCAATTGTGTCATCTTCTCTTTTTCCCGAAGTCCAAGCTCTCGCAATTATATTATCACGGAGATCCATCTAAATCATTGCAAGGATTCACCTTGTGTTTTCAATTTCTCCTTCTTTTCATTCTTTTGTTTACCGGAGTTCTTCATGGAGGTTCTATAGGATGGTCCATAAAGGATTTAATCCTTTCTCGAAGTGTTCATCAACATTCTTTTCAGAGAAGCTCAAGCTTTCTCCATCCTGCAATCCGGAGTGCAATTCTTTCTTCCGTGCCATTGGAGGTGGTATTATGTCATTCTTGGTAATTTGAATTCATGTTTCATGATTCACATGTTGTCATGAATGAGATATTTTAAATCCATCAATCTCTTCATTGGTATTATCTTGGGTTATATTTCACCAAAAGCCTTCCCTAAGGATTGTTGCTAAGTATGGTGCAAATAAATGATCCAAGTTCTTCTTTATCCTCCCGGTGAAATACGTTCTCGTCTCCTTGGTCATACCAATCCAATTCTTTTTCCGTGAGTGGCAGGTTGTCACCTCATAATTTGAGTTGTATTCCATAAGACCATATCAAGCTTATTATTTTCGTTGTTGGTTTTCCAACAACTCCGTTCAACCCTTCTCCTAAAGATGCCTTTTCAGGCTCTTTTGTAGCAGAAGTTGGCATTGTCTTCTACATTCGTTTGTCTCAATTATCTTTACTCTACTCTTTCCAGGCCTGTATGTGGGCAGGCGCAACCGGAGCAGCTGCATAGGGCCCCAAAAAATCTTGGGGCCCCTAATTTTTTTAGCACATTACATTAGTATTGTTATTACTATAACTAATCAGGTACTTGTTCTCAAGAAAACTAATCAGGTATATTACAGACTAAATAAACAAGGCACGGCCGAACTTGCTGACCTTAACCCCGGCCCAGTCATGTTCCTTTCTCATCTTCACGGCAGTCGAAGCAGTCGCGTACGCAAACACATAAAATTCTGCTCAGCGACAGGCGCAAATCAAATCACTGCAACTTAATGCTTCGTCTCCTGGTCTCCTCTCTCTGATTTTTCTCCAATGGATTCACATTTTTTTTTAAAAAAGGCTACAACTGCTGATTTATTCGGCTACGACGGTGCTACCTCGCACTTATAAATTGGGTGGATTTATTTTGATTCTTCGTTCTCTCTTTCATCCCTCAGCAGAGCAATCGGAGTTTCCTTTGTTTCTCTTGGTCGAGGAGCAAAGCAATCGGAGCGCTATACGCCGTTGTTGCTTCATGGTCTGCATCCATCAACACTCAACAACTATAGGTTGTTTGTCCCTTTTTGTTTTGAACTCCTCTGTTCTTAAGTTAATTTGCTGCTCTTCCATGAATGTATGCATCCGGTTGGCTTATAATTTTCTAAGATGTCTAATAGATGTAGGCACGATTCTAAGAATACAAGATAATTTAATATTTCAAAGTAATAAATATTTTTTTGGCATGATTTATCTTTGATATTTCTCAATGGTTAATGAAAAATATTTCGATTAGTTTTCCTGTATATGGGGCCTAGATTATCATTTCGCACCGGGGCCAAAATTTCTGAGGTACGGCCCTGACTCTTTCGTTCCGGAGGCATTGTGATGTTGCTCTCTGCAACCCATCTTCTTGTTTTGTCAGGATCGTGTTCTTTTCGTCCTTATCCTTTTAACCGGAGTGTCGTGCCTGTTTTTCGAATTTTTCCCATTCTACCAAGTTTTGCCTCCCTTCTCAGACGGAGTGCTGCTCAAATTATATCATTCTTAATCCTTCTCTATCTTATTTTAACCGAAGTGGTTTCAATATACATCTTGCCCTTCAACCTCAAGGTTTTTCGCAATGTTCTTTGTCCCTCTTTTCTAACGGAGTGTTTTCAAATTTGTCATCTCCATTATTCTTTTTCTTGAAATGGCTTAACCTTTTCAAGGTTCTTTGGTCTCACTCGTTTGTCAAAGAAGCAACTTAGTTTTACCTCTTCTCTTTCTCTTCCGTTTTTCCCTCCAGTGCCATTCTAGATCTCGGGACGAGATCCTCTCGTAGTGGTGGAGTGTTGTAACGCCCCGAGACTGTTGTGCCAGGTGTCCTCCAGTTATTCGCTGTCGTTGCCATGTCATTCGCCTGCGTGTTGCATCTTATCATGATCATCATGTGGGTTGCATTCTTCATGTTGATGTGTTGGTTATGTGCTCTCCATCTTCCCCTCCTCCTCCTATGGTTGTTTGCCTCTTCATCTTTTCTCCAAGGCCCTTCTCCAAGTGCAAACCATTTCACCTCTCCCTTCAATCTTCTTTCATGTTTTGCAAGTGACATTATTTCCTGCCTCTAATAATGTTCATTCTTTCCCCAAGAATCCATCACATTTTCCTACACCCTCTCTCCCAATTTTCAGCTCATTTGGGGATGTTTTGGTTGGGTTCAAAAATGGCTCAAGTTCGAATTTAATTCAAACTTGTATTATTTTTCTACCTCTAAAAATTGCCAGAACAATTTATTCAGAGAGCACCTATTTCCAGGAGTAGAGGGATATATTTATATCTCGCATATTCCTTCCCCAACACCCTCTGACCTTTTCCCTTTTCTTTCCTGTGGATTATATATTTGTAGAAAGATTTTTAATAGAGAAAAGAAAAGAGGCCTCCCAGCCGCATCACACTTGGCCCAGCCGCTCCCACCAAACCCGCAGCCCACCTTAGAGCCTCCCCGGTAAATTTCCAGCGTTGCACCCTGGCGACCCCACCTGCCAGCCTCCCCTTTCGTTCCTTTTCTTCCTCCTCTGCCAGGCGCTCCCTCTCACAGTAAAACTTCAGGAACCAGGGCACATGGCCACCGTGGCTATCACGGCGCTCGCGCCCCCTCCTATTTAACTCTGCAGCCTCCGCCCTAGGGTTCCTCCTCCTCCCTCTTTTCCCCTCCCCGCCGCCGCCACAGGTAAGGGGCACCCACGCACCTGCTTCCCCGCCTCCAGGAGCCATGGCCGGCTCGGGCATGACCTCGCCGCCGGCCTAACCCTCCTCCATGGCCTCCCCTCTGTCGTCTACTCGCTCGATAACACTGCCCCGGACCCATTCTGACGACAAGCCGCACCCAAGGATCACCAAGTCCGGCTACCTCCCCGTCGTCCTCTTCCTCCCCTGCTTCATGGACAGCGCCTTCCCACGTCGCTTCCGCTCGTCCCCGACCCTGATCGACTCCAGCAACACTCCCACGGTGAAGCCTCCTCTCCTCCCCATCTCTCTCTGGTCTCGTTGTCCGCATGTCCGTCGATCCGCGCAACCTCGAAGCCGTCCGCCATGGCCGACCAAGGGAAAGAGTTCAAGCTCGTGCCTTGCCTCTTCTGCACAGCACCCACACATCCGCAACGCGCGCGGCTCGCGTCCCAAATCCGCACGCCCGCCGCAGGTTCATAACCCCAACGGTCGTCGCTTGTGCTTGCCCTCGCCGTTGGTTGTCGCCACGCAGCCATGGCCAAGCTTGACCGTTGTTCGATAGCTCAAAAGAGCACAGGAGCACCTTGCATCACAAACAGTAAGCTAGCCCAGTGGTTCCTCCCTCGTGCACACATCCAGGAGGTCCTGGGTTCTAGTCCCAGGCGCCCCAATTTTTGCCCTATTTTTCTTTACTGTTGCACACCCACATCCGCTTCGGGCTCTGCCTACTCCTGGGCCGCTGCACAGTGCTACTTCGGGCCCGTGCATATTTTTCCCAGTCTGTGTATTTTAGCATTTTCCAGTGCATTTTTATTTACAGAAATGCCATCATTTTGATTTGTGAATAATTAAATATCCATGCATCCAAATAAAATAAGTTATATATGAAACTTGCTTAGAATTTTGTCTAGATTCATAATATCCAACTTTCATCTATGTTTAAAATGCTTAAAATGTTGTTTGGTTAAATTTGCTCCTATGCCATGTTAAAATGATTTAATTCATAACTAATTAACCGTAGCTCTGAATCTAACAAACTTTATATGTAAATGGGGTAGAAAAATGCCTAGTTTAACATGGTGGAATCACTTTGCATGTTTAACAACTATAAAATATGGTTTAGGGCAGAACAGTACCAAATCTATAATATGTTCATGAGGAGTTTCCGGATTTGTTGTTCGATGTTCCGGCCTCATTTAAACTTGCCTAGATAGGTAGTTTTATTGTGCTTCACCCTCTTGCCATGTTAATAAACATTTAATCTTGTTGGGTACATAAACGAGAGAGAACTAAATAAGTCATGTGGTGTTTTCTTCAATATGCAACTTCGTTGCATAATGAGCTCCACTTAATTTGTAGGATTGTTTGTGCATTTTGCTATGCCATGCCATGTATCATTAAACCGGACATACATCATACTTGGTTGTGCATCATGCCATGTCCATGTGTGGTTTGTTTACTATGTTGTGTGCTTCTTTCCAGTGTTTGCTTCTTCAGGTTGGTTCCGGTAACGTCGCGTTTGTGAGGACCCGTTCATCTACGTCCGTTTGTCTTCTTCATGGACTCGTTCTTCTTCCTTGCGGGATCTCAGGCAAGATGACCATACCCTCGAAATCACTTCTATCTTTGCTTGCTAGTTGCTCGCTCTTTTGCTATGCCTATGCCGCGATACCTACCACTTGCTTATCATGCCTCACACATTGTTGAGCCAAGCCTCTAACCCACCTTGTCCTAGCAAACCGTTGTTTGGCTATATTACCGCTTTGCTCAGCCCCTCTTATAGCGTTGTTAGTTGCAGGTGAAGATTGAAGTTTGTTCCTTGTTGGAATATGGAGATGTTGTTCCTTGTTGGAACCTATTTACTTGTTGGGATATCACAATATCTCTTATTTAATTAATGCATCTATATACTTGGTAAAGGGTGGAAGGATCGGCCTTATGCCTGGTGTTTTGTTCCACTCTTGCCGCCCTAGTTTCCGTCATATCGGTGTTATGTTCCCGGATTTTGCATTCCTTACGTGGTTGGGTTATAATGGGAACCCCTTGACAGTTCACCTTGAATAAAACTCCTCCAGCAATGCCCAACCTTGGTTTTACCATTTGCACTAACAACCTACCACCTTCCCTTGGGTTCTGCAGACTGAAGGGTCATCTTTATTCTAACCCTCCCGGGCCAGTGCTTTTCTGAGTGTTGGTCCGAACTAGAGTCCTGTGCAGCGCCCCCTCGGGGAAACTCGAGGTTTGGTTTTAGTTGTATGTAGAGATCATCTGAGTGTGCCCTGAGAATGAGATATGTGCAGCTCCTATCGGGATTTGTTGGCACATTCGGGCGGTGTTGCTGGATTTGTTTTGACTTGTCGAAGTGTCTTGTAGAACCGGGATACTGAGTCTGATCGGAACGTCTCGGGAGGAGGTCTATTCCTTCGTTGACCGTGAGAGCTTGTGATGGGCTAAGTTGGGACACCCCTGCAGGGATTTGAACTTTCAAAATCCGTGCCCGTGGTTATGGGTAGATGGGAATTTGTTAATGTCCGGTTGTAGAAAACCTGAAGTTGACCTTAATTAAAATGCATCAACCGCGTGTGTTGCCGTGATGGTCTCTTTCCGGCGGAGTCCGGGAACTGAATACGGTGTTGGAGTTATGCTTGATCGTAGTTTGTTTTAGGATCACTTCTTGATCATAGTTTCTCGACCATGCATTGCCTTCTCTTCTCGCTCTCATTTGCGTATGTTAGCCACCATATATGCTAGTCGCTTGCTGTAGCTCCACCTCTTACCTTACCTTACCCATAAGCTTAAATAGTCTTGATCGCGAGGGTGCGAGATTGCTGAGTCCCCATGACTCACAGATACTTCCAAACCAGCTTGCAGGTGCCGATGAGTCCGTGCAGATGACGCAACCAAGCTCATGAGGAGATCGATGAAGATCTTGTCCTTTGTGTTGTTTCGTTCTAGTTGATCAGTAGTGGAGCCTAGTTGGGGTCGATCGGGGACCTTGTCGTATTTGGGGTTCTTCTTTTATTTTGGTTCTGTAGTCGGACCTTGATTGTATTTGGATGTTGTAATGCTTTATTCATGTAATTGTGTGAAGTGGCGATTGTAAGCCAACTATGTATTCTTTTCCCTTATTGTATTACATGGGTTGTTTGCGAAGATTACCTCACTTGCGACATTGCTTTCAATGCGGTTATGCCTCTAAGTCGTGCTTTGACACGTGGGAGATATAGCCGCATCGAGGGCGTTACACCACAGTACGGACTGAAGCTCGTCGTGCCAGCCCCTGCCGCAGGCCTCCAGCTTCTTCTTGAAGGTCCTGGCCTTGAGGCCCCTCAGGACCTCCATGTTAGCACGTTCGGCCTGACCATTACTCCTGGGGTGGGCCACCGAAGCGTAGCAGATCTGCGTTCCAAGATTAGCACAGTAGGTTTTGAAGAGGCTGCTAGTAAACTGTGAACCGTTATCTGTGATGATGCGGTTGGGGACCCCGAAGCGGCTTACGAGGCCCTTGATGAACTTGACAGCATAGCCGGCTGGGATGGTACAGACGTCTTGAAGGCATTGATGGCCTGGTGAGGTGACGTGCGCGGGGCGTGCCGCGAGCCAGAGCTCGACCGCTCAGATTTTGTCGACATGGCAGGGACGGACCCATGCACCAGCGTCGTGCCTGGTTCTGTAGACGAAGCAGAGTTGGTGCAGTTGAAGGCATGCGTCGAAGAAATGACTCCTCATGAGCTACCGGAGCCCCGAGCCTCGGGAGGCTCTACGGGCTTAGGAGGCTCCCTGAAGACCGTCTCCGTTTCCTCTAGGACGGCGCGGTACCTGGCCTCTTGAGCCGCCAGGTCACGCCGCATGTTGCGCTGATAGGCCGACGCCACGCCTGGCAAGGCGAGGGGCATGCAAACGTAGCTGTGCGGCGGGACCTTGCAACGGCCCACACGCGAAGGCCAGAAGCGCTCCTTAGACGTGGCCCTTTTGAGCCCTAGGATGTCTATGCAAACACGCAGCCCAGCACCCTCACCTGGGTGGTGAGCTGCGCCCTATGAGTGGCTGTCGCTGCGCATGGCTCTTGCGTCTTGCAGTTCCTCTGTGGTCTTGGCAATGAACTCCTGAGTGGTGGGCACCCCTTGCCCTGTGTTCTCCTGAGGAAAATGTGCCGCATAGCGCGCCTCCAAGTGGTGCCCAAGCGCCTCCCTCGTGAGGTTGGCAAGGCCTGAGGCCCTCCAAAAGAGAGCCCCTGAGCCTTGCCCGAGGAGGGCGCTGGGCGTGCCTTCCTATGCGATGGAGGGAGGCGCCCCTGGGACGGACGCTGATCCTGATGAGGTTCCTGCCACGACACCATCCTCCTGATGTCCTGCGCGGCGCAGCTGCTTCTTCTTGGGGATGGCCTCCGGAGGGCCCTCACTTCTGCTGCCGGGGTCGTCGATTGCTGCAGCTTGGAAGGCACGCTCGAGGGAGCACACCGCATCCCTTTCTTCACACGGGACCGTGATGACCCCGCCGCTGCCAGGCATCTTGAGGATGTTGTAGCTGTGGTGGGTGACCGCCATGAACTTGGCCAGGCCGGATACCCGAGGATGGCGTTGTACGGCAGGCGGATGTGCGCGATGTCGAAGTCGATGAGCTCGATGCGGTAGTTGTCACGCGTGCCGAAGGTGACAGGCAGGTGGACCTGCCCTATCGGTGTGGTGGAGCCGTCGGTCACTCCTGATAAAGGTTTGGTAGGCTGGAGCTGCTCATATGGCACTTGGAGGTTGTCGAATGTGTTGACGGACAGAACGTTGAGTCCTGCACCGCCGTCGATGAGGGTCTTTGTAACCTGCACATTGATGATGACTGGGGAACACAACATCAGGAGGACACCGGCGGTGGCCGCGCACTTGAGCTGATCTGCCGAGTTGAAAGTGATGGCGTACTGGGACCACTTGAGCGGGTGCGCAGCCTCAAGCTTGGGGAGCACCGCGTTCACCTCACGAGCGAACCGTTTGAAGATGCGCTGACAGGCTGGGGCCTGGGCGCCGCCCAAGATGCAGGCGATTGCACGCGCCTCCTGGAAGCCCCCAGCCCCCTCGTCCTGATGATGATCATCGTTCTTTCTTGGTGGCGGTAGCGGGGGAAGACCGGCGTTGCTTTGGGGGCGATCCTCATGAGGCTGATCCCTCCAGGCCTCCTCACGAGGATGGTCCTGCCAGCGGTCCTCACGAGGCCTATCGCGCCATTCCTGGCGCGGGCCACGGTCGTCCCTGCGTCCGCCTCCACGTCCTCCTCCATGGCTGTAGCCCTGGTAGCTGCGCTCGGGGCGTCGACCGTAGCGTCCTTCTCGTATGGCTCTAAGCTCTTGGTAGTCGCTGGTGTTGTGGGTGTTCAGGTTGTGGAAGGCGCAGAATGGTCGGCTATTCTTAAATGACTCGGGTTGAACCCTGCCCCGTTTGGTGTTGGGCTCCGCTGCTAGCACCGCTGCTTCCTTGCGCTTCACGTCCTTGGCCTTGGCTTTCTTCTCCTCTGTGCCCGCGGCTGGCAGGTCAAGGAGAGAGAGGCGCCCCTCCTCAGCTCTTGTGCACTTGGTCGCCAGGTTGAACAACTCCTGAGATGTGTAGAGCTCCTCGTGGATAGCGAGCTCTTCCTTCATCTTGACGTCACAGACGCCGTTGGAGAACGCAGAGATGATGGCCTCATCCGTGACCTTGGGGATCTTGAGGCGGGTGTTGTTGAAGCGCTGGATGTACTTTTGGAGGGTCTCCCCTGGTTGTTGCTTGATGCGGCATAGGTCGCCCGCGGCCGGCGGGCGGTCGCGAGTGCCCTGGAAGTTGGCGACGAAGCGGTCGCGCATCTCGTCCCAGAAGGAGATCGAGCCGTGCTGCAGGTTCAGGAGCAAGGAGCGGGCCCTGTCCTTGAGAGCCATGGGAAATCAGTTTGCCATGACTTTCTCGTCGCCGTTGGCTGCTTTGATGTTTAGCTCGCAGAGCTGCAGGAACTCTGCGGGGTCGGCGGTGCCATCGTAGCGAGGAGGCAGATCCGGTTTGAACTTGCCTGGCCAGGCGACGCTGCCTAGCTCGGTGGTGAAGGTGCGGCAGCCGGCCGTGGTTACTGGTGCCCGCTTTGGAGGTCGAGCCTGGTCTTGATGAGGCCCGCGCGGCGCCGCTGCGGGCGGTGCGCGGTCTTGACGAGGCGGTGGCGGGAAGCGCGGGTGCAGCTCCTCGCGGCCGAGGGATATCTTGGCAGCTTCTCTCTTGGCGCGCGGGCACCGGGCGTGGCGGATCACACCACGGGGCCGCACGCCTTGGTGCCAAGGCACAGTCTTTGAGCTGGGGTGGTGGAGGCACACCTCGGGCCTCGTCGCACGTGACCGGATGAGGGTGAGGCAGAGAGTGGGACGGCGCCGGGGAGCCCCTTGCGGCGCGGACGAGCTCGATGACGCGATCGAGCCACTCCTCGTAGAGGTCGTCGACTGAGCGGTAGCGCAGGAGTTCGTTTGCGGCGAGGAGTGCGGCCCGCGCCTCCATGGGAGCGCGGCGCACATGGGACGAAGAACCGACCGGGGTCAGCGATGGAGTGGCGGTGCGGCCGTCCTGCCGTACCGAAGGATGCAGCGAAGACGCTTGCTGCTCGTTCCCCATCGGGCCGGTGGCAGCGGGAGACGGAGAACGACAAGGTGGCCCACCGATGGGGGCCGTCTGAGCAACACGGGCGGTGAGGGCAGCCCGACGCTCAGCTCGAGCACGGCGAGCGTCCGCCGATGGAGCGACAAACTGATGGAAGGGAAGCTACGGGGCACCCCTACCTGGCGCGCCAAATGTCGGATGTGGGGTTCCGGCAAACCCTTAAGGTTCGAACACTGGGGTGCACGCGAAGTCTTTTCGTCCCACCGATCTACACCCTAGCTTGCTAAGATCTCGCGGACGAACTCGACGAACTCACAACACAGAAAGACACAAGATTTATACTGGTTCGGGCCACCGTTGTGGTGTAATACCCTAGTTCAGTGTGGTGGTAGTGGATTGCCTCTTGGGCTGATGATGAACAATACAAGGGGAGGAACAGCCTCCTCGTGTTGAGGTGTTCTTGTGCTTGGCTAACTTGTGTGGGTAAGCGCTGGATGAACTGCTCGACCCCCTACTGTGGTGGCTAGCTCTACTTATATAGGCCCTGGTCCTCTCCCCAAATATTGAGCGGGAAGGGAGCCAACAACGGCGGGCAAATTTTAAGGGGGACAGCTAGTACAAGCCATCCTGACAAAGGTGGTCTCCGCTTGGTAAAGGCTCTGGTGGTGACACCGTCTTGGGCTCGACGATGACCTCCGTCTTGCCATCCTTCTAGTCTTGGTCTTGTTGCACCGATATGGCAACCTTTTCCTAATGCCTCGGTACTCCTCGCCTGCGCTGGCCTCCTTAGCACCAAAAAGGAAACAAGGACGCTGCGCGCGCTGGCGCTTGCCTGGCGCCTGCCTGGTGTTGATCGTCATGGCTCACCTCATGAGTCCTCCTGAGGTTCGCCTCGCCTTGATATCTCCGCTCCTCATGAGCCTGCCCGACTAGGCCACTCCAGAGGGGGTCTCGTGTCGTCCGCCTCGCGAGGCTTGGACCCTCGTGAGGGTCTTGGATGCCTTGTTGATGAAAATGGGCCGTACGGCCTGCTGGCTTAGACACGCCGCAGGCCGCAGTAGGCAAGTCTGGGGACCCTCGTTCTCAGAACACCGACAATCTCCGCCTCTCCATGTTTCCAACACGATAAAATTGCAAGAAACTGTTTATACTATGCATTGACCTTTACTATGTGTGCATGAATTGTTCTTTTATGACATGCTGATGCATAGGAAGAGAGTTAGATTTCGTCATTGCTTGATATATGTTGCTTTGTGCTCACTACTAAATCACAAATCATTGTTAATTAAAATTGGCTTTGATATACCGTGGGATCCGGGTGGATCCATTACTTGAGCACTATATGCTAGCTTAATGGCTTTAAAAAAAGCGCTGCCAGGGAGACAACCCAGAAGTTTTAGAGAGTCATTTATTTCTATTGAGTGTTTTTATAAATTTTAAAAACAAAAAATATAGAGGGGAACCCAAAACTTTTCAAAAAGGAAAGTGAAAGTGAGAAAGACAAGCATTGTTGAAGTGGGGGAGCTCCTTGAACTTTATTCATGCTCACGGAAACTTTGTGAATCTTAATTACACAAATTTTTCAACAAAAATAATTACCCCCTTCTACAATTCTATTGTATTATAAAAATAATGTGCCGAGGTTTGCCTTTAGGATGTTTAGATTGCTTGTTGGTTTGTGCGGTGCAAGACAGAAAATTTGGCTGTAGTGCGCGATTTTACATTTTTTACTGGAACGTCAAACGGATCTGAAACTTTTTGCACTGTCTTTCTATACAAATTTTTTATTTTTTCTAATTATTTCAGAATTTTTGGAGTACCATAGGTATGGCAAATGTTCAGATTACTACAGACTGTCCTGTTTAAGACAGATTCTGTTTTTGATGCATAGTTTGCTTGTTTTGATGAAACTATCAATTTCTATCAGTTGATTAAGCCATGGAAAATTTATATTACAGTATCTAAAATGCAAAAACAAAATATTAATTGGTTTGCAACAGTACTTAGAGTAGTGATTTGCTTTATTATACTAACGGATCTTACCGAGTTTTCTGTTGAGTTTTGTGTGGATGAAGTGTTCGAAGATCGAGGAGGTCTCGATGTGAGTAGAAGGAGGAGAGGCAATAGCTCAAGCTTGGGGATTACCAAGGCACCCCAAGTAAATATTCAAGGATACTCAAGTGTTGAATCTTGGGGATTGACGGTGTCCTGGACTAGGGGTACTCACCACGTCATCTCCCGATCTGTTAGATTGGGCCGAGGACCCCCATGGCCGTATACTCATGGGCCAGTTCGGACAGCTGCCGCATACATGGAAGATTCCACAAGACTTGATGATCAAGACAAGGACTCCTCCCCACCGGCATATTCGGCTAGGACTCTTGTTATCCTAGGCCTCTGGTGCATTATATAAACCGAGGCCAGGCTAGTCGATAGATATATATACATACAATCATACCAAAGGCTAGCTTATAGGGTTTAGCCTCTCCGATCTCGTGGTAGATCTATTCTTGTACTACCCATATCATCAATATTAATCAAGCAGGATGTAGGGTTTTACCTCCATCAAGAGGGCCCGAACCTGGATAAAATATTGTGTCCCCTGCCTCCTGTTACCATCCACCTTAGACGCACAATTCGGGACCCCTACCTGAGATCCGCCGGTTTTGGCACCGACATTGGTGCTTTCATTGAGAGTTCCACTGTGTGATCGGCAAAAGGATCGATGGCTCGTCTGCAGGTCAACTGTGATGCCGGCATCTTCGTCGCCGGCTCGACTGGTCACCTTGGCTCGACCGAGGGCCGTGCTCCATCTCCGATCGTCATGTTCGGACGAGGGCCTTCATCAACATCAACTCCGATATCTATCAAGATCATGGAGGAATCATCCATGGAGCTCGGGGGCTCAACGTCAACATTGCCCTCGGGCGACCGTGCTGTTTTTCCGAACAGCAAACTTGTATCCGCTGCCACCACCTTCTAGAGCATCGCTTTGACGATCCCTTTGGTGGAATTGTGTGGAATTGAGTCTACAACAAGCATGCAAAATTTCGTCGAGTTCCGATGGAGGAATCTCTGGCAATCTACGATATACCGGAGCCCTGTCAAATCTGGACGGGAATCTGCACGAGCTTAGGGCGTGCTGTCCAGAGCCTAGCTCGGAGGTCCTTTGGAAAATCCAACCGTTCATCTAGTGCAGAATTCCCATATCTACCACCCTTCCAAATTTCAGCTCGATCCGACCGTCCAAACTCTGGGAACCTTCCGATTAGTGCATCACTTTTCGGATCTGTTTTCTACGCGAAAACGAATCCGTCCTGAGTTCATCATTTTTATGAACGGGATTTCGGACATCCTTTTTGAAGGAAGTTTTGTATGGGGTGTTGTGTTTTCTTCCCGAACACATCCCACTAACTTTAAAATCTTTTGAACATAATCTTCAACATCATGCTGGTGTCAAACCAGTTCGGCAATATTGCTCCACGGCTGTCGACCTGCGCTAGACACGTCGTCACTTTGTTGAGCCGATCTCAACTTCTTCGGATCATCATCTCGGCAAGCCGAACAAGAGTCCGGCATCGCGAAGGATAAATCATCACCAGCATTGCCGCCCCACGGATTACATGGAGCGGGCATACCGGCATCGCCGCACGGTCACTTCATCAAGCCGGCATCGACCACGTCACGACCTGCATCGGCAGGGCCATACTGTTGCTTCTTCAAGCCGCTATCCATCATGCCAACCTACTTCGACTCATCGGCTGACATCGAGGCTTCAACATCTCGGCTGGACCGGGGGCTTCGCCATATCTTCATCAACCCATACTCCGGAGACTTCGGCGTCACTAGCTGACCAGCTCCGTCATGATAGCTGTACCGAGGGCTTTGCCTCGGCAAGCCAACTTTTGCCAGCATCGCCATACCGTCGCTTTATCGCCCATCAGGCAATGGGTGTGCGGATCGAGTCCCAATTTTGGGAATCACCTTTCTTCGGATTGCTACAACAAATAAACCAGATGCTATTAATACTAGTATTTTTGGCTTGTTTGGGTTTATTTTTCCCAAGGAATTATTATTCTGGTTTGTCCATCATCTGTACACAGGTCTATCAAATGATGGCCGCATTAACGATGGTCGCGTGGTGGTTCGTTCAGTTTCCGTACATAGTCCGGAGAACGCCGCATCCGGAACTCGGACCGACCTGTGAATTCAGGCTTTGCCACGCCTTTACCGCATCACGCCGACGCCCTGCATCGACATTGACTTCGGCGCTAGGCCATATTTCTTTTATTACTCACTTTGCATAAATTATTTATTATGCAACGATTTTTTCTAATTATCATTATTAGTATTATCTCCGGTTTGCACTATTTTTTGTGCACAGGAAAATGATCCGGGGACTTCGGCATCACTTCGGCGTCTCGAGCTCTCCGCTCCGCCACCTCGATACCGGCTTGGGGGATGGAACCTTGTCCCGCATCAAGTTCGGACCGCGTCATCAATGCCGAACACATTAACCAGCTAAGTCGCTTTCATGCTCAAAGTTGTAATTTTTAACTTGTGTTCGGTTCGACCAAGCATTATACTTTTTTGGAAAAAAGTTGCTTGTAAAATTTTTTCTTGTCCAAATTTTGTTTATGACACACATATTCAAATACCCCGTTTATTTCGGGGCTTCCTTTATGAAGCTTTTCCTCTTGCATATGATTATACTTGTACGGCTTCGTTCCTTGTTCATGTATTACGCCACAATATGCACCATATTAACTTAAGCGATTTGCAACCTGGGTTTCCTGGCTCCTGTGCTTACCCCTACATCCCCGATTGTTCGGCTAGGGAGTAAAGGGAGCACCTCTGCGATTGTCACGACCGGGTCCTCCGAGCTCTGACCTCAGACTGGGTGAAGCCGAAAGCTAGCGCTCTTATTGTTTTCAATCATGGTCGGCACACAACGGAACTCATGAGTACAAAAAATCTATTGCACAAATCTCATAGTAATAATGATCACCGAAGAAAGGTATCGGTGGGGGTACTATTTTCTTCGAAGATGCTTCTTACACTTCGTCTGTAATATAGCATAAGTTCCCTGAGCGCACTTTGTCTGTTACAGCCTTATGGCCCGGTTGCCTGGTTATCGGAAACACTGTCGATATTCTCGACAGGTGGAGTACATAACACTTTTCGGTCCTTGACCGAAGAGGGAGAAGCCGACGGTCGGTTAAGACGCGTTTAAAGTTCGGTTGAACAAAGATATGATATAAGTACTTCGGTACATACAATCATTATACATAAAACCTTTTACCCAAGTCACTTGGGGGCTCTTAAAATTTATATGAGCTATTTTATAGTAAATGTGTTTTGTTCTTGGTCGTTGCAAAGTCTTTTTCTATCGCTCCTTTTTCGACGTGAGTGTGTGGTCAATAGCCAGATAACCCATTTTCTCTCTAGTGACCGCTCGAGTTTAGTTCGCTAAACTGGTCTAACGAGAAGCACTCCGCCTTCGGGATAGGAGGCTGCAGCCGTAGGCTGACCCGCTTGAAATCTTGAGATCGGATGTGTAATGTTAAAGCACAACAGAAGACTCTTTTTTTCTAAGACCAATTTTCGGATTGGCACTGAACACTTGATCTTGTTCGGACATCAAGTTTTTACTGACGTTTTTTGGTTTTCCAAGCTCATGGCACTTTTAAACTATTTGTGTGTTTTCAGCACAAGTCTCGCAGTGCAATGCCGGACACCTTTATAGATTCGGCAAAAATATTCTCAGATATTGCTATATATGCATCGATTTCGAATTGTGTCTTCGGTCAATAGTTGGGTTGCCCGGCTCCTGCACTTGCTTCCTACGTTCCGCTTTGTTCGGCTAGGCATGCAAAGGGAGAACCACTGCGATTGTGCTTCCAGCTCACATGGTTAAGCACCTCAGTGGAGAAAGCCGAAAACTGACTGTCACAATAAGCGTAAACTGGTCAGCGATCTGATGACTGTGCTAAAATGACGGGCCACTCATAACAATGGCCGAAGTGTTTACGGCTTGACCTCGACTGTCGCCGAACACTATCGGGGGCTATTAACTGGCCTCCCAAACAAAATCCTCAATAGTTTGCTCTTACATTAGAGCTGAGGTATCATGATCATGCTTAGCATGACAACCCAAAGAAACGAACCGATAGCGGGACTATTTTCTTTGGAAGACATTTCTTATGTTAAACAGTAATATAACATATCTCTCTGCGTACCTTTGTTTATAAAATCGTATGGCTAGATTGCTTTGTTTGTCGTAAATCTTTGCCCTCATAAAGGCTTTATAAAGTAGGACAAACACTCCTCGGCTACTGGCTGAGGAGGTGGAAGCCGATGGTCGGTCAACAAAGTTTTGTACAATGCGGATCCGAGCATTAATGACATAAAGTACTTGGATACATAGAGTCATTACACATAATTTGTGATTTTACTATGGATATTGATCCTTAATTCGGCCACCCGTGCCCGCATTAAGACTCGGGGGCTACTGGGCTTCGGGCTTATTATTTAAAAACATTAAAGGGGCACATCGATCCCCTGATCTGGTGTTGCCACCCGACCAGTGTCTCGGGGGCTACTTCATTGCCTATCCAATGCAGAAAATTTTAAGTGCAAAACAGTTTCCGAGGAGATTTTGATCCTCAAGTTGGTCGGCCGCACCCAACCTGAGTCTCGAGGACTGAGCACTCCGCTTTTTGTGTCCCGAAGTATCCTGCCGAGCTAGGACTTGATCCTCAGGCCGATTTTACAAATCAACCTGAGTCTCAGCGGCTACTGGGATCAACGGTCTTACGTCATCCTTCAGGTGCATCTCAGGTTTTAAACCGATACACACCTTGAGGGCTACTGGCTATATATCTCGGCAGATAATAAATTGCACCAATAAAAAATATTGACAAAAAATCGGCCCACAGTCGGGGTGGTGCACCACCTCGGAAGCAGGCCGGCATAAAGCTCGGGCGCTAGCGGCTGGCTCCATAGAGGGCATTTCCGGCATTAAGCTCGGCTAAACTCCTTCAAACTTTTTGAACCAAGGTGATTTATGATAGTCCGGCGTTGGAGCTCGGATACATTCCAGCGTTGGAGCTCGGAAAGCGGTCCAGCATTGGTGCTCGGCTGCAAAAGATACCTCGAATGCAGTCCGGCGTTGGAGCTCGGATGCAAGAGGACGTTGCCGCCCGGGAACAACTTCAAACCCGAGGTGTGGCATAAAAATAACAAGGCATTGATAAAGGCCGGAAACTTAAAGGGGCTCCTTGGATACCCGACGTGTAAACTCACTGAATGCATTTCGGAGATCCTCAAGATCGAAGATGAGAAGATTTGTTGAACCAGTTTTCAAGACCGACAACCGAAGATGAAGAATAGTTCGGAAGAATCAAGGAGCGTCCCTAACTTGAAGACCGGTTCAGGGGGCTACTGACGGTGTCCTGGACTAGGGGGTACTCACCACATCATCTCCCGATCTGTTAGATTGGGCCGAGGACCCCCATGGCCATATACTCATGGGCCAGTTCGGACAGCTGCCGCATACATGGAAGATTCCACAAGACTTGGTGATCAAGACAAGGAGTACTCCCCACCGGCATTTCGGCTAGGACTCTTGTTATCCTAGGCCTCTGGTGCATTATATAAACCGAGGCCAGGCTAGTCGATAGATATATACATACAATCATACCATAGGCTAGCTTCTAGGGTTTAGCCTCTCCGGTCTCGTGGTAGATCTACTCTTGTACTACCCATATCATCAATATTAATCAAGCAGGTCGTAGGGTTTTACCTCCATCAAGAGGGCCCGAACCTGGGTAAAATATTGTGTCCCCTGCCTCCTGTTACCATCCGCCTTAGATGCACAGTTCGGGACCCCCTACCCAGGATCCGCCGGTTTTGACACCGACAGGGATGCCCTGGAAGGCATCCCATATTTCTTCAACAAGTATCGGTATGTTTTCGGATTCGTTTCGTTCATGCGATATGTGCAAATCTTGGAGCGTCTTTTGCATTTAGTTTTCACTTTTCTTTTATGCACCATGCTGGTATGAGATAGTCCATGATTGATTTATAGAGTGCTCTTTGCACTTTACTTATATCTTTTGAGTATGGCTTTATAGAATGCTTCATGTGCTTCACTTATATCATTTGAAGTTTGGATTGCATGTTTCTCTTCACATAGAAAACCGCCATTTGTAGAATGCTCTTTTGCTTCACTTATATTTGTTAGAGCGTGGGCATATCTTTTGTAGAAAGAATTAAACTCTCTTGCTTCACTTATATCTATTTAGAGAGATGACAGGAACTGGACATTCACATGGTTAGTCCTAAAATCCTACATAAAACTTGTAGATCACTGAATATGATATGTTTGATTCCTTGCAATAGTTTTGCGATATAAAGATGGTGATATTAGAGTCATGCTAGTGGGTAGTTGTGGATTGTAGAAATACTTGTGTTGAAGTTTGTGATTCCGGTAGCATGCACGTATGCTGAACCGTTATGTGATGAAGTCGGAGCATGATTTATTTATTGATTGTCTTCCTTATGAGTGGCAGTCGGGGACGAGCGATGGTCTTTTCCTACCAATCTATCCCCCTAGGATGATGTGCGTAGTACTTTGTTTCAATAGCTAATAGACTTTTGCAATAAGTATGTGAGTTCTTTATGACTAATGTTTGAGTCCATGGATTATACGCACTCTCACCCTTCCATCATTGCTAGCCTCTTCGGTACTATGCATTGCCCTTTCTCACCTCGAGAGTAGGTGCAAACTTCGCCGATGCATCTAAACCCCGTGATATGATACGCTCTATCGAACATAAGCCTCCTTATATCTTCCTCAAAATAGCCACCATACCTACCTATCATGGCATTTCCATAGTCATTCCAAGATATATAGCCATGCAACTTCTATCATCATCATATACATGACTTGAGCATTCATTGTCATATTGCTTTGCATGATTGTAAGATAGCTACCATGATATTTTTATGGCTTGTCCATTTTTTGATATCTTTGCTACGCTAGATCATTGCACATCCCAGTACACCACTGGAGGCATTCATATAGAGTCATATCTTTGTTCTAGTATTGAGTTGTAAGTAAATAAAAGTGTGATGCTCATCATTATTAGAACATTGTCCCAGGTGAGGTTATCAAAATAAAAGAGGCCAAAGAAGCCCAAATAAAAAAAGATGCCAAAGAAGCCCACCAAAAAAAGAGAAAAAAATAAAAAAAAATGAGAGAAAAGAGAGAAGGGACAATGTTACTATCCTTTTACCACACTTGTGCTTCAGAGTAGCACCATGTTCTTCATATAGAGAGTCTCTTGAGTTATCACTTTCATATACTAGTGAGAATTTTCATTATAGAACTTGGCTTGTATATTCCAACGATAGGCTTCCTTAAATGCCGTAGGTCTTCATGAGCAAGCAAGTTGGATGCACACCCACTTAGTTTTCAGTTTGAGCTTTCATACACTTATAGCTCTTAGTGCATCCGTTGCATGGCAATCCCTACTCCTCGCATTGACCTCAATTGATGGGCATCTCCATAGCCCATTGATTAGCCGCATCAATGTGATACTTTATTCCTTTTTGTCTTCTCCACACAACCTCTATCATCATATTCTATTCCACCTATATCCATGGCTCACGCTCATGTATTGCGTGAAAGTTGAAAAGGTTTGAGAACATCAAAAGTATGAAACAATTGCTTGGCTTGTCATCGGGGTTGTGCATGATTTGAATATTTTATGTGGTGAAGATGGAGCATATCCAGACCATATGATTTTGTAGGGATAACTTTCTTTGGCCATGTTATTTTGAAAAGACATGATTGCTTTATTAGTATGCTTGAAGAATTATTGTCTTAATGTCAAATGATAGACTATTGCTTTGAATCACTCGTGTCTTAATATTCATGCCATGATTAGATTACATGATCAAGATTATGCTAGCTAGCATTCCACATCAAAAATTATCTTTTTTATCATTTACCTACTCAAGGACGAGAAGGAATTAAGCTTGGGGATGCTGATATGTCTCCGTTGTATCTATAATTTTTTATTGTTCCATGACAATATTCTACAACTTTCATATACTTTTGGCAACTTTTTATAATATTTTTGGGACTAACATATTGATCCAGTGCCCAGTGTCAGTTCCTGTTTGTTGCATGTTTTTTGTTTCATAGAAAATCCATATCAAACGGAGTCCAAATGGGATAAAAACTAACGGAGATTTTTTGGAATATATGTGATTTTTGGGAAGAAGAATCAACGCGAGACGATGCCCGAGGGGGCCACGAGGTAGGGGGGAGCACCCCAGGGGGTTAGGCGCGCCCTGGGCTGTCATGGCCACCCTGTAAGGCGGTTTGTGCCCTTCTTTCGCCGCAAGAAAGCTAATATCCGGATAAAAATCGTGTCCAAATTTCAGCCCAATCGGAGTTACGGATCTCCGGGAATTTATGAAATGGTGAAAGGGCAGAATCTGGGAACGCAGAAACAGAGAGACAAATCCAATCTCGGAGGGGCTCCCCTCCCATGCCATGGAGGCCATGGACCAGAGGGGAAACCCTTCTCCCATCTAGGGAGAAGGTCAAGGAAGAAGAAGAAGAAGAAGAAGAAGAAAAAGGAGGAGGAGGGCTCTCTCCCCTCTCTCCATGTGGCGCCGGAACGCCGCCGAGGCCATCATCGTCACCGCAATCTACACCAACACCTCCGTCATCTTCACCAACTTCTTCATCACCTTCCCCCATCTATCTATAGCGGTCCACTCTCCCTCAATCCGATGTACCCTCTACTTGAACATGGTGCTTTATGCTTCATATTATTATCCAATGATGTTGAGGGAGTCCTGGATTAGGGGGTATCCGGATAGCCGGACTATATCCTTTGGCCGGACTGTTGGACTATGAAGATACAAGATTGAAGACTTTGTCCCGTGTCCGGATGGGACTCTCCTTGGCGTGGAAGGCAAGCTTCGCAGTACGGATATGTAGATCTCCTTCCTTGTAACCGACTCTGTGTAACCCTAGCCCCCTCCGGTGTCTATATATAAACCGGAGGGTTTAGTCCGTAGGACCAAGAACAATAATCATACCATAGGCTAGATTCTAGTGTTTAGCCTCTTTGATCTCGTGGTAGATCAACTCTTGTAATACTCATATCATCAAGGTCAATCAAGTAGGAGTAGGGTTTTACCTCCATTGAGAGGGCCCGAACCTGGGTAAAAACATCGTGTCCCACGTCTCCTGTTACCATCCGCCTAGACGCATAGTTCGGGACCCCCTACTCGAGATCCGCCGGTTTTGACACCGACATTGGTGCTTTCATTGAGAGTTCCTCTGTGTCATCATCGTTAGGCTGGATGGCTCCTTCAATCATCGATAGCGATGCAGTCCGGGGTGAGACTTTTCTCCTCGGACGGATCTTTGTATCCGGCGGCTCCGCACTGCGGGCCAACTCGCTTGGCCATCTGGAGCAGATCGAGAGTTACGCCCCTGGCCACCAGGTCAGGTTTGGAAGCTTAAACTACACGGCCGACATCCACGGAGACTTGATCTTTCACGGATTCGAGCCCCTGCCGAGTGCGCCGCACGGTCACGATGAGCATGATTTAGCTCTACCATCGGACAGTGTTTAGGAGACCGCACTGGCAACCGCTCCGACCCTCAATTCGGAGCCAATTGCGCCATCCATGGACGGGTGGATAGACCCCGCCACGGAGGTCGCATTCTCAGTGGCGATCGAGCCGAGTATCGACCTTACCCTTCACGGGAGCTGTGACGTCGAACTGCCAGATTCTTCCCCGGCCACGGACTCCGAACCGCCTACGCCCGTGCCTATCAAATCCAACTAGGCGCCGATCATGGAGTTCACCTCCGCGGATATCCTTCAGCACTCGCCCTTTGGTGACATACTGAACTCATTAAGGTCTCTCTCCTTGTTAGGAGAGTCCTGGCCGAACTATGGCCGGCCAGATCGGGATGCGGACGACGAAGAAATTTGCCGCCCACCCACCACCCACTTAGTAGCCACTACCGATGATTTGACCGACATGCTCGCCTTCGACTCCGAAGACATCGACGGTATGGACGACGATGCAGGAGACAAACAGGAGCCACTGCCCACAGGGCACTGGACGCCCACTTCATCATATGATGTATACATGGTGGACACACCCAAAGAAAGCAACGACGAGGAACGGAAGGGCGCAGCGAAGGATCGATCCCTCGAGAAGCAGTCAAAGCAGTGGCGTAAGTGCCGCTCCAAATCCCACCTCGGCAGAAACAGCGATCATATAGACCCAGCGATAGAGTAGGGTGAGCCAGCGGACGACGAACACGGCATTGAACCACCGTCCGACCACGACAACACGGAGAATCAAACCAAACAACCCGTCTCCGGCGAAGATAGTAGTCCGGATGACATCACACCGGACAGGCACCCAGAGCAACAGAATCCCCATCAAAGGCTTGTTGCCATTGTGAGGAGTCTGAAAAAGCAGAAGCAAAGGCTCAGGGTTGCACAAGACATACTCAAAATTAGATGGAGTGAAGTACTCAACACCGCAGCAAAGTACGGCGGCAGTCGCCACACAAAGAGCTACCCGAAGCGAAAGCTGCTACCTGAATTCGATGATGAGGCCTTAGAGCCCCCGCAATCAAAAAACAAAACAGCCACCCGGTCGGATAGACGACCTCGTGGCCAACATAGAGTGGCAAACGACGCCGCACACAAGCCAGTAAGCGATCCACGTGAGGACGCGCATCAAAAGGACGATGCAACCAGATCCATCTACGGGCCAAGCAAGCGCGCTCCAGCAAGCAATGCAACACAACAAAAATCCGAACACCACGGTACACCCAAATACAAGGGTGCCGCACACCCCTATGTTTCACCGATGAGGTGTTGGACCATGGATTTCCAGAGGGATTCAAACCCGTAAACATAGAGGCGTACGATGGAACGACAGACCCTGGGGTCTGGATTGAGGACTACATCCTCCATATCCACATGGCTCGAGGAGACGATCTCCATGCCATCAAGTACTTACCCCTCAAGCTCAAAGGACCAGCTCGGCACTGGCTTAAAAGCCTTCCCGAAAACTCCATTGGAAGCTGGGAAGAGCTCGAAGACGCTTTTCGGGCAAATTTTCAAGGGACCTATGTCCGACCACCGGATGCAGGCGATTTAAGTCATATAACTCAGCAGCCCGGAGAGTCAGCCCGAAAGCTTTGGAACAGGTTTCTCACTAAAAAGAACCAAATAGTCGACTGTCCGGACGCCGAAGCCTTATCAGCTTTCAAGCACAACGTTCGAGACGAATGGCTTGCCAGACACCTCGGCCAAGAAAAGCCGAGAACAATGGCAGCATTAACAAGCCTCATGACCCGCTTTTGCGCGGGCGAGGACAGCTGGTTAGCCCAATGCAGCACCAGCGACCCAAGTACATCCGAAGTCAGGGACGGAAACGGGAAGCCACGGCACAGCAAAAACAAGCGCCGGAATAAAGAAGACAGCCCGAAGAGCATGGCGGTAAATGCCGGATTCAGAAGCTCTTGGCTAGGTCAGCAAAAGCTGCCCTCCAAAGGCAACAGAGAGGAACTGTCCAGCCTGAACAAGATTCTGGACAAACTATGTCAGATCCACAGCACCCCCGATAAACCTGCAAATCATACCCATAGAGAATGTTGGGTCTTCAAGCAGTCCGGCAAACTCAACGCCAAACACAAGGGGCATGATACACCAAGCGAAGACGAGGACGAGCCTCGCAAGCAAAGCACTAGGGAACAGAAGAAATTCCCACCAGAAGTCAAAACAGTAAATGTGTTACACATGATGAAGGGGAGAACCAAAGCAGCACTCCTAGAGACACATGCCCCAGGGCCTATCACCGCGGAGTTCTGCTACTGGTCGGCGAAACTGATCACCTTTGACCATCGGGATTACTCGGCAAGTATCCGGCATGTAGGATGGGCTGCCTTGGTGTTAGACCCGATAATTGACGGATACCACTTCACACGAGTCCTGATGGACGGCGGAAGTAGTTTAAACCTGATATATCAGGACACAGTCCGCAAAATGGGGATAGACCCAACAAAAATCAGCCATAGCAATACTACCTTTAAAGGAGTAACGCCAGGCCCAGAAGCCCATTGTACGGGCTCCCTGCTACTAGAGGTTATATTCGGCTTTCCCGATAACTTCCGCAGCAAAAAGTTAACCTTCCACATCGCTCCGTTCCAAAGTGGCTATCAAGCACTACTTGGACGCGAAGCTTTCGCTCGCTTTAACGCAATGCCGCATTACGCTTCTCTCATGCTTCAGATGCCCGGTCCACGTGGCATCATTACAGTAAATGGAAATATTGAGCGCTCCTTGCGCGTGGAAGACCGTGCGGCAGCCTTGGCAGATGCACACTAGACGGCCTCACCAACTAGAGCATCTGACAGGTCGTTAAGACCACGGACACGGTTAGACAAGTCCGGTGTAACTATATATAATTGATACAGGTTTGATGGCTATACCCCTACAACAATACAAGGGGCTCAACGCGTGTGAACAAGTGACAATTAGGCTCAACTTTACTCATCTGAAACTATACATGGTTTATTTAGTATAACCTACCTTTTGCACGACAACTTTTCAACTAAGTTCCTCTCTTTTTCAGATGACCATCGTGCTACACCCGTCCAGGATACGGCACAACGGAGACACAGGCGCAGACGTGCAGCAGGGACCCGTTCCAAGGATTCTTTCTAGATTAAGACCCTGCGTAAACCTTTTTTACTGTCTCTTGTTGATACACATCCCCCGAATTCTCAGTACAATTGAGAAGGATGCCGACGTATTGGCATGTGGCCACGTCAAAATATTGCACGTACCTGGACACCAGGGGCTTATTACAAAGGGCACTGTTTAGCCTGGTTTACATCATAAAGACTGAATACCTTAGGGAGTGTTCGGCGTCGCGAGTTTGGCCTTATATGCATCAACTCCGAATCATGTCTTTGGTCAAATGTTGGGTTTGCCCGGCTCCTGTGTTTTGCTGCCTTACGTTCCGCTCTATCGGCTAAGGCGGCACCAGGAGAACTATTGCGACCCTGGTTCATCCGGACGAGCACCTCAGTAGAGAAAGCCGAAAACTGACTGTCATGATATAGCGTGAGACTGGTCAACCACTCGATGACCTAGCGGAATCTTCGGGATTCCTTCGCCTTAACGAAGGGCTGTTTCCCGGCCAGGCATGTACGCGCCCCGAATTCGGATGAGCGCAGAGCCACCAGGGGCTATATAGTAGCCCCAATGTCAAATTCCTCTGGCTAAGTGAAAGTGTTAAAGCATTATAGTATGATTGCCTAGTTCGCTGCGCTATCACCTCCTTAATGGACCAAGACGTTGGATCAAGTGTGAACATGCGTCTTCTGCGAGCACCCCCGCATTATATGCGTGGGGGCTGAAGCCGGCGACTGCCATCTTTCAGGTTATATACATATACATAAACGGCCGCACAGGAGGCATCATAATACTTTCGGGCAAAAGTATAAATACAGCCTTGATAAACTCAATAAAACATTGTTTTTACAATGGGAATACATGTCACTCAAACATAATATTCTTCGAGCACTAAGCCTCTATCGAACGAGCGCCTTCAAGAACTTCTTCAAAGTAGTGCTCGGCAGCCACTCGGCCTATGGCCGAACCCTGTGCCACAACAGTGGTGGCATCCATCTCCGCCCAGTATGTTTTGACACGGGCAAGGGCCATCCGCGAACCTTCTATGCACGCCGACCTCTTTACAGCATCGATGTGTGGCACAACACCAAGGAATTGTTGCACTAAGCTAAAGTAGCTATTCGGCCTTGGCACTCCCGGCCACAGATGATCCACAACGGACCTCATGGCAAGTCTGGATAATCTATGGAGCTCGGCCCACTCGGCCATTTGCTCATCCAATAGCAGCGGACGGGCTGGAGCATGAAACTGTGACCAAAACAGTTTTTCCACTTCGTGATCTTTCCGATCCTTGAAGTACTCGGCCACATCAGCAGCACTTACAGCCAAATCCACGTAGGCGTCCGCAGAACTCCATAGCCGGTCCAGAGGTGCATACTTCGGATCCCCGAACTTAGTCCGCAACAAGAAGGACTTCCCAGATACAATATCCGCAGCTTGATGCAGCTCCTCCTTGGTAGCTCTAATTTTGGAGCGGGCTTCCTTGGCAGCCACCCGGGCCTTTTCCAGGTCCGTCGCCTTCGCCCAGTTTTCTTCTTCAAGAAGCTGGTAACGGTCAGCAGCATCTTTTAACTCTACAGCCATCTTGGCTATTTTTTCTTTGCTCTCGCAATGCGCGGCCTGTTCGGCCCTTAACTCTTCGGCCGCCTTTAAAGCGGCCGTATTGCTACTCCTTGCTTGCTCCTTGGCTCGGGCAAGCTCCGCCCGAAGGGTCTCCATGGTGGCAGCTCCATCTGCAGTCACAACATATTAACGATACTGGCATCATGATGCTCTTATTATGTGACAATCACCAGAAAAATCACCTACCCTGTGCCTCGTCAAGCCGCTTGTTAACAAGCACGATGTCGGCATCTGCCGCATCTAGTTGCCGCCTTAGTTCGGCAAACCCATCAGTCCGGCTAGCCACCGGAGCTTCAACCACCTGCACATAAAGGCGGTCTGGTTATTACCTGGGACTATGATCCTCTGTTTGCCGTCGTTTTCGACGACAACCAGAGTCTCAGGGGCTACTATCTACACAGGGCACATCTAAAAATGTGCGGTACTATCAACAATGTACATCATTTCGTGTACCTCAAAACCCGTCAGTAGACTCATAAAGGCTTCATGCAACCCGCTTTCGGCGGACGAAATCCTTTCAATCACCGTACCCATCAACGTGCGGTGCTCTTCTGAGATAGCCCCTTGCTCTAGCAGATCCCTCAGTACGTCCGACCGCACACCAGACGGTGCCGGACTCTTTTGATTGCTGTCTTCAAGAGCCAGATACTGAGGACTTCGGGTGGCCATAGGATTACCTTCTGGCCTTGCCGGATCAGGAGAAACCCTCCGCGACTACACCTCGGGGTCGCCCGCCTCGTGAGGCGGTGTGGCAGGGGGAGGCGTTTCACTCCCCATCATCTCTAGAAGAAGATCCCTTGAAGACGAGCTCTGCTGAGAAGGGCTAAGATCCGAACTGCAAGATAAATGCTTCGATTATTTTCCTCAGAAGTAAAGCTAGATATTTTCATTATTAAGTACCCTTTTACTTACAGCTCGGTGGAGGGCTGATCCCCTTGAGGGCATAGTGTGGCCAGGGTATCCCCCAGGGCAGGACCCTCCGGCGGAGATTTCTTCCCCCGTTTGGAGACCATTGTCTCCGGGTCCTCAGAGGCGGTTTTCTTCCTTCCCTGGGGAGAGGAAGTTTCAGTTCCTCCTCCCCGGCTAACCTCCTTCGCGGAGGCGCTAGCCTCCTTGTTCCCCCCTTATCTTCTCCTGAGGGCGCTTGATAAGGCACGATCTCCAGCATCCTGGTTAGCACGGGATTTGGTGAGGTCTCAGGGAGGGGGGCCGGACACCTGATCAACTTTGCCTTCGCTATCCAATCCTGGTCAAAGAGCGGCTTTTTAGAGCAACATTGCGATAAATAAACGGACAGTGTGTTCGGATGCGGGGCTACTTACTTGGGTATCCGGGCGATTGCAGCTCAGACCTGCATCCTCAGTGATGTCCGGACACATTATTTGTGGTCCAAAGAACAATTTGTGCATCTCTTCGTGCGTCATGCCGAGGAAATGTTGAATAGCTCGCGGTCCTTCCGAGTTGAATTACCACATGCGAAGGGGTCGACATTTGCAAGGCTGGACTTGACGAACTAGCATAACTTGCACTACCATAACCAGACTGAAATCTCTCTCAAAGAGATCTCGGATACGGCTTTGTAGTATTGGGACGTCCTTGGCTGGACCCCAGCTCAGCCCCCTGCTGATCCATGACATCAATTGTGGTGGGGGGCCTGAGCGAAAGGTGGGGGAGCTGTGATGTAGAACCACTCCCGCTGCCACAATCCGGACACCTCTGGGAAGCAACCCTCGGGCCATGGAGCGTCAGCGATTTTGCTTATTAAAGCGCCTCCGCACGCTGCGTGCTGCCCCTCGATCATCTTCGGCTTCACATCGAAGGTCTTGAGCCACAGGCCGAAGTGAGGGGTAATGCGTAGGAAGGCCTCACATACGACAATAAATGACGAAATGTGAAGAAGGGAATCCGGGGCCAGATCATGAAAATCTAGCCCATAATAGAACATAAGACCCCTAACAAAGGGATCCAGAGTGAAGCCTAGTCCTCGGAGGAAGTGGGAGATGAACACAACGCTCTCGTTGGGTTCGGGAGTAGGGACGACTTGCCCTCGGGCAGGCAGCCGATGCGAAATTTCGGTGGTTAGATATCTGGCCTCTCTCAACTTCTTGATGTCCTCCTCCGTGACGGAGGAAGGCATCCACCGACCTTGAAGGTTGGATCCGGACATAGTTGAGGGTCCGAAGTGCCTAAACCTGAGCTTTGGGTGTTGGAACTCGAGGCGGGAGGCGGATTCAATTAAGATCGAGAGAAAAAAGTCTTGTCCCCTTTATAAAGAGGGTGAATATCAAGCGTCCTCCTCGTGGCCGTTTGGGACTTGCCTAAGATCTAGGAGTCCTACCCATAGGCACGGTTGGGTTACCCACGTCCGTATTGATGAGAATCCCGTGATAAAGGGGACACAATCTCTGCTTCGACAAGACGTGCCAAGGAAACCGCCTCGCGAAACACGCTGAGATGGGTTATGAAAAACGATTCGAATAAAGACCTGGTTGTGGTGTGATGTCACACTACGGGGTACGTCAGCAGATTAGATTTTTGGAAATATTATTCTCTCTACAGTGGTATGTGGAACTCGTTTTGCAGAGCCTGACACGATCCTCGTGTTCAAAATCTTCTATGAAGTATTCAGAGGAGGAACCCGCCTTGCAATGCTGAAGACAATCTACGCACCAGACTCATCGTCATTGAAGCCTGGTTCAGGGGCTACTGAGGGAGTCCTGGATTAGGCGGTATCCGGACAGCCGGATTATATCCTTTGGCCGGACTGTTGGACTATGAAGATACAAGATTGAAGACTTCGTCCCATGTCCGGATGGGACTCTCCTTGGCGTGGAAGGCAAGCTTGGCAGTACGGATATGTAGATCTCCTTCCTTGTAACCAACTCTGTGTAACCCTAGCCCCCTCCGGTGTCTATATAAACTGGAGGGTTTAGTCCGTAGGACCAAGAACAATAATCATACCATAGGCTAGCTTCTAGGGTTTAGCCTCTTCGATCTCGTGGTAGATCAACTCTTGTAATACTCATATCATCAAGATCAATCAAGTAGGAGTAGGGTTTTACCTCCATCTAGAGGGCCCGAACCTGGGTAAAAACATCGTGTCCCACGTCTCCTGTTACCATCCGCCTAGACGCATAGTTCGGGACCCCCTACCCGAGATCCGCCGGTTTTGACACCGACAGATGTGTTGCCATCCTATGATGTCTGAGTAGATTTTCGTTGTCCTATCGGTAATTGGTGAATTGCTACGATTGGTTTAATTTGCTTATGGTTATGTTGATGTCATTTGGTGCCCATCATATGAGCGCGCACGTGGATCGCACCATAGGGTTAGTTGTATGTTGATAGGACTATGTATTGGAGGGCAAGAGTGACAGAAGCTTCAACCTAGCATAGAAATTGATGCATACGGGATTGAAGGGGGACCGATATATCTTAATTCTTTGGTTGGGTTTTACCTTAATGAATGTTAGTAGTTGCGGATGCTTGCTAATAGTTCCAATCATAAGTGCATAGAATTCCAAGTCAGGGATGACATGCTAGCAGTGGCCTCTCCCACATAAAACTTGATATCGGTCTAGTAAAGAAGTCAATTGCTTAGGGTCAATTTCGCAGCTCCTACCACCACTTTTCCACACTCGCTATACTAACTTTATTGCTTCTTTACTTAAAACAGTCCCTAGTTTTTATTTACGTGCTCTTTATATTCTTGCATACCTATCCCGTTACACCTACAAAGTACTTCTAGTTTCATACTTGTTCTAGGTAAAGTGAACGTTAAGCGTGCGTAGAGTTGTATCGGTGGTCGATAGAACTTGAGGGAATATTCACTACAAAAAAATACACTTCCGTGATGATACGTGTTTGTCACAGTAGGTCACGTTTTCTGTCATGCATGTACATCCATGACAAATTTATGACAGAATCAAGATAGTCATACCTGTGCTGTCCTAGAAGTGTTCCATGACATTACCAAAATTATCATCACGGAAGTGTCCACTTCCATGACGATAAATCGCGCGTCACAGAAGTGCTTTCGTCAAGGGTGACCGACACGTGGCATCCACCGTAATGGAACGACGTTAAGCTACCGGGTCCGGTTTTGGATATGATAACCCGTTAATAGCCCCGACCAATGGGGATTTTCCACATGTAAAATCATCATTGGCTGGTGGAAACATGTGTCGGCTCACCGTTGGGATAGATGTCATCCACTCATTGGACCCAAAGCGCCTATGATACGTCGACACGTGGCACGACCCAGTAGAGGCCCATTCCTATGAAAAGGCCGGCCCGTTTGACTTGGTCAAAAGGTGGCGGGCCGGCCCACGACAAGCCTGTTAACGGCATGTTCGCATATAGCCCATTTACAGCCTGCTAACCCAGGGCCCGTTTACGGCCTATCCGAATTAGGCCCAGTAGCGTCATCTGGGTCGTCCAATATAATTCTAGCCTGTTTTAACTTTCGGCCCATGTATGGCCCATGACGTATTTTGGCCTATATGAGGCCCTTAGTAACCCTCGGCCCATTAACGGCCCATGGTAAAGCTGGCCCGTAATGAACAGTTTATCACTTTATACCCATTAACGGCCCATTATTCCGTTGGGCCGTTTCTAGCCCATGTTATCTTTCGGCCTTCTCGGGGCCTATTTATTCTTGGGCTCATTTCCAAATTCGTTTACTTACGGCTCGTTATTGTCATTTTCTTCTTGTGGGCCAAATTCAGCCCGTGGTTACAGTCGGCCCGTTTATGGCCCGTTAATTCGTTGGGCCGTTTTCATAGCATCATCAAAATACGACCGATTAACGACGACCCGTTATGGTCGACCCATGAACGAACGATTTCAACTCTAGCCCATTTACGGCCATAATGTGGTCTGTTATTGGCCCATGTTTGGCCAACCGATCATAAGCCCGTAGAAGGCCCATTGATGATACGACCCATAGAAGGCCCATTGTTTCTATGGCCCGTATAAGGCCCATTGTTTCTACGCCACGTAGAAGGCCCATTGTTTCTACAACCCTTAGAAGGCCCATTGTTTCTACGGCCCGTAGGAGGCCCATGTTAACTACAGCCGGTGGGCATCAAAGTTCGCCACCAATGAAAATATAGGGAACACCCTACACTATAAAAAAATGGCTTGCTGTTTTCTTCAGCCGGTGGCTGCACGTTAAGAACAAATTTTGTATCGCACCAAAACAAATTACAACTATAAAACAAAAGTAAGGTTGGCATAAAAGTTAACAGTCTAGCAGATAAATGCACCACCACAAGTTTAGAAGCTCAGTTCATTTGACCTGATTGTTACGTTTTCATGTTGTATTGTCTGATGGAGCACCATAACCTTCGCCTTCAGTTCTCCTAGGCTCCTGAACAACATAGCAAATGTATGATAGTCTGGTTTCAAAACCATGCATATCTTGACAACATCGAACAATGTCTCTCCTTGTTTCACAAAGGGTCTCTGTTAGGGAATGGACTTGTGTCTGGAGCGCACATACAACATTGTTTTGAGCTTGCATATCTTGATCATGAGGCAGTTTGGACGAGATTTCCTTAAAAACCAAGCCAGTATTACGCAGGAACGTGCTTTTGGCACTGTTAGTGGACAGGTACTGACCCACTACAGCAAGAGCGGACATTGCGGTTATAGTTGCCTCGCCACCTTCAGAAGGTGGCGGTTCCACCATTTTTTCATAGCTCGCTAAAAAGTTGTGGTTTTACATTAGTAGTACCAAAACAGAAGATATTAAGGAGGCAGCAAAACCAAACAAAATAGCTCTGGTCTATATACAAAACTTATTCTGGTGAACCCATGTAAAATAATAGTTGTATTTTATTGCAAAGTACATAATAAAACGAGGTTCCAAACATATGACCATGTACCATCGCTAATGTATTGTCTATTTCTTCACATTGTATTGAAGGCTAAGGATAAAGATACGAAGTTTATAATACGGCAAGCATAGTATGATATCATTCATATCACAAAACAACTGAGAACAGACAAACAGGCAATTGTAACGTTGTGTGGGAAAGTCCAGCACGGAACTAGATTATAGGTCAAGATCAAAGGAACATCACTCCTCTCTTTTAAACCTTGTAAGGTGCAATGATACGCTAAGACAATTGTGTATAAAATTGAAAAGAGTAATAGACATTGGCTACAAACCATGCAGTTCAAGGCACAAGTCAGAGCAAGTAGTAGTTAAAAGGCATGAGGAATAAGGACTTACAATAGCGGCTTTGACTGGTGTAGTCATGCCCTTCTTCTTGCTGGTGTGACAGTCCTTGAAGATTTCGACATCATTTGGTCCAGGTACTTTTTGGTCCTTGCGGGCTTTCCTTTTCATTTGGAACTAGTAAATATAGATATGATAATATGGTACAGCGGAAAGAGTGAAACAACAGCTAATTACAAGAGCCTCGCGGTGTGCAATATAGCTACGAGATCCTATCGTCTGTTGGAATTTCACTTTCGTACGGTTGGCCTTGTTCTTTGAACAGTTCACCTACAAGAAGATAGATTTGTGTGGCACATGCGTAAATAGGACTTCAACATGTGATATGATCACATATATATATAATGTACCTGATACTTCGGATCGGACCAGTGTTTAATGAGGCCTCTCCAGTCTTCATCAGATATATTTTCCACTGGAGATTTTTGGGCAAGTTCACTGTTAGCCTTACCTTCAAAGTGAGTTTTCCTCAAGTTATACCGATACTGTTGTAGAGCAGACTTGAAAACATGGGTGCAAGCTTGTCTGGTTGCATCATCTTGTCTATCCAACTTGAACCTCATCTGTTGAACATTATGGGAGTCTCATTATCAGCAACCTAGAAAGTATTGGACAGAGCAAGACGATATTACTAGTTTCCATACATAACCATACTTACAGATAAATGGTCAAGGAAGGTGTTGAACTAGGTTTCGTATTTGTCATTCCTGTACTGAATCCATGTTAGGAGGATACGTACATGACACCTAACAGCAACCGCTGCCTCTGATACTAACTTGGCTGACTCTGTAGCATCACGTGGCCTTTTTAAACCTGCCTCAAAATGGATCTCCATTCTCCCTCCTCTAGATTTAGTTAACCTATCAAGAATTTTCCCTGGTGTTTGTTTCCTCTTGCGCCGAGGTGCTAGTCCAACAACAAACATAGGAAGTGTTAGTGTACATCAAACTGTGAGACTACATATAAAGAAGCATGCAACTGTAACTTGACTCCAGCAACTACCTTCTTGCTGTTGAAGCTCACAAAGTTCATATGATCTTGCCAACTCATCTTGTGTCCAGAGTGCTTCGGAAGTAGTGTCAGGTGGCAAGGGAGCTTGGGAACGTGTTGCTAGCTGAGTTGACGAACGAGTAAATCGTGCAACTGGTGGTACTGTGGAAGGTGTTGTAACAACTAGGGTTGTCTCTGCTTGTTTGGTGGCAGCTATTTGTTTCTGTTTGGCTTGTTCTACAGCTCGTGTAGCATGGGATACCCTATCGGTACAATTTTCCGCTGGACTTTGACCTTCTATTGCACCATCAGTACCAGCAGAATCTGCAGGATTGTTCCGCTTCCCTTTCCCTGTCGTTCTGTCTTGCTTCCTCTTTCTCTGTGCCATGTTAAGTCAAGCTGACAAGAAAAAAAAATAACAATTTAGTTCTTCAGAACAAATGCACTTTGATGTAAGAACATGGTGTGATAGACCTATATTGTATGTTCTAGAAACAGGAACACGTGTCTTAGTCACAAGTATAATTTGTAAAGTAAGCAGATGAAATTCAACAAAATTAGAAGCAATACAAGCTAGACATCATACATAACATGCAACCACATATAACAGTGCCAAGTTAGAGGGAGCACCTGTGATGGTGCACTAGGGGAGACATGCTCATCACCAACACAACTACGTTGAGTGTCTATGCATGTGTTCTCTTGGAAATCATCTTGGGGGGATGGAGTAGAATCTGTAGAGGCCCTCCATTTGGAAGGAGCACCTTCATCCGCTGCCTTGCTAACTTCCTTCCGCTTTATTGATTTTGAATTGTCAAGTAAAATCGACAACAAAAAGCAATAAAATTCACTCTTCAGAACTCATTCGTGCATGATACTGACAATCACTACTTTGATGTAAGGCAAATACATGATTCCAGGATGGAATAATATGATAAACAGGACGACATGGCATATTCACAACCATTTGTGTAAACTAAGCAGAAACCATTTCACCAAATAAGAAGCAATGCAAGCTAGACACTACGTGAAAGATGCAACCAATATGACTCTGCCAAGTTAAAAGTGTCCCATCATAAATGGCATTTCATTAGAAGCAGTGCATGCTATAAATCATATCAAAGATGCAACTAATATCACACTGCATATACTGGAGGTGTCTCGTCATATTGATTTATGCGGGATACAAAAAAGCAATAGTTTTTATGTGAGGACATGCTTAATAGACAGATGTACTATGTACTAAATACAGGAAGGCATGTCACATTAACATGTATAATGTATAAGCTAAGCATAATAGCACATGCAGTTTAACCAGATTGGAAGAATTACAATCTAGACACCATATTCAACATGCAACTACATATCATGCTGCCAAGTTAGAGCAAGCACCCGCGATGCTAGTGTAAGGGAAATGCGGTAATCAACTACAGAGCTACATTCACTATCTTCATCTAGCCTTGCTGTTTCTTGAGAATCATGTCGGGAGGCTGACGCTGCATTCTTTAGATGAGTAATCCACTTACCTGACTGCCTCATCATAAGTGATTGATGAGGGATACACAAGAACATTAGTTTGATGTAAGAACATGGTTAATACACAAATGTACTAGTATGTACCAAAAACAAAAAAGGCATGTCATATTCAAAGGTATAATGTGTACACTAAGCAGATGCAATTTAACCAAATTGGAAGCAATACAAGCTAGACATCCGGCTGGAGTGGTGCGCATTATCATCTAGGACCTGAGAGCCTGGTGGGAGGCGGGCTGCTTCACCACCATCGCGGATTTTTAGTTGGCTTCCATGTGATGCTTCTCTTTGCTGGGCTTGTCACTGGCTCGGACAGTGCCATGATTAGTTATTTGTCTTCTGGTGCTCACGAGATGGTGGTTCATGTAAAAAATATCTTTCCTTATCTTAATAAAGACCAACTTCGGCCTTTCGAATACAAGCTAGACACCATATGGAATATGCAACCACATATGACACCGCGAAGTTAAAGCAAGCACCTGGGATGGTGGTTCATTGCGAGCGAGGTCATCAACTCCAGAGCTACGTTTACCGTCTCCATCTGCTGACACTGCACCCTTTATAGCGTTGTAACGTGCCATGCTTACCCGCGTAGAAAGCCGGAGCAACTTCTCTCTTTTCTTTTCTGCTTCTCTCGAGGCAGACTCTGAAATACCCTTGCATAAAAACACAATAGTGAAAGTATGGGTGAAGTGTGTGCAGAACTAGTGCACTGTAAAAGTAGCAGATACCAGGTGGCTGAAAAATAAATGACAGGAGACATATGATAGCTCTACAACATTGCATGGCAAACAAAATTAGATTCTACTCCATATGATTTTGTAATATATGAGCACAGTAAATGCAGGTACTCCTCCAGCACAGCACCACATGTGGTCATATCAAGATAACAGTCGACTGAAAATAAATAGGTCAGTTGATTTTTTTAATGAACCGTCCGATCTATAAGGAACGGGCAGATGGCCTTCGTCTACCTCCCGCCAGTCACTGTTGACTATCTTTCTCGAACCGCCAGCGACCACCGGCCCAGACCCCTACCTCCGCCGCCCCGCCCTCCCCTCGACCTCACACCACCGCCGTGCTTGGCAGCGCCCCCATGCCATCCCTTTAATCCTGACCGACCTCCAGATCGGGCGCCAGTAGCTCTAGGCCCCACACGCCCCTAAGATAAACACCGAGGCACTGCTTCCCCGGCGTAATAGGCGGACTAGCGCCTGTTACGCCGGGGAATGCTTCCGTTAATTGGGAATCAACTGACCAGGAATTGAAATTCAGGGGGGCGACGGACCTCTAGCTAAGGTGAAATAGTATATGAGGAGAAACCTTGTGCATCGCGAGTTACTAGGAACATCTAGTATCAAGAAGAAGCGGTCAACTAGTGTCTTCTGTGGGATGAATATCGTGTGATGTCTACTACACAACCTTCTTCTTGTAGACGTTGTTGGGCCTCCAAGTGCAGAGGTTTGTAGGACAGTAGCAAATTTCCCTCAAGTGGATGACCTAAGGTTTATCAATCCGTAGGAGGCGTAGGATGAAGATGGTCTCTCTCAAGCAACCCTGCAACCAAATAACAAAGAGTCTCTTGTGTCCCCAACACACCCAATACAATGGTAAATTGTATAGGTGCACTAGTTCGGCGAAGAGATGGTAAAACAAGTGGTATATGGATGGTAGATAAAGGTATTTGTAATCTGAAATAATAAAAACAGCAAGGTAGCAAGTGATAAAAGTGAGCGTAAACGGTATTGCAATGTGTGAAAATAAGGCCTAGGGTTCATACTTTAGCTAGTGCAAGTTCCCTCAACAATACTAAAATAATTGGATCACATAACTATCCTTCAACATGCAACAAAGAGTCACTCCAAAGTCACTAATAGCGGAGAACGAACGAAGAGATTATGGTAGGGTACGAAACCACCTCAAAGTTATTCTTTCCAATCAATCAGTTGGGCTATTCCTATAAGTGTCACAAACAGCCCTAGAGTTCATACTAGAATAACACCTTAAGACACAAATCAACCAAAACCCTAATGTCACCTCAAGTATCCGTGGGTATGATTATATGATATGCATCACACAATCTCAGATTCATCTATTCAACCAACACAAAGGACCTCAAAGAGTGCCCCAAAGTTCTACCGGAGAATCATGACGAAAACGTGTGCCAACCCCTATGCATAGGTTCATGGGCGGAACCCACAAGTTGATCACCAAAACATACATCAAGTGAATCACGTGATATCCCATTGTCACCACAGATATCCACGGCAAGACATACATCAACTGTTCTCAAATCTTTAAAGACTCAATCTGATAAGATAACTCCAAAGGGGAAACTCAATTCATTACAAGAGAGTAGAGGGGGGAAGAAACATCATAGTATCCAAATATAATAGCAAAGCTCGCGATACATCAAGATCGTACCATCTCAAGAACACGAGAGATAGAGATCAAACACATAGCTACTGGTACATACCCTCAGCCCCGAGGAGAACTACGCCCTCCTCATCATGGAGAGCACCGGGATGATGAAGATGGACACCGGAGAAGGATTGCCCCCTCCGGAAGGGTGCCGGAACGGGTCTAGATTGGTTTTCGGTGGCTACGGAGGCTTCTGGCGGCGGAACTCCCGATCTATTGTGCTCACGGATGTTTTAGGGTATATGGAGATATATAGGCGGAAGAAGTATGTCAGGGGGGCCACGAGGGGCTCACAAGGGTGGAGGGAGCGCCCCCTGCCTCGTGACCTCTTCGTAGATCCCTCGACGTGCAGTCCAAGTCTTCTGGGCTTCTTTCCTTCCAAAAATGAGTTCCGTGAAGTTTCAGGTCAATTGGAATCATTTTGATTTTCCTTTTCTTCGAAACCCTAAAACAGGGTAAAAACAGAAACTGGCACCGGGCTTTGGGTTAATAGGTTAGTCCCAAAAATGATATAAACGTGTATAATAAAGCCCATAAACATTCAAAACAGTAGATAATATAGCATGGAGCAATCAAAAATTATAGATACGTTGGAGACGTATCAGCATCCCCAAGCTTAATTCCTACTCGTCCTTGAGTAGGTAAATGATAAAAACAGAATTTTTGATGCGGAGTGCTACTTGGCATAATTTCAATGTGATTCTTCTTAATTGTGGTATGAATATTCAGATCCAGACATAAAAATTATAATACTTCAAGCATACTAACTAAGCAATTATGTCTTCTCAAAATAACATGGCCAAAGAAAGTTCATCCCTACAAAATCATATAGTTTAGTCATGTTTCATTTTCGTCACACAAGAATGCTCTCGTCATGCACAACCCCGATGACAAGACAAGCAATTGCTTCATACTTTAGTAATCTCAAACTCATAAACTTTCACGCAATACATGAGCGCGAGCCATGGATATAGCACTATGGGTGGAATAGAATAATGAGGGGGTTATGTGGAGAGGACAAAAAGGAGAAAGTCTCACATCAACGAGGCTAATCAACGGGCTATGGAGATGCCCACTGATTGATGTTAATGCAAGGAGTAGGGATTGCCATGCAACGGATGCACTAGAGCTATAAATGTATGAAAGCTCAACAAAAGAAACTAGTGGGTGTGCATCCAACTTGCTTGCTCACGAAGACCTAGGGCACTTGAGGAGGCCCACTGTTGGAATATACAAGCCAAGTTCTATAATGAAAAATTCCCACTAGTATATGAAAGTGATAACATGAGAGACTCTCTACTATGAAGATCATGGTGCTACTTTGAAGCACAAGTGTGGTAAAAGGATAGTAACATTGTCCCTTCTCTCTTTTTCTCTCATTTTTTCAGGACTTTTCTTTTTTATGGCCTTTCTCTTTTTTGGGGCCTTCTCTTTTTTATGGCTTTTCTCTCTTTTTTTATTTCTCACTTGGGACAATGCTCTAATAATGATGATCATCACACTTCTATTTATTTACATCGCAATGATTACAACTCGATACTAGAACAAAGATGACTATATGAATGCCTCCGGCGGTGTACCGGGATATGCAATGAATCAAGAGTGACATGTATGAAAGAATTATGAACGGTGGCTTTGCCACAAATACAATGTCAACTACATGATCATGCTAAGCAATATGACAATGATGAATGTGTCATGATGAACGGAATGATGGAAAGTTGCATGGCAATATATCTCGGAATGGCTATGGAAATGCCATAATAGGTAGGTATTGTGGCTGTTTTGAGGAAGATATAAGGAGGTTTATGTGTGAAAGAGCGTATCATATCACGGGGTTTGGATGATCCGGCGAAGTTTGCGCCAACTCTCGATGTGAGAAAGGGCAATGCATGGCACCGAAGAGGCTAGCAAGGATGGAAGGGTGAGAGTGCGTATAATCCATGGACTCAACATTAGTCATAAAGAACTCGCATACTTATTGCAAAAATCTACAAGTCATCAAAAACCTCGGCACTACACGCATGCTCCTAGGGGGATAGATTGGTAGGAAAAGACCATCGCTCATCCCCGACCGCCACTCATAAGGAGGACAATCAAATAACACCTCATGTTTCAAATTTGTTACACAATGTTTACCATACGTGCATGCTACGGGACTTGCAAACTTCAACACAAGAACTTATCAAATTCACAACTACTCAACTAGCACGACTTTGATATTATTATCTCCATATCTCAAAACAATCATCAAGCATCAAACTTCTCTTAGTATTCAATACTCTATATGAAAGTTTTTACTAATCTTGTATACCTAGCGTATTAGGATTTTAAGAAAATTACCATGCTATTTAAGACTCTCAAAATAATCTAAGTGAAGCAATGAGAGTTCATCTATTTCTTCAAAATAACACTACCACCATGCTCTAAAAGATATAAGTGAAGCACTAGAGCAAACGACAAACTACTCCGAAAGATATAAGTGAAGATCAATGAGTAGTCGAATAATTATGTAACTATGTGAAGACTCTCTAACATTTAATAATTTCAGATCTTGGTATTCTATTCAAACAGCAATCAAAGCAAAATAAAATGACATTCTAAGAATGGCAAACATCATGTGAACAAACAAAAACTTAGGATCAACCAAAACTAACCGATAGTTGTTGAAGAAGAAAGGTGGGATGCCAACTGGGGCATCCCCAAGCTTAGATGCTTGAGAAATCTTGAAATATTATCTTTGGTGACTTGGGCATTCCCAAGCTTGAGCTTTTGTGTCTCCTTAATTCCTCTCATATCACGGTCTCCCTAAATCTCAAATGCTTCATCCACACAAAACTCAACAAGGACTCGAGAGATAAGTTAGTATAAACTATTGCAAAAACCTTATCATACTCTACTGTAGAAAATCACTAAAATTATTATTCAACATTGAATACTAAATGCCTCTGCATATTTAATAGTCCTATCCTCAAATAGAATCATTAAAGAAGCAAACATATGCAAACAATGCAAACATAACAGCAATCTGCCTAAACAGGATAGTCTGTAAAGAATGCAGCACATCCATACTTCCCTAGCTCCAAAAATTATGAAAGAAAATTCCCACTGTAGTAAATTTATCAGATCTTAATATGCAAAAGGTTTCAACATTTTATCACATTCTGACTTTTCTAGGGAATTATTGCAACAGCGGTAAACTTTCTGTTTTCAAACAGCAACATGTGGACTTCTAAAATAGGCATAGTAAAGGCTATTAATGCCACTTTTATTGAAATAAAAGATGCAAGACATTTTTCTAAATGACAGCAAGCAAATCCTAATAAAATAAATTGACGCTGCAAGCAAAACACATATCATGTGGCGAATAAAAATATAGCTCCAAGTAAAGTTACCGATGAACGAAGACGAAAGAGGGGATGCCTTCCGGGGCATCCCCAAGCTTTGGCTTTTAGGTGTCCTTAGATTATCTTGGGGGTGCCATGGGCATCCCCAATATTAGGCTCTTTCCACTCCTTGTTCCATAGTCCATCAAATCTTTACCCAAAACTTGAAAACTTCACAACACAAAACTTAACAGAAAACTCGTAAGCTCCGTTAGTATAAGAAAATAAATCACCATTTCAAGGTACTGTAATGAACTCATTCTTTATTTATATTTGTGTTAAACCTACTGTATTCCAACTTATCTATGGTTTATAAACTATTTTACTAGCCATAGATTCATCAAAATAAGTAAACAACACATGAAAAACAGAATCTGTCAAAAACAGAACAGTCTGTAGTAATCTGGATCAAACGTATACTTCTGGAACTCATAAAATTCTCAAATAAATTGCTGAACCTGAGGAATTTATCTATTAATCCTATTCAAAAATAATTAACTAAATGTCACTCTCCAAATAAATATGGCAGCAATTCGCGTGAGCGCTAAAGTTTCTGTTTTTTTACAGCATGATCATAAAGACTTTCCCAAAGTCTTCCCAAAGGTTCTACTTGGTACAAACACTAATTAAAAGCATAAAACCACATCTAAACAGAGGCTAGATGGATTATTTATTACTAAACAGGATCAAAAAGCAAGGAACAAAAATAAAGTTGGGTTGCCTCCCAACAAGTGCTATCGTTTAACGCCCCTAGCTAGGCATGATGATTTCAATGATGCTCACATAAAAGATAAGAATTGTAACATAAAGAGAGCATCTTGAAGAATATGACTAGCACATTTAAGTCTAACATACTTCCTATGCATAGGGATTTTGTGAGCAAACAACTTATGGGAGCAATAATCAACTAGCATAGGAGGGCAAAACAAGCATAACTTTAAAACTTTAAGCACATAGAGAGAAAACTTGATATTATTGCAATTCCTACAAGCATATATTCATCCCTCATAATAATTTTGAGTAGCATCATGAATGAATTCAACAATATAACCAGCACCTAAAGCATTCTTTTCATGATCTACAAGCATAGAAAATTTACTACTCTCCACATAGGCAAAATTCTTCTCATTTGGAATAGTGGGAGTATCATAAGAGACTTGAATACAATAAATTGTTTCCACATTAAAAGGGTAATGTTCAGAGAAGGGGTAATCATAATCATGACAAGTTTTATAAATATAATCACTACTTTTTATAGCATAAGTATCATCACAATAATCATCATAAGTAGGAGGCATGCTATCATCATTATAAACTTGCATATCAAAACTTGGGGAACTAAAAATATGATCTTCATTAAGCGTAGCATCCCCAAGCTTGGGACAAACATTAATTGCAGCAAATATATTCTCAAAAACATCATCTTCATCAAACATAGCATCCCCAAGCTTGGGCCTTTTCATATTATAAGCATAATCACTCTCATCATTAATAGTATGGATAGCACCAATAGTATAGCAATTATCATATTCTTCCAAGCAAGTGCTAAAAAGATTTTCAAGATCATAAGAAGTATCAATCTTCCACAATTATATTTTCATGAGGCACAATAGTAATAGAAGCAACATTATTTGGGAGAGATATCTTTTTACCTCTCTTCCTTTTTCTTTTCTTCTTCTTCTTCTTCTTCTTCTTCTTCACCACATCATGTGTGGGTTCAATCCTCTTTTTGGAGCTCCTTATTAATGAGATTGGTTGAATAGGAGGCTCCTCCTCGTTACCTGATTCATCATAAGAAATAATAGGAGGATATTGGGAAGTCTCTTCCCTTTAATTAGTATTCTCTTCATCTTCTATTTGTTCTCTTTTCTGTATGTAGTTGACAATATAAGGATTTTCAATACAATTCACCGCACAATACATATAAATTTCCTCTAGATAAAAATCAAGAACTCTATCAAGATTAAACTTTGGAATACCCTCAGTTATACGTTTCATTTCTTCATAACCCAAAAGAAGACTAAGCTCTTTATGTTGCTCAAGGGTAATCAAATTATCACAATTTTTGGATACGATTCGGTCATGAAACAATTTGCATTGGAGATTTAAATGACCATGTTCATTGCAAATTTCACAAGTGGCACGAGAAATATTGAATCTTTCAGCACATTCATCTAGCTCTTCTTGCAACAATTTGGTCTCTAAGTACTTATGCCTCTTGCAATATCTATCTTCCCTATTTGGTGTGTACTTACAAACCCAATGCACTCCATAAAAATTGACATGTTTATAGGAGACATTTTCATCATAACTAGTGCAATCATCATTAGCATCATGGATATTCAAAGAATTCGTACTAACAACATTGCAATCATGCTCATCATTCAAATATTTAGTGCCAACCATTTTAATGCATTCTTCTTCTAACACTTGAGCACAATTATCGGAATCCTTATTCTCATGATAGATATTAAAAAGGTAAAGCGTATGAGGCAAACTTAATTCCATTTTTTTGTAATTTTCTTTTATAAACTAAACTAGTGATAAAACAAGAAAATAAAAGACTCGATTGCAAGATCTAAAGATATACCTTCAAGCACTCACCTCCCCGGCAACAGCGCCGGAAAAGAGCTTGATGTGTACTACACAACCTTCTTCTTGTAAACGTTGTTGGGCCTCCAAGTGCAGAGGTTTGTAGGACAGTAGCAAATTTCCCTCAAGTGGATGACCTAAGGTTTATCAATCCGTAGGAGGCGTAGGATGAAGATGGTCTCTCTCAAGCAACCCTGCAACCAAATAACAGAGAGTCTCCTGTGTCCCCAACACACCCAATACAATGGTAAATTGTATAGGTGCACTAGTTCGTCGAAGAGATGGTAAAACAAGTGGTATATGGATGGTAGATAAAGGTATTTGTAATCTGAAATAATAAAAACAGCAAGGTAGCAAGTGATAAAAGTGAGCGTAAACGGTATTGCAATGTGTGAAAATAAGGCCTAGGGTTCATACTTTCGCTAGTGCAAGTTCCCTCAACAATACTAACATAATTGGATCACATAACTATCCCTCAACATGCAACAAAGAGTCACTCCAAAGTCACTAATAGCGGAGAACGAACGAAGAAATTATGGTAGGGTACGAAACCACCTCAAAGTTATTCTTTCAAATCAATCCGTTGGGCTATTCCTATAAGTGTCACAAACAGCCCTAGAGTTCGTACTAGAATAACACCTTAAGACACAAATCAACCAAAACCCTAATGTCACCTAGATACTCCAATGTCACCTCAAGTATCCGTGGGTATGATTATACAATATGCGTCACACAATCTCAGATTCATCTATTCAACCAACACAAAGGACCTCAAAGAGTGCCCCAAAGTTCTACCGGAGAATCACGACAAAAACGTGTGCCAACCCCTATGCATAGGTTCATGGGCGGAACTCGCAAGTGGATCACCAAAACATACATCAAGTGAATCACGTGATATCCCATTGTCACCACAGATATCCACGGCAAGACATACATCAAGTGTTCTCAAATCTTTAAAGACTCAATCCAATAAGATAACTCCAAAGGGGAAACTCAATTCATTACAAGAGAGTAGAGGGGGGAAGAAACATCATAGGATCCAAATATAATTGCAAAGCTCACGATACATCAAGATCGTACCATCTCAAGAACACGAGAGAGAGAGAGAGATCAAACACATAGCTACTGGTACATACCCTCAGCCCCGAGGGAGAACTACTCCCTCCTCGTCATGGAGAGCACCGGGAAGATGAAGATGGACACCGGAGAAGGATTGCCCCCTCCGGCAGGGTGCCGGAATGGGTCTAGATTGGTTTTCGGTGGCTACGGAGGCTTCTGGCAGAGGAACTCCCGATCTAGTGTGCTCACGGATGTTTTTAGGGTATATGGAGATATATAGGCGGAAGAAGTACGTCAGGGGGGCCACGAGGGGCTCACGAGGGTGGAGGGCGCGCCCCCTGCCTCGTGACCTCCTCGCAGATCCCCCGACGTGCACTCCAAGTCTTTTGGGCTTCTTTCCTTCCAAAAATGAGTTCCGTGAAGTTTCAGGTCAATTGGACTCCGTTTGATTTTCCTTTTCTTCGAAACCCTAAAACAGGGCAAAAACAGAAACTGGCACTAGGCTCTGGGTTAATAGGTTAGTCCCAAAAATGATATAAAAGTGTATAATAAAGCCCATAAACATTCAAAATAGTAGATAATATAGCATGGAGCAATCAAGAATTATAGATACATTGGAGACGTATCACCGTGCAAGCAGACACGTAAGATTTGCACAAATAAGGGAAGAGGAGTACCATTTTCGGTTGCCGGTGTGGTCACCTCCACATGTCGCGCCGATATTCTTCTTTTTGCGGGGAAACCGATGTTCTGGAGGGTGCAGGCTTGGACGAACCCATGGCCAAATTGTTGACTGTGTTGCCGTGGAACATCTCCAGTGCGGTGGAGGGTGGCGAAGTTGGAGCGGCAGCGGTGAGGCGCAGGACGGCGTGGTTGAACTGGCTCGGGTACGGACGGCTCGGCCTCGGCTTCAACTACTAGCCGTGGAGGGAGTTGCAGTTGAGGTTGCGGTGGACGACGACATCGGGGTATCGGCTCCGGCGTGATGGAGGAGGGCGGCAGTTGATGGGTGAAATGGGGTGGCGGACGGAGGATGCCGGGGTTTCGCGGCTAGTGGAGAGGTAGTTTTTGCACCCACAGAGTATGAATGGGGAATCGGACGGGTGGGCGGGGGGGGGGGGGAACCATGTTCGGTCTGGGACGCGCTTGTTTTTGGCTTTTTTTAATAGAAGATGGGACGCGCTTGTTAGAAATTTGGGGAAAGTACAAACTTTGCCCCCCTCTTAAATTTCGGACCTACTGCGGGTCGGCGGTAGGATGGTAATCCCAGGTGTCCCAAATAGTGGGTGGGAGCGATTTCGGCCGCGCGCATGTGTGCTTAGGCGGCCATTGTGTATGAATGTTTTTCGGGGGCGGTTGCGTGGCGTTTAGATGAAGCTACAAACCTACCCCGGTTTAGACCTTTGGACGTCGGGCCGGTAGGTTTCACGGGTCGGAGTTATTAGAAAAGTAATTTCCTTGTACTACCAAACATTGGTCTGACGCGGTTTTTGGCGAGTAGAGGCTCTTTAGGCGCTTCGTTCGAAATTTTGAAACACAAGCATTCACGTTTAGAGTGCTCTTGAACTTTGAGGATTGACCTAAATAGACAACGTTAAATTTGACCTTGTATGTTTGAAAACCTCATTAAATTATCCGCTTCTTTTTGAAATTTTGACACTTGAAAATCCTATAACTACGATTATTTTGGAATGGAGGAGCTAAATTAGAATCTATTTTGTACACGACTACATATGCTATTATGTACAAAATCAGAACAGATATTGGTGCCCCCATAATTTAGGTATGATTTACAAATGCCATGATATCAAATTCAGATAATTGAATGGTCTTCATGTTGAATTCGATTTTTTAAAACCACCTTAAGTTGAATTCAAATGTATGCTAGTTCATAGGTAGCTATTTATAATGTTCATTGTGTAACTTTCATATGTATAATGTGCTTTACACACACAACATGAACTATACTCACGTTTATATTTGATTGCTAAAGCGATGCATTGTCTGGAATTCAAAAGACTAACTATGAGGATAAATTGTGTCGAATAATAACATAGACATGCTCAAATTCGATAGAAT